>NC_057818.1:67518000-67822250 GCF_910594005.1 Cervus elaphus | reverse complement strand
AGATACCTCACAGATACCTCTCACCTGTTATGATGTCTATTAGGAAAAGACAAGAAATAATGCTGAGGAAGATGTGAAGTAAGGGGACATCTTGTGCACACTTGGGGTGAATGTACATTGTTGCAGACACTGTAGAATAGAGCATGGAGAATCCCTACAATATTAAATAAGGAACTACAGTATGATCCAGCAATTCCAACTCTGCATATTTATCCAGAGGGAGTGAAATCATCCTATCAAAAAGATACCTGTACCCCATGTTTATTGTGGCATTATTTTACCCTATCGAATAGATGGAAACGAAGGCAGTATTGCCATTTGCAACCACATGGAAGGACCTTGAGGGCATTATGCTGAGTGAAATAGGTCAGAGAAAGACAGATAAGTTCTTCCTGTTTCTTCAGAGCTTTGGTCCCAGCATACGTGCTAATACTGATATCTGTGGATTCTGAAACCACTGATTCTGAAATTTTCACACTTGTAGATTCATCTAAGTACAGATCATGTAATGCCGTGTAAATTTATTGAAAAACAGCCATGTACGAGAGGATCCAATCTTTTGTAATCCATGTTCTGTGTTTATTTGTAGTATGTGATGATACATATACAATGAATCTTTCAAACAGCACTACCACCAAACTCTGATATAGACAAAGGATTAGTGATTCCCAGAGTGAGGGAAGTAGGGTAGGTGAAATGTCTGAAGGGTGTTGGAAGTTACAGACTTCTAGTTTTAAGGTGAATAGGTCCTGAGGATATAATGTACAGCATAGTGGTTGTAGTTTTAACTAGATTGCAGTTAGGACTTGTATCAGTTAGGACTTGTATCATTTGTAACCCATGTTGTTATTCAACCGGGAATGGGAGTCCTTTGGGCTTCACAGGTTGGACATGACTCTGGTCTCAGCAAAAGAGCTTGGAGATTCTCTGACCAAGATGAATGGCAAGGGGGGAAGGGCTTGATATCAGATCTGTATTCAAGTCATACCAGGAAGATATGACTTCCATCCCTTGACTAGTGTTGTAGTGCTATAGCAAGTGGCTACAAATGACTTCTCTCATCTTTCTCTATTCCTGACATTCTGCAAGCTTGTCGTTCCTGCTACTTCCCATTTTTAGTCTGACTCTAGCCTGTGTTTCATTGCTTCTCTCCTCTATAAACCACTTATCTCATGTGGGCTTCACACTTGTTTTCCTTGTGGTACTTACTGACAGAATTTTTTATGTCCTTAAACTTGCATGCATGCTTTACTGTTTCTTGAACACCAGCCACTTGTTGCAGCCAGATATTCTGGGGCTCTCATGTTCAGTATACTTCTGCACAGTGTCCCCAGCCACTGGCAGATATGGTCTTGGTAAAAGCCATTAACAGAGGAGTGAATTGTAAAGCATGCCTTTCACCTTGAATCACATCCAGTCCTTATGTCCTGTGCTTGATGAGAACAGCTGCTTTCTCAATTTGACTCCAACTTCATGACCTGAACATGATTGTATGGACTGCTTCTTTCATGTGGCAGATGTACAATTGTGATGGTGTCATTCCCTTCAAGAAAGTTAACCAGAACTTCACCATCACTTGTTTGTTTTCAGGTTCTTGGCGTGGAGTCCAGGATGAAGAGACACCTTCTGAACAGAGTGAATCTGCAGAAGGAGTCTCACAGATTAGGACCCCAAGGGCCATTTTGTCCCCTGAAAAGGCCCAGCCCTGTAAGATATGTGTCCCAGTCTTGAGAGACATTTTGCATTTGGCTGAAGTCGAAGGAACAAATAGGACACAGAAAGCATACTTATGTAGGGCATGTGGGAAAGAATTCTGTTTTACTGCAAACATTCAACAGCACCAGAAGCAATACATTAGAGAGAAACACTTTCAGTATGATATGGTGAGATCCTCATTTTTGAAAAGCTGCACAATCCATGCAACAGGGAATCTCTCTACCAACATGGAGATTGGGAATGACTTCAAGGCCAACATGGTAGTTCAGCCACAGGCCACTAATACCAGGAAGAAACTGAACAACAGTAAGGAGTGTGAAGCTGTTTTTCACAGTGACAGAAGCCATCAGAACTGGGGAGAAGGCAAGATGGCCTCCAGCCACACAGACATACTTGTTCAGAATGAGAGAATTCTCACTACTGAAAGGTCTTGTGAGTCCAACAAAGTTAGGAATGCTGGCACCCAAAGAAATAGTGTTACTCAGCACCAGAAAGTTCACACTGGAGAAAGGTCTTTTGAATGCAGCCGTTGTGGAAAATGTTTTACCCACAAGTCCGGTTTCCTTGCACATCAGAGATTTAACTGTGGAGGAACGTTTTATGATTGTAGTGAGTGTGGGAAATCCTTTAGCTGAAGGAAATACCTCATTGCCCATAGAAAAATCCACACTGGAGAAAAGCCTTTTGAGTGCAAGAAATGTGATAAATCTTTTACCCGAAAGGGCAACTTAATTGAACATCGGAGAGTTCACACTGGAGAAAAGCCTTATCAGTGCAACCAATGTGGAAAGTTTCTTGTCAGCAAATCTAGTTTATCTGTACATCAGAGAGTTCATAGTGGGGAAAGGCCTTATAAATGCAGTGAATGTGGGAAATATTTTATTACTAGGTCTGCCCTCTATTCTCATCTGAAAGTTCACACTGGAGAAAGGCCTTTTGAGTGCACTGAATGTGGGAAATCTTTTACTAGTAAGTGGATCCTTTGTAACCATCAGAGAGTACACAGTGGAGAAAGACCTTTCGAGTGCAGTGAATGTGGGAAATTCTTCAGCCGAAATGAACAACTCAGTGCTCATATGAATGTTCACAGTGGAGAAAAACCGTATGACTGTAGTAAATGTGGGAAATCTTTTCCTGCTAGGTCAAGCCTTCGTCATCATCAGAGAGGTCACACTGTTGAAAGGACTTTTGAGTGAAGTAAATCTGGATAATCCTTTAGCCAGAGACGGCTTCTGCATATCCATGGGAAAATCCTCACTGAAGAAAAGCCTTTGAGTGAAGGAATGTGATAAATCCTTCATTGACAAATTCCACTTGTTTAAACATCTAAAAGTTTCATACTGTAAGGGGCCTCCTGAGTATATCAAATACATATGGTACTGACATTGGCGGAGTTTGAGGTGGTAACAGGGTGGGAAGTACTTGTGCAGTCACTGTGCAGCAAATGGCCGCTTTCTAGGGAGGAAACTGAGCATAGAAATGATGTGTCATCTATTTGTGATCTCCCAGCAATGGACAGGATATGGATTCAGTGCCAGGCTGCCTTGTTCAGGACATGGGCCGTCTGTTCACCTCAGTCCTCTTCCACCCACCCCGTCCATTTTGAGGACTGAAAGAACACCTTATCCATCCTCATACTTCTGCCCTGCTCCATCCCCACCAGAATATCTCTGCTCATACCCCAGTCCCTTTCTGATGAACAGTAGTTTCTTTTCTGTGGCATTCAACATTATTGCCATTTGAGGTGTCTCACTTAGAGAGGTAGAGGGACTTCCATAACAGCTCACTACTGCCAGACCATTCATATGTATGATTCTTCTACACTGCACATGGCCACTGGCTTCTCTTCTGTCCCTAGGAGCAGGGACTGTCCACACCCGACAGGGCTCTGAGCTCTGCCTCTCCCAGTGTACATCTCCTTCCTGCAAGCGTCCTCCTGAGATAAATTCTTCTCAGGGACAGCAGCGTGAAACCAACCAGCCTGGAAAGGATCATTGTCCTTGTTTCCCCATCACGTGGTTTACCCGCTCACCATTCTGGACAGTGTGAGGGACACTGAATGACTAAGAATGTCTTCTGTGGGCCTCACAAGGCCTGGTCCCCAAGGTTTCTCTTCCTAACCCCTTTACCCATCATCACACTTGACCTACCTATCTTAAAAACTAAGACTTGAAAAAAAAAAGAAAAAAAAAACCTAAGACTGAATTCAGGCCAAACCCTTTAATGAAGACTGTAAAACCTCATTTAGAATCATAATTTAAATCACATTTCCTTCAGAATTATTAATGTTGAGCTTTTTTTTTTCTCTCCATGTGTCTGTTTTGTACCTGTATCTCTTGTTTGGTTAAATTTCTGTTCTTTCGTGTATTTTATTTTGTATGATTTGGCCATTTTCTCTTTCCTTGACAAATATGGGGTTGGGGAAACAAAGACATTTGTGATATTTCATTCATTCACCAATAATGTGAATGACTTCTGCATGGAATTGTAATTTAGAGTACTAAATGAGTGTTTTTTTGTTTTCCTCACTTTTTTTTTTACTATGCATACTGTAATGGCCCCATACATTATAAAGGGTTTAAATAAATCTGCCTTGTTAACATATGCTACCTCAATCTTAAGTCCAGACATTGAATCATATAGTAAATTAAGCCATGATTTGTAGTGTTTGCCAATTTTCCTGGTGTATATACTCTCATCATAGCCAGTAGTCACACTGAGAACATAATATCACTGAACATGGAGTTGGGAAGCATTGCCAGTAGCCCACCATTGTCTGTGTGTGTTTTTCTATCATACAGATACAGCCACTTAAGAATGTAGCTAATAAAGCCATAGTAGAATGATTTTTTAAAAATTTATTTTTGTCTGTGCTGTATCTTCCTTGCACACAGGCTTTCTCTAGTTGCATTCAGTGGGAGCTACTCTTGTTGCTGTGTACAGGCTTCTCATTGCAGTGGCTTCTCTTGTGGAGCACTGTCTCTAGAGAGTGTGGCCTTTGGTAGTTGCAGCTTGCAGGGCCTAGAGCACACGGGTTTCAGTAGTTGTGGCCTGTGCACTCTAGAGGGCTGGCTTAGCAGTTTTTGTGCACGGGCTTAGTTTCCCCATGGCCTGTGGGATCTTACCGGACTAGGAATTGAACTTGTGTCTCCTGAATTGGCAGGCAGATTCTTAACCACTTGACCACCAGGGAAGCCCCAGGATGATTTTTTAAAGAGATAGGTTTTGCATATTTGTTTTAAAAATCATTTAATGAATGTGGAGTTGACTTACAATCAACTGCACATATTTTAAAATGTACATTTTAACTTTGTGATACTTGTGTGTACCTCTGAAAATGGTTTCCTCCTGCCAGTTTTAATTCATTCTCAACATTATGATACAAGAGCATATTCTACTTTTGTAATGACTGTTTTCAAATGTATATATAAATGAAATAACTGTTGGATCCTACCTCTGTCTTACCTCAGTTTCTTATATTTAAATTTTGAGACACAAAATAGGCAGGCCTACTCCTGACCCCATGATGGGTATTTGGGTAGTTGAATTTTTCATGGCCTTGTTTTCCTTCAGCCTGCCATGATTAGATGAGACTTTATAGGAGGACTTGTCAGGCGGTCATGTGTATTTGTAGCATCTGTAGCTGTAGGTGTTTGAATCGCCTATGCAACATTAGTTGTTCTTTGAATAGAAATTCAAAACATGCTCTTGAACATCACTTGATGAAAATCAAATCCTTTTCCAAGGACGTTTACAGCTATCAAAAAGTATTTACCCACTACTTTGAATGTTTATTTCAAACCAGTTACTGTAATAGTTGATATATTTGGGTTTAAATATATCTTGTTATTTTTGTGGATT
Source organism: Cervus elaphus (assembly GCF_910594005.1). NCBI lineage: Eukaryota > Metazoa > Chordata > Mammalia > Artiodactyla > Cervidae > Cervus > Cervus elaphus. The sequence continues at coordinate 67,816,673 of NC_057818.1, read as the reverse complement.
TCTTTTCCTACCCCTTGTTTTTTATCTTCTCCTTAAAACAATTTTAAATTTTATTATTTCAAATTCAGTTTGTTTATTAAACTAAAAATTTTAACACATTACAGCACAATTATAAATACTTCTAGACATTACAAGGAGTATCAAGTATTGATTCATTTGTCCCATAGGAATATATGTTCTTCCAGCTATGCATAAGAATTCTTTCATTCTAAATCTCTAGGCAAATATTGTTCATACCTTACACAGTTAATGACATGTGTGTCAAGATTCAGATGTATTTCTCAAATCATCATTCCTTTCTATCACCAGTGATTCTTGAACTGGAATTATAGTCCCCTTTCCACTGTCTTTAAATAGAACCTTAGCTTTCCTTTATATGTGTTAATTTTGAATTAATTTTCTCACTTCCAATCATTTTGTTGCATCCATTCTTGAATGACAAGTTTGTTGACATGTTTGCTGTATATAGAAATTATGGTTTGTGATTTTCTTTTCTGCTGTAGGCATTGTTTCATTGTGTCCCATTCTGTAGCTATATATAGGGAGGAATGGTGAGAAATAACATCATTTTGTTTACATACTTCTTGTCTCAGCATAGACTAAGAACAGAAGGGCTACCATTTAACTTGAGACCTAATAAGTGGAGGTGGTTTACAGTTGTCCCAGTAAAAAGGGCTGAAAGTGCTGAATGTATAGGTAAAATAATAAATGAGTGTCTGGTGATCAAACTGAGGAATTGTAGTAGAAACTGGGTAAGTTCTCTCCAATCCAGTTTCCTCTTTTTCATACCCAGCTTCCCTTTTGCTTGAGTTGAATGGTATGAATGTGTTTTACACACACAAAAAATGGGCAGAAATGATTGTGAAGTTGGGTCAGAACATGGTTAGGTCTGAAAATTAAACTAAAATTAAACTAAAATTAAACAGGAGAAAAGCATATAAATGTTACTGAATTTTTATACATACATCACTGCCTTCACATGAGAATGAAAACCTGAAGAACTGACAAGAGTGGCAAGGTTTGTTTTATACATTTAGACCAAAAAAATTAACTGTTTTAAAAATGACAAAAACTAGGGGTTTTGGCTATAGGTAGTAAATTGGTGAAAAAGTAACAAGGTATGTTAATGGTTTTCTCCACTGTGAATTCTTTGTCTCTAGTGGTTAGAATGTACCCGCTATACAGAGAAGGACCTTTCACCTGGGAAATTAATCTACTTTTAGGGAAGCAAGATGTAGGGGTGATGGGAGGTAGGAATGGGGGGAAGTCAGAGTGAACTTCCCTAATTCAATGGGTTTTTTTCACCTCTTTGAGCTTGAGTTATCCAGTATGCCAAGGGGCCAATTTTTGAGGTACTGTGTCCTGAATTCAACAAGGTCAACAAGAAAAAAGTTTAGGAAAGACCCCCCACAATACACACACCTACCCAGTCAGCACACAGCCTGTCCCCCTGTGAGTTGATTCTTCCAGGGAAGTGGCAGTGATCCCACCAGTTACATTGTAAGGGGTTGTGACCCCCTTTACTCTCTTACAAGTGATTTTCTTTCTTTCCCCTCTATATTTTGACCTTAAAGTGGGATCTTAGTCCCCTCACCAGGGACTGAACCTATGCCCTCTGCAGTGGAAGTGTGGAGCCTTAACCACTGGACCACCAGGGAAGTCCCCCAAGTGATTTTCATCTGTTCCTTTCTGTAACTGTTGACTGTTGGTCTTCAACAGCTCTTTACCTCCTTGGGTTTCCCTGCTTCTTGGGATTTCTTTTCCAGATACCCCTGAATGGGAGAAGACCTGGACAGGGGTTCGGGATCACTGTGGGCCTCTTGGTTCTTGTTTGGGCTTTTCAGGTGGACCAGAGCCCAGGGATGTAGGGGGAACCCCATGAAGGTTAGTCCACTGAAACTCTTCCTGCTCCCCTCTTCCACATGGAGCTTGATGAGGACTTTTCCTCCCTGGCCCCCTTCCCCCTCAGAGGGGACGATGAGAAAGGAGGTGAACCAGGTGGGGTACAGAGTGGGGAATGGGGCCGCTGCAGACTCCCAGAGACATCTGGCATTGGTGGTTCCCCAGGAGGGCTATTTAGGAAGGACTCCTAGACTGAGACCCCTCTCTCATTCCATAGGCAGTATCCCCCTCCCTCACTCAGGCTGTGGAGTAGTGACTGGATCCTAGACACAAAATTCAGAGTGTTTGCCCTAAGCTGAGCCCTGCCTTTTCACCACTGTGGTCCTGGCTCCCACCCAGGTGTGCACCCCCAGGTCACAAAATTGAGTACCCCCCTTCCAATCGGGTCCAGAGGCTGCACCAAGAAGAGCAAGAAAGAAAAGGAGCTTTGCCCACTTTCGAGGGGCTCAGTTCTCCCTGGGATTCCCCTGCCTCCAGATTCCCAGTGTGGGGAGCCAGCCTCAGGGCTGTGCCCTCTGCATTGTAGCCAACACATCCTCTGGAAGGTCCCCCAGGACAGGAAGCCACCCAACCAGGTGGCCCTGATTTCATCTTCCTGGATTCCTGGGGACACCATGGCCTTGAACCATGCCCCTCTCCCACCTCTCCTCACCTTTAGGTACTTGATCTCTGTCTGGAGGCAGAGACAGCTTGCAGGAGGACAGAAAGGGGCCTCCTGACTTGCACAGAGAGTTCCCTGGGAACCTGCAGGCAGTTTCTCTGCCCTGGTGGAGGGACCCTGCAGGGACTGAGGTGCCAGTGGTGGCCCAGAGCCAGACTGTGTGGTGCATATAGACAAGGGACAATAAAGCAGGCCCTAAAGGAAGAAGGCAGCTTGATAAATGAAGATACATAGATGTCTTATACACACACACACATCTGTATACCAAATATGATTTTACTTTTGTGAAACAAAAAACACCTTGTATCTGAATATATATGTCTAGTTGAGGGGTACAGCCATGTGCAGAAAGAGTAAAACATACCATGCTGCAGGAACCCTCCTGCTCTGTTGGTGGGAATGTAAATTGGTATAACCATTATGAGGAACAGCATGGGGGTTCCTTACAAAACTATGTTTACAACTACCCTATGATCCACTAACCCCACTCCTCAGCATATATTTCAGAGAAAACCATAATTCGAAAAGATGCTTGCACCCCATTCCCTTTGTTCATTGCAGAGCTATTTACGATAGCCAGGACATGGAAGCAACCTAAATGTCCATCGACAGAAGAGTGGATAAAGAACAGGTGGTATACATATAATGGAATATTACTCAGGCATTAAAAATAATGAAATAATGCCATTGGCAGCGTTACGTGTTGTCATATTGAGTGAAGTAAGTCAGAGAAAGACAAGTATATGAAACCAATTATGTGAGGCCTTGGTACAGATGAATTTATTTACAAAGGAGAAACAGGGTGGGAAGCAGGGGAGAAATTGGGAGACTGGGATTAACATATACACAGTATCAAATGTAAAATAGATAGCTAATAACTCACTGTATAACACAGGGAACTTTATTCAGTATTCTGTAGTAACCTATATGAAAATATAAAAGGAGTGGATATATGTTTAACTTATGAATCAACTATACTCCAATAAAAATTAAAAAACAAGAAAAAATATACCATGGTGCAAGCTTTGTGTTTGTCTTTTTAAGACTTATTTATTAATTTTTTTGGCTGGTCATTGTTGTTGCACATGGGCTGTCTCTAGGAGAAGAGCAGGGCCTACCCTTCATTGCAGTGCGAGGGCTTCTCATGGTGGCTCTCTTGTTGCCAAGCACAGGCTGTAGGGCTCAAGGGTTTCAGCACTTGTGGGTTGCAGTCTCTAGAGTGTGGGCATGTAGCATCTTCTCAGACCAGGGATCAAATGGGTGTTCCATGTATTGCAAGGTGGATTCTTCACCAGTGGGCCATCAGGAATGCCCCAAACCTTGTTCTTGTTCCTGAGCCTTTTCACTTTCTTTTTCACAAGTTTGTATACTGAGGTACACCTTTATTAACAGTCACCATTTTCGTATTTCATTCATTTGAAGTTGCAGTGTATATTGAAGAACAGGGCTTCCCTGGTGGCTCAGACTGTAAAGAATATGCCTACCAATGTAGGACACCCGGTTTGATCCCTAGGTTAGCAGGATCTCCTGGAGAAGGGAGTGGCAACTCACTCCGGTATTCTTTCCTGGAAAATTCCATGAGCAGAGGAGCCTGGCGGGCTACAGTCCATAGGGTTGCAAAGAGTCAGACACGACTGAAGCAGCTGAGCGCACACACAGATTGAAAAACCTTACAGTTGCCCAGCTTCAAGACCAAAGAGCCCAGAGACAGCAGTGGTTTAGTGGACAGGGGGTCTTACCCAAAGCAAGGTCCTGAAGAAATACACCTACCATGGTCCACAGACAGCAGGCAGGATGTGGCAGCAGTCTTTTTTTTTTTTCCTTTTCTTTTTTTTTTTTACTGGGGATGAGAGGGAGGTGACCTGCTTTAGGGGGGACTGACATGAGGTTGACTCATTGGTTCTCATGGAAACCAGCAGAAGAGCACACCACTCCCAGCCTCTTTGACGTACTGTCAATGTTTAGAAGTTAGAAAAACAATCACTAGCTGGGGCTACAGCAAGAAGATAGAGTTTTTACTATGCATTTACAACTAATGGATGTCTAATTCCATATAACACTATGGCTTCCTGGGTAGTTTGCATATTTGGCTGTGCTGGTTCATAGTTGCAGCACTTGGAATCTTCAATCTTCATTGCAGCTTGCAGGATCTTTAGTTTGCAGCATGTCGTATCTAGTTCCCCAAGCAGGGATCGAACCCAGGCTCACTATGTTGGGAATGTAGAATCTCAGCCAATGGGTCGCCAGGGAAGTCCCTGAACACATTTTTTTTTAATAATTTTGTTTTCATTTTTATTTTTTATTTCTTGGGTACACTGGATCTTCATTGCTTTGCATGGGGTTTCTTTAGTTGCAATGAGCGGGAGCTACTGTTCCTTGTGTGTGTGCTTTTCATTGCTGTGGATTATCTTGTTGCAAAGCATAGGCTCCGTGCACGTTGGCTCAGTAGTTGGGGTTCACAGGCTCTAGAGCTCAGGCTTGGTAGTAGTAGTAGATGGGCTTAGTTGCTCCCTGGCAACTAATCTTTTAAACACCAGCTACCTGTTGTAGTCAGATTTCCTGGAGCCTGGGTGTATAGTATACCTCTGAACAGTCACGGGTCACCAGCAGATGTGGTCCTGGTAACAGCTATTGATAGAGGAGTGATTTGTAGACATGACTTTCACCTTGGGTCACATCCAGTCTTTGTGTCCTGGACATGGTGAGAGGAGCTGCTTCCTCAATTTGACTCCAGCTTCATATCCTGAACACAATTTTATGGACTGCTGCTTTTGTGTGTCATGTACAATTGTGTGTCATTCCCTCCAATAAAGTCAACAAGAACTTCACCATCACTTCTGTGTTTTCAGGTTTTTGGTGTGGAACCCGGGATGGAGAGACACCTGAACAGAGCGAATCTGCAGAAGGAGTGTCACAGATTAGCACTCCCAGGGCAGGTTCATCTCCTGAGAATGTCCAGCCCTGTAAGATATGTACCCCAGTTTTGAGAGACATTTCACATTTGACTGAAGAGCAAAGAAATATTAATAATAGTGGACAGAAAGCATACACATGTGAGGCATGCGGGAAACAATTCTTTTTCACTGCAAACATTCAACAGCACCAGATACAGCACATTGGACAGAAATCCTTCCAGTTTAGTATGGGGAGCCCCACATTTTTGAAGAGCTGCATGATACATGCAAGAGAAAATCTCTCCCCCAACATGGAGATAGCAAACAACTTTGTGGCCAACACGGAACTTCAGCAACAGGACACTAGCACCAGGGAGAAACAAAACAACAGTAAGGAGTGTGAAGCTGTTTTTCACAGTGGAAAAAGTCATCACAGCTGGAAAGAAGGCAAGATAGCTTCCAGCCACACAGACATACTTGTTGAGGATGAGGGAGTCCTCGCTAGTGAAGGGTTTTGTGAGTTCAGCAAACATAGGAAAGCCAGCACCCAAAAAATTAACCATATTCAACACCAGAAAGTTCACACTGAGGAAAGGCCTTATGAATGCAGCCAATGTGGAAAATTTTTTAGCCACAGATTCCGTTTCCTTGCCCATCAGAGAGTTCGCTGTGTAGCAAGGCTTTATGACTGCAGTGAATGTGGGAAATCCTTTAGCCTAAGGAAGAACCTCACTGCCCATAGGAAAATCCACAGTGGCGAAAACTCTTATGAATGCAAGCAATGTAATAAATCTTTCACCCAAAAGTTCAACTTAATTGAACATCAGAGAGTTCACACTGGAGAAAAACCTTATCAATGCAGCCAATGTGGAAAATTTTTTGCCCATAAATCCAGTTGCCTTGCACATCAAAGAGTTCACACTGGAGAAAGGCCTTATGAGTGCAGTGAATGTGGGAAATCTCTTACTAATAGGTCATCCCTCTCTTATCATCTGAGACTTCACACTGGAGAAAAGCCTTATGAGTGCAATGAATGTGGGAAATGTTTTACTACTAGATCTATGCTTTGTAATCATCAGAGAGTACACAGTGGAGAAAGACCTTTTGAGTGCAGCGAATGTGGGAAATTCTTTAGTCGAAATGAGCAACTCAGTGACCATAAGAATGTTCACACTGGAGAAAAGCCTTATGAGTGCAATAAATGTGAGAAATCTTTTACTAGTAGCTCCAGTCTTCGACATCATCGGAGAGTTCACACTGGAGAAAGACCTTATGAGTGCAATAAATGTTGGAAATCTTTTACTGGTAGCTCCAGCCTTCGTTATCATCGGAGAGTTCACACTGGAGAAAGGCCTTACAAGTGCAGTGAATGTGGGAGATCTTTTGCTGCTAGGACTGGGCTCCGGTATCATGAGAGAGTTCACAGTGGAGAAAGGCCTTATGAATGCAGTGAATGTGGGAAATCTTTTACTGGTAGCTCCAGCCTTCGTCATCATGAGAGAGTTCACAGTGGAGAAAGGCCTTATGAGTGCTGTCAGTGTGGGAAATTATTTTCTGGTATTTCCAGCCTTCATTATCATTGGAGAGTTCACACTGGAGAAAGACCTTATGAGTGCAGTGAATGTGGGAAATCTTTTATTGATAAGTCAAGCCTTCGTCGTCATCAGAGAGTTCACACTGGAGAAAGACCTCTTTGAGTGCAGTGAATTTGGGGAATCATTTACTCAAATACAGCTTCTCCATATCCATAGGAAAATTCACATTGCAGAAAAACTTTATGAGAGCTAAGATTGTGATAAGTCTTATCCAAAGGTGCCACTTGAGAAAATATCAGAGTTCACATGGGAGAAAGGGCCTTATGAATATAGCAAATGTGGACAGCAGTGATGTTGGAGTTGTTTGAGGTGGTAATGGTGGGAAAAAATAATGTAGTTACTGTGCATCAAATGGATCCTCTCTTTTGTGGAAACTGAGACAAAGAATGTGTCATTTGCTTGTGATCTCCCAGCAATGAACAGGGATCTGGGATTCAGTGTCAGGTTGCCTGGTTCAGGGTTTGAAGAGTCTGATCACTTCACTCCTCACCCCCTGCCCCGCTCCACCCTCAGGTTTGGGGACTAAAGAACACCTTGATTATCCTGATATTTCTTCCCTCCTTAATCCTCCTGCCCTGAGTCCTGCTCATTCCTCAGCCCCATACTGATGGACAGGAGTATCTTTTTCTCTGGCATCCAACATTGATGCCTTTCACATGAATGACACTTATTTACCCAACAAAACTAATGCTGGGATTCTATTATTATTATTTGCCATTTGTGAAAGAAGGGGTGTCCAGCTTAGAGAGGCAGAGAAACTTCCACAAGAGCTCACTACTGCCAGACCTTTCATGAGAGCAGTTCCTCTACACTGCACATGTGAACTGGCATCTCTTCTGGCTCTCAGAGCAGGGCCTCCATTTGCTGTGAACTACTCACATGAACTACCCACACCTGACATTTTTATTTCCACCAGGGCCCCCTAGTGCACATCTCCTTCCTATAAACACTCCTGTTTGGGAAGTTCTTTACTGGGACAGCAGCACTAAAGCAGGCACTCCAGACTGGGTCGTTGGTGTCACCGCAGACTTGGCACTGGCTTCACCACCATACACAGTGATTGGTTTCAGATACCCTGTTCATCTTTTCATACACTCACATCAGGTGTCCGTGTTTCCCTGTTATGCAGTTGACCCACTTACTGTTCTGGGAATTGTGAGGGACTCTGAGATGCTAATTGTGGCCCTCACATGGCCTGGTGCACAAGGCTCTTCCTAACCCCTTCACCCCTTGCCTCACTGCTTTCTTCCACCACTCCCTGAAAAATGTAAGTCACCAGCTAATGATTGTTAATTAACAAGAACTTACCCACCTCTCTTTGGGACCTACACTTGAGCAACCTAGCTTAAAAACTAAGACTGAAAAAAAAAAAAAAAGACTGAATGCATGCAGACACTTCCAAGGAAGACTGTAAAACCCACTGTGAAATCATTTTAATTGCATTTCTCTCAGGATTCTTGATTTGAGTTTTGTTTCTTTTTCATGTGTCTATTTTTTTTTTAACTTGTGTATCTTGTTTGGATGAATTTCTATTTGTATATTTTGTCTTCCTTTATTTTGTTAGATTTGGGTATTTTTTTTTTCTTGACAGGTAGATCAGCCAAACATCAAAGGCATCTGTGAGATTTCACCCATTCACCAATGGTGACCAAAGTCAGTGACTTCTTTTCTCAATGTAATTGTAATCTGGAATACTGAAAGAATATGTTCTCAATTTTTTCTCAATTTTATACTTTGCATAGTGCAATGGCCATATACATTATACACGTTTAGGATAAATCTGAATTATTAACATATACTACCTCAGTCTTAAGTCCAGACTTTCAGTTACATAGTAGATTAGTCTCTGGTTTGTAGTGCCTGCCAATTTCTGTGGTGTAAATATTCCCACCATAGCCAAAATCAAGTTGCCAACATAATGTCCCTGGAGCTGGGAAACATTGTCAATAGCCCACCAATGTCTTCTTTATGTACCATTACAGGTATAGTAGCCACAAACAATTTTAAGAATGTAGTTCATAAACCATAGCAGAATGATTATAAAAAGAAAAGTTTTGTATATTTGATTTAAGAATGGTGTCATGGATGTGGAGTTGACTTAGAATAAATTGCATGTATTTAAAGTGTACAACATTTTTTGTATTTGTGTAATGTATAATTCTAGATATGTCGTTAAATAACTTCTCAGAATACATCTTTCATTAAAAAATTTTTTTGGCTGTAGTTGGTCTTTTTTTTTTTTTTTTTTGCTGCTCACGGGCTTCTTTCGGTTGTAGCACAGAGAGCAGACTCTCTAAGCTGCAGTGCTGGTGCTTCTCCTTTTGGAGGCTTCTCTTGTGGAGCACAGGGTCTAGGCACCTGGGCTTTAGGAGCTGCTGCAAATAGGCTCTGTAGGTGCATCCCTCTGGCTGGATCAGTAGTTGAGGTGGATCAGTAGAGCGCTGCGGGATCAGTAGTTGAGGTGCAAGGGCTTAGTTTCTTCCCAGACCAGGGATGGAACCTGTGTTTCTTGCAGTGCAAAGAGGTTTGGTAACCACAGGAAGAGCCTTTTCTATGGAACGTTTCCCTCCTGCAGTTGCCTCAGGCCTGTGAAAACTCCCTCCACATTGCCAGTGGAGACTCCACATTGCTGACTTATTTTGGTTCCTGACCAAAACTTAAAAAATGACTTTAACTCTCCATTTCAGAAGAAATGGGATAATGTTTAGTTGTTTCCTGCCACCAGTGAATTTACACGTAGGTTGGCTTCAAGGTGCCTGAGATCATGCCCAAAGTCTTCAATGATAAGTAAGGTTAGATTCTTAAGTGCTCTTATACTCCTCGTCCCGGTGGGTCCCAGCCCCCTTAAGAAGGCTGGAGCCCCTTCCCAGCACTACAGATCGTTTCCCAGTGCTCCTGGGGGTGCTGCTTGCCTTTTTCGCAGTTGCTTCTTGGGCATCCTTCCTTGAGACTTTTGCACTTCGTTTCCCAGAAGGATTTCTGATCAGGGCAGAGATGTTCACCCACTGAAAATCGAGTCGGGGGCTTTTCCCTGATCGCGAACCTCCCGGAGAGGGACTTCCCAGTTCCTAAGTGGCGGCCGTTTTGGTTACGGTGAGGTTTGTGGAGCTGGTCAGAAGGTCTGGTTTGTGGTGTTGGGAGCGGGCTTACGGGACAAGAGGCGCAAGAGGAGGCTCTGTGCGACCTGAACCTGGGCGGTTCTGGGGGTCGGGGACACCGCCGCCTGCGGGGAGTTTCCGTGCAGAGTGGGACCCGGTAGCTCGACCCTCACTGCCTCACTCCGCCCAGAAGTTTCGATGGCTGGCGGTGCCTGCGCTGAGGGACGCGTCGCCTCAGGTAAGCGAGGCATGCTCCGGGGTCTCCCCTGCCTGTTTCCACAGAGAGTTAAGAACGCCAGGGGTGAGAGGCGCCTGTCCACGTCACTCTACCCCGAGACCCTTGCTCCAGCGCAGCGAGACCTTCAGGGGTCGTTTCTCTTTTTCCGTGTGAGTGAGGCTTGGAGATGCAACTGAAGCAGAACCATTCAGGGAACCGGAGTCCAGCTTGTTTCTGTGAGGAAGAAAGCTTGAGGCCAGGCCTCACCTGGAGTGGCAGATGAGAGGTTGTACCTCCCTTCTTATGGCGCTGGGAGTGGTGGAGGGTTTGAGCACAGGACGGGCATCACCTGAATTAGGCTTTTAAAAACACTCCATGGCAGAAGCCAGCAGGATATTGTAAAGCAATTATCCTCCCATTAAAAGTAAATTTAAAAATTACTCCAGAGCCTGTTCAGTAGAAGCACAGACTTCAGCGGGTGATGAGGTCACTGAGGCAGAGGGAAGTTGTGACTCTTCCAAAGTCACTACTGGTAAGAGATAGATTGCATTGGGAACAGAGGCACAGAGGACTGGTTTGCCAGTCCGCCTGAGGTTACCTGGCTCTGGTACCGGGCAGAGGTCCAGTTGTGAGAAGGACGAGCTGTTCTCAGGGAAAAGGAGAGGAGCCTGGTTCAGAGGATAGGTGTGGGTTTGCAGGCCTTACCCAGCGTGTGGAAAAGTGCATGAGGCTCTGACACACCGCCATGGTCACTGCCCTCCATAGCCTGCCTTTTCTTACATATTCCAGAGACTGAAGAAGCACTTTGGGCAAGTGGAGGTTGTTCCAATCCCTCACTCATTCTCACCCTCACACACACCTCTCTGTATTTGAGGAGGGTCTTGGGGCTCTTCACCTGCCATTCTCCTAGCCCTTTGTTTTTGGGACCCAGAAGAACCCCATACTCAGGGGCCTGAGCTCAGGTCAGGTTCTAAGAAGAGGGTTCTCATTTCCCTCCACCAATGGTCCTGGATCCCATACCAGTATGTGCATGTTCTGTGTGGTGAGGCCTAGCTGGTTTAGGTAAGTTCTGGTCTGCTTCCTTTTCAGTGGGAATAAAGAGCAGGATTTAGGCTTGAAATGACTGCCTGTATCTTGGAGGCAATGGGAGGTTCACATCAGAAAACACAGCCTTTCCCAAAAGACATAGGCTGGTTGGGCAGATGAAAATATGTGCGTGTATGCTCTTCTACCTAACTTCATCACTGTGCTTCAGTTCAGTTCAGTCGCTCAGTCGTGTCTGACTCTGTGACCCCATGGACTGCAGCACACCAGGCCTCCCTGTCCATCACCAACTCCCGGAGTTTACTCAGACTCATGTCCATTGGGTCTGTGATGCCATCCAACCATCTCATCCTCTGTCGTCCCCTTTTCCTCCTGCCTTCAATCTTTCCCAGCATCAGGGTCTTTCCCAGTGAGTCAGTTCTCTGCATCAGGTGGCCAAAGTATTGGAGTTTCAGCTTCAGCATCAGTCCTTCCAATGAATATTCAGGACTGATTTACTTTAGGATGGACTGATTGGATCTCCTTGCTGTCACTCTGCTTGAACCCCGCCCCCCAAATTGTATGTAATTATTTTATATTGTTAGGTTAATCAGGTTAGGCTTGTAATTGTCTTTTATTTTTGTCTATTTATTATGAAAACTGGTAAACGTCTTTTTTACTATTGTGGGGGAAGAAAAGGTTTTCTTCCCCAGGTCTCAGGTGGCTCCATCTGATCGGGCAATAGTGTAGATGTGTGGCAGGTTTGATGGTGGGTTTTAGGAGTGAGACTGTCCATGGTTTTATTTGTCCCTGTTATACCAGGGCAGTGTGACCTTTGAAGGTGTGACTGCTTACTTCTCTCAGGAGAAATGGTGTCTTCTTGATGAGGCTCAGATATACCTGTACCTTGATGTCATGCTGGAGAACTTTACACTTGTATGCATGCTGGGTAAGACCCTCACACCCAACCCTATCCTCTTAGCTAGGCTCTGCCTTTCTCCTTTTCTCCAAGGGCTGCTGTGTCCTTCTCACACGGGGACTATGGGCACTACTTTCTTAAATTCCTTGGTCATGTGTTGCAGTTACTATGGTTAGGCAGAGTGCATCCCTACTCCTTAGTGCCATGACCCCCGAGGCCCCTGAGTCTTGCAGGGCACCATTGTTTCACTAGTCTTACACCTACAAGACCCTTTCCCAAGATTCCAATTTTTTGTATCCACGGTGGCATCTGTGAGCATTGCAATCAGCAGTGAGTGAAAATCAGCAGTGAGTTAAAGGCAATGTGTATTGCTCCACACCCTTACTAGCATTTGGTGTTGTGAATGTTTGGATTTTGGCCCTTCTTACAGGTATGTAACATTGTGTATTTTTCAGTTTAATTTGCATTTCCTTGCTTTGTGTATATAGTTATCTGTCATCTGTATATCTTCTTTTAACATGGTGTCTATTAGGGGATTTTTCTCATTTAGTATTTGGGTTTTTGTTTTCTTAGTAAATTTTAATCTTTTTTTTTTTTTTTACATTTATGTCCATTTTGAGTTAATTTTGTTGTGAAGGGTATAAGGTTTGTGTCTAGGTTCATTTTTGACATGTGATGTTTAGTTGTCCTAGTACCACTTATTACAAAAACGTCCCTTTTCTCCATTGTATTGTGCTTGCTTACCTGTCAAAGGTCAGTTGAGTGTATTTTGGGTTTATTTCTGGGCTCTCAGTACTGTTGTTCATTGATCAGTTTCTCTATCCTTTCAACAATACCATATTGGCTTCATTACTTTAGATACTACGTCTTGAAGTTGAGTAGTATCAGTCTGCCAGCTTTGTTCTTCAGTAGTGTGTTGGTTATTCTTGGACTTTTGTGTCTCTGTATAAACTTTAGGATCAATTTATTTATATCCACAAAATAACTTGCTGGGATTTTGATCTGGATTGCATTGAATCTATAGATGAATTTGGGCAGAACTGACATCTTGACAATACTGGGTCTTCCTATTTATGAATATAAAATATCTATTTATTTAATTTTTTGATTTCTTTATTAGTGTTTGATTTTTGTCCACACTGCTCAGCTTGAGGGATTTTAGTTCTCTGACCAGATATCGAAGCCAGGCCAACTACTGCAGTGAAAGCAGGGAGTGGTAACCCCTGAACCACCAAGGAATTTCTGATTTCTTTATCAGAGTTTTATAGTTTCATCTCATGTAGATCTTCTTGTGCATGTCTTGGTAGATTTATAACTTAGTATTTCTTTCTCTTTTATCCCCCCTTTGAGGGGTACTGTGTACATGGTTTTTAATTTCAAATTCATTTGTTCATTGATGATACTGACATGGTTGATTTTTGTATATTAACCTTGTATCCTGACACCTTGCTATAAATTTCTTCTTTGGTCCAGAATTTTTTTTTTCTTCATCTAGTTTTTTGTTTTTTTACATAACTAGTCAGTCATGTCACCTGAGAATGAAGAGAGATTTATTCCTTCCTTCCTGATCAGTATACCTTTATATAACCTTCTCTCTTTGCCTTTGTTTTGGCTTCCAATATAAAATTGAAAGGGAGTTGTAAGAGGGAACATCCTTGCCTTCTTCATTGTAGAGGGAGAGTTTCTAGTTTTTCTCTTATAACTGTGATAGTAGGTGTAGGATGTTACTTAGATCATCAATTTGAAGATATTTTTCTGTGTTTAGGTTATCATGAGATTTTTATCATGAATGTTGGATTTTGTCAGAATAGATGAGATCATGAGTTGTTTTTTTGTTTGTTTGTTTTTTAATTTATTTCACTGCACTGGGTCTTAGTTGTGCTATGTGGGATCTTTAGTTGCAGCTTCAAACTCTTAGTTTGAGGCTTGTCGGATTTCATTCCCTGACCAGAGATTGAACCCAAGGCCCCTGCCTTGGGAATATGGAGTCTTAGCAACTGGACCACCAGGGAAGTCCCCAAGAGTTGGTTTTTAACCTGCTGATGACATGGATTATATTAATTAGTTTTTAAATGTTAAATCGGCATTGCATTCCTTGGATCATTTTCAGGTGATCACAGTGTATAATTCTTTTCCAGCATTTTTTGAAACAGCTTACCGATAACTTTGTTAGGATTGTTGCAACTATGTTCTTGAGAGGTATTGATCAGTGGTTTTCTTGTACTGTCTGTTTTGGTATTTTTCTCATGGAATTAGTGTGAAACTATTTCCTCATTTTTGTTTTCTGAAAACAATTAGAGAATCGAATAATCTCTTTGTTAATGTTTGTCAGATTTGACTAGTGAAGCAATCTGGGCAAATGGCATTTCCAGGAAGTTTGGAAGTATATTCATCATTGATTCAGTTTCTTTAATAGATGTAGACCCATTCAGACCATCTATTCTTGATAACTTTGCTTATGTGAAATCTGTTTTGATACTAGTACAGTTATTTATTTATTTATTTTTTGATTGTTTGGTATGTGGAATCGTGGGATTCAGTATATGTCAGGGAATGTTTGACGGGAGGATTCCTACGTGCTGTCTCTCATGAGTCCTTTGTCCCTCTTCAAGCGGAACAGCACGCTGCTCCCAGGGACTGAGGTCATTGTGTGAGGCAAGCATGAGTCTCCTTTAGTAAACATTCTCCTTAGGACAAAACAGCTTAATCTCCTTCCCCTTACTTGAGATATAGATTGTCTCCTGACCTTGTGACTAACGTTACCCTTTGTTCCCTTGGTAACGGTTGCTGTACATTTGGTTTTCTGATCTCTATCATTCCCGAAAGAAGTTTCTTGTACTGCAGCCTATATATACTCATAGAAAAATCATTAAAGCACCTTTGCTCCATCAGAGCTTAGGTCCCCGGGTCTTTTTTGTCTCTCTCTCTCTCTCTTTCTCTCTTTCACTTTCTTATCGTCGACTCCGCACCACAAGGTTCCGGTCCATTAAAGGACCCCAACAACTGGCGCCAAGAACAGGGACACTGGTGTACGTGGCATATCGGGCGGACTGACTCAGGGACCTGAGTCAGTAAGGGACCTATTGAGGTCGGTAAGTACTAAGGCATGGGTTAAACGGCTGGCCAGCCCCATTATTTTTCTACTTTACTTCACCATTTGTTTAAATTTCAGGAACTTCTGGCTTCACGGCAATGAATAGAGGCTTGCCTTCAAATAGTAGTTGAACATAATCCTTAGTTTCCTGATAAATGCAGTTTTGATTTAGAAATTTGGCTCCAAGTCAAAGAAAATGTTAAATGAGCAGCCAAACAAGGAAAAAATATTCCAATTGACCTCTAGCCCCTATGGGCTCTTATTAAAGCTATAATTCTGCCATTTCAAGGTACATTCTAGCCCTTCCAATATTCAGCAACAGACAGAACACTTATTACATAAATATAAATTAAATGATTAAACTTTACAAAAGGCCCAATTAAAACAATACAAAATATCTCAAAATTTTCTTACTAGCCCTGCCCCGGCTGCTCCAAGTGCTTCTCCTCTGCCAACAGTCGCAACTCCAAAAGTCTCTCCTTTGTTGGAACCTAATGAAAAGTTATGCTAATTTTTAAGCTAGATTAGAAGCTGCTATTTCCCGTACTGTAATCAGAGAAGAAACCAAAAAACAGCTAGAGAAATTACTTGCTTATGAGAATGCAAATCAGAAATGTCAAAGAGCTATAGCTGCAATTTGTGAGACTAGGACTATTATTGATTATTTAAAAGCTTATCGCAATCTAGGATCAGAAACTCAAAAGATGCAAATGCTGATTGAGGCAATGGCTACTACCTTTAAAAAGGGAAATGAAAGATACTTTAATTGTGGAGACAAAAATCATTTAAAAAGAGACTGCCCTAAAAAGGCTAATAATACCAAAAAATTTGCCCTCGCTGCCGTAGAAGAATGCACTGGGCCAAAAGTTGTAAATTTAAATTTGATATTGATGGAAAACCTATTCCGGGAAACTCCAAACAGGGGACCCCCCAGGTCCCCTACAACAAAAACCAAGGGCAAATTCTATCTTTTCCCTCAAACCCTCAACATCCAGCAGTGCTGCCATCGATATACCAGCCCTAAATGATTTTTTCCTTTACCCTTAAGCAGTCCCTTCTAGAATACCTACTGGGCTTTTTGGACCCCTGCCCCCACAAACCTTCAGTCTTTTGCTTGACCGATCTAGTCTGACTTCTAAAAGAATTACTGTTCACCCTAGAATAATTGATTCAGATTATAAAAGAGAGATTCAAATTCTGATGTCATCTCAGATTCTATGACAATTCAAAAAGGGGGACAAAATTGCTCAATTACTTCTTTTACCTTGCATTTCTATTAATTCCTCTAATAATGTACGGACAGATGGGTTTGAAAGTACAGATCAAAAACAGTCTTTGTAGACATCATTAGTATCTGAGTATGCCCGACCAAATATAAATATCAAAATTAATGGTAAAAGATTTTCTGGTCTCCTTGACACTGGATCTGATATTACTATTATTTTCAAACATTTATGGCCCAAATCCTGGCCTGTACAAAAGGTCTCTTGCCAAATTGCAAAAATTTCTCAAACTAAAGTACAAGAAGTTTATCAAGGTGTTCAAATATACTCATGTGAAGGACCAGAAGGCCAACGTGCAACATTAAAACCTTATGTGATAAATGTACCCTTTAATCTAATAGAAAGGGACTTACTTATACAATGGCAAACTCAGATATGCATTCCACATTTTTCCTAGGGGCCACTGCTCATTTAACAAACAAAACAATTATTAATATAACTAAGAAAAATTATGAGCCTATTTGGACAAAGCAATGGCCCCTTATGAAAGATAAATTACAAGCTACTAAAGAACTTATAAACACACAATTAAAATTGAAACATATTAAAAAATCTTGCTCTTTTTTGCAACCAGAGATCCCATCACCTATTACTGTTCCTCAAAATTGGCACATTATTATTACTGATTCACAAGATTGCTTTTTAAATATACCTTTACACCCTTTAGACCAGGAGAGATTCACTTTCTCTCTCCCTTATCCTAATCATATCGGGCCTCATAAAAGATTTCAGTAGACTATGTTACCTCAAGGTATGCTTAAAAGTCCTGCTACTGCTGCTGCTAAGTCACTTCGGTCGTGTCCTACTCCATGCGACCCCATGGATGTCAGCCCGCCAGGCTCCCCCATCCCTGGGATTCTCCAGACAAGAGTACTGAAATAGGATGCCATTGCCGTCTCCATAACAGTCCTAGTATTTGTCAAAATTTTGTAGCCAAGGCTTTACTTCCTATGTGACAGCAATCCCCTCATGTATATATCATTAATAATATACTATAGCTACAAAAAAGAAAAATGATATTTTTGACACTGAATGGCTATGATATTCTTTAGATTCCGGAGGAAACTGATGAAAATAAAATATTTTTTGAAATTGCAAAACCGGTTCTTCTTGCACGTGCAGTTAGGAAAAGGTTAACTTGTTAAAATTTTTTTTTTTAGAGCTCCAGTTCTGCCTGGGAAACAAAAATAGGCCTAAGAAAAAACCTTAAGTTAACTCTTATCATGTCCTTGGGATACACAGCCCACTCTATGTAGGACTCCAGCCATTAACAAATTGGTGGAGCTCAAAATAAATAAATAAAACAAAAGGATATTTTAAATTTCAAACGGAGAACTATGCCTATGTATTTAAAATTATCTATGTCTCAATGTATGTCTTTGTTTTTAGATAGTGTGGAATTAATGAGCTCTATTTAGATTCAGCTTTACATGAACTGAAGGGTATTCAATGTTGGGTATAATGTTTATTTAAATGTAAATGTGATTTAAATATAATTATTTGTTAATCTAGTTAGGACATGTCTTGAGTCATCAACATTATATAATACTTTTATTATGCCTTGGTTTAAGGTAAACTAAGTTTGTCAACAAAAGGGTAACTCTTTATATATATATATATATATATATATATATATATATATATACATACAAATATATAGATGAGATAAAAACTTTTAGATAAGCTCTATTAGAAATAATTGTATTTTTGATAGAATGATCTATTATCTATAATCTGGAGCCATCTCTTGGGATTGGAGTGACTTAGGTTTCTAGAGTTGTGCTGAACTAAGTAGTAGAAGTTTGTTGAATGGCTGGGTCATTTCCAAATGAAGTAGGATTTTGAAACGTTAATTGCTGAACATTGGCTTACTCTTAAAAGGGGTTTTTCTTGCAGAAGAGCTGAAGAGATTTTGAGCTGTTAATGAATATAAATATACATTTATATATGAATGGATATATATATAATATAATATGATTTGAGAAATATGTTCAATGGTCTATAAAATGCTAACATACAAGACATTTCATGGTTGCTATAGAAAAGTAAAATATATGCTTTTAATAGAAAGATATAAGAAATGGCAAATAAAATGATGAATACAAAAATATTTTTTTAATTGTTGAAACATTTATTATAGAATAAAGTGGTATTTACATAAACTTTACTAGACTAGTTTTTCATTGTCATTCTAGCTACAGCAAATGTTCTTTCTCCAAATTAAACCAAATTGGAAACAAGAAAAATTCTGGGAAAACAATATTTAATAGAATTAACTTTGGTCAGCAGATACATTCAGACTGCAAATATATTAGAAAATGCAGTTGAAATGCTTGGGTGGATCACAATGAAAACCACAAAGTATGGTATGTTTATTTAAAATGAACATTGGATTTGGGGGTTCCACCGAGATTATTATGCTATTATTATGCTATTATGTTTATTATGCTATCATACTTTGTTTTGGCCTTTTAACTTTTAAAGATATTTAGTGCTAGAATTTTAAAAAGGCTTATGACAAATGAAGGAAAATTTTATGGCAAATTGATGTAACTCATTGTCCTGAACTTTCTTCCTCTTCCTTCTTACATGTCTCGATCAATACAAATTCTTCTTTTCTAGGGGCAACACCTCTCTAAGGTAAGACTACACAACATGTTATAACTCACCTATCAACTTACTTCACAATAATGAAAACACCTAATTCTATAAAAACAGACAATGACTCTGCCTATATTTCTAAGCAGTTCAAATAATTTTTACATTCATTCTCTATTAAACAGATTACAGACATTCCTTATAGTCCACAAACACAAGACATGATTGAACAAACACATTACACACTGTAATTGCAAATAAAAAATTAAATAAGAGAATATACACAGAAACACTTTTGTCTTCCTTGTCCAGAGCAAACTTTGCTAGATTCTGGTGTAGTGTAGACTTTAAGCCTATAACTATTGTTGGTGTGACTATTTCTGTTCCCAATGTGTAGGATTCTTAAAGCAGGGAGAAAACAGCATTGAAAAAAAAAAAAAAAAGACACCATTTCCCGAATGGATTATTTGTTCCTAAAAATATCAGAAATGTGGAATGTTTGCCTTCTTTTCAAGTCTGTCTTGGAAGTGTAGTCATCCTCTTTAACACACTGAACAGTGAGATTCAACAGTTGCTAAGCTGCATTTCTTTTTCAAGGACAAGGTCAAATATATTTGGATATGAGCAACATTTCATTTGTCAAGTTGTTCTGCATCACGTTTTCAATAATTTCACTTAGGAAAAAATATTTGAATGGTTACTCCTAATCCTTTGCCCCAAATAACACAAACCACAGCCAAATACCAGTCCCAAACAGATTTCTGAATGATTTTTTTTCTTTTAGACTGAAATATTTCCTAAGAATGTTTTCATCGTTATCGCTTTTCTCTCCTTTTGTAACTGTTGTTAATATAGCCTTATTTGTTTTATAGTTTTTAAACTTACCACAAAGAGATGTTTTGACAAAAGCAAAAAACAAACAAACAAAAAAAGAAGTTTTGAAACATTATAGGACACTTCCTTTCCTTTGCCCATTTGATATCAAGACGGGTTAACTAATCAATAGAAATCTAAGAAACTAATCTTACAGGAAAAAGATATGCTTCTATTTCTCCAGATGGATCCAACGAGCTCACATGACTTCCTCTTCAGAAGATTCAACCTAAGGGGGCCCCCAGCATTCAGACTAGAGATGAAACAGCAAAAAACCCAGGAAGAAAGAATTCCAATATAAGCCATGGCGACATTAAAAATTTCCAAAAACTGCCGCACTCGACATCATCGACCTTATGATCTCCCTATTTGGGGACAGATAAAAACCCTTACTAACTAAACTGAAAACCTGATTTCTCAACAGGGAATGCCTCGGAATCCTAAAAATATTTTTCTTCGCTATGCTTGCTTTGCTTGCTTTTGCTTCCCCCGCTCAGGCTGACCTATTGATCATACTTACTGGGCTTATATACCTAACCCCCCTTTTTTATTGTAGGTTGTAAAATGGACAGATATAAGACCAACCATATCTACTAATGAGTCAACACATATGCCTCCTCCTTAAAACTTGGAGGGGCCCTCTCATCCTGAAGAAAAAGAAAAACTAATTAATATCGTTCTAGGTTATGAAGTCCTTCCTTTATGTATGGGCCCAGCAGAATTATGTATAAACGTTAGTCGACAAACTTGGGCTTTCGTCCTGCCTCCAGAAAAGGATTTTCGGACACTACTTAGATTATTTACTGCCCTTTCTTTGTCAGTAAACCATGTTTATACTACTGAAACTTTAGAGAAAGAATTAGGGAAAGAACAAAGAACAACATGCCAAAGGTTTACTAATAAGAACTTTAAATATATTCCTGTTCACTGGGACAAATGTCAGGCCAAACCAGGAAAATTAATGTTTATAGCTAATCATACAATTGTCAATTGGGGACCCCATAGTATGTGGTTATTGAACTGCTCAGATGATATTAACAATACTATGTATGATTATATTACTCAAGTAACATGGAAGGTTACTAATACTACAACAGAACATTACCATGACAGAGGACTTCTTGGCTAGCTTGATGATGGAATGGCCCCCGCCTCGTCCTCGAATCATCCTTGATAAACAGATTGGGCCTAAACAATGGGACATCTGAAAACTTGCTGCATACACCGAAGAACTTGGGACTTGGACCAGACATTCCACGGGGACCAATCATAGCTATAGCAATTATTTCTTTCACTATAATCAATCATATTTTATACAAGCCTATGTTCCACTTCCTTTTGTTGTAACTATAAAAAATTTACAATTCAATAAGACTATATGTTTTGTAACTTGCATAAATTGCAGATTATATACTTGTCTTAACTCCTCTATTTCCTTAAGATATGATTCTCTTTTAATTCTTTGATCTCGACGTAGTCTATGGTTACCAATAAATCTCCAACGGCCCTGGGAAGAAGGTCCCATGGCTGGACTTGCTTCCCGGTTGCTTACTAAATTGCTCTAGCGATGTAAACGATTCATTGGATGGCTGATTTTTGGCATTATAGGATTAATAACTATTTGCACCATTGCTGTCATCACTAGCGTTACTTTACAAACCTCAATTCAAACACATAATTTTATCCAAAATTGGACTAAAAACGCTTATAATATGTGGGCCACTCAGTTTCAAATAGATGAAGACATTCAAAAAGAAATACAGGAACTGAAAACAGCCATCGAATGGGTTGGAGATCAATTAACAGATGTACAAAAACAGGTGATGCTAAAATGTGACTGGAATTCTACTCAATTTTGTGTTACTCCTGTTCATTTTAATAATAGTACCTACAACTGGGAACAAATCAAGTTTCATTTACAAAACATACATGATAATGCCTCTCTGAATGTACAATTATTACAAAAAGAAATATGTAAAACCTTTTCTAATAATCTGCTCTCTTCCACTAGTATGAGAACTTTAGCTATACAATTGGCTAATCAATTATCTGGGCTAGACCCACCTAGATGGTTTCAAAGCCTTACTCATAGCATTGGGTCTAGAACTATAATTTTGGTGATTGTCTTAACAATTATATTTGTTGTCTACTGTTGCCTTCATGCAAAGATTGTCAAAACTAAACAAACTCTGATGGTCAGAACTCTTCTTACAAATATTATAAATAAATAAGGGGGAATTGTCAGGGAATGTTTGACGGGAGGATTCCTACGTGCTGTCTCTCATGAGTCCTTTGTCCCTCTTCAAGCGGAACAGCACGCTGCTCCCAGGGACTGAGGTCATTGTGTGAGGCAAGCATGAGTCTCCTTTAGTAAACATTCTCCTTAGGACAAAACAGCTTAATCTCCTTCCCCTTACTTGAGATATAGTCTCCTGACCTTGTGACTAACGTTACCCTTTGTTCCCTTGGTAACGGTTGCTGTACATTTGGTTTTCTGATCTCTATCATTCCCGAAAGAAGTTTCTTGTACTGCAGCCTATATATACTCATAGAAAAATCATTAAAGCACCTTTGCTCCATCAGAGCTTAGGTCCCCGGGTCTTTTTTGTCTCTCTCTCTCTCTCTCTTTCTCTCTCTCTCTTTCTCTCTTTCACTTTCTTATCGTCGACTCAGCACCACAAGGTTCCGGTCCATTAAAGGACCCCAACAAGTATGTAGGGATTTGATGTGGGATCAAATGCATGTTCCCTGCAGTGGGGGTGGGCTGTCTTAACCACTGGACCACCAGGGAAGTCCCTACTATTAATCTATATGCCTGTTTGTATTTAAAGTGAGATTCTTGGAGACAGCATATAACTGAGTCCTGTTTTTTGATCCAGTCTGATAATCCTTCTTTTAATTGATGCATTGAGACTATTGATGTTTAACATATTGATACAGTTGGATAAACATCTAACATATTTGTTACTGTTTTCTTTTCACTGCCCTTGTTCTTCCTATTTAATCTTCCAGTCTGCTTTTTGTGGTTTTAATGACGCATTTTGTATGATCCTTTCTCTCTCCTTTGTTAGCATATCAGCTATCTTTGTTCCTTTTAATTTTTAATGTATTTGCACTAGAGTTTCCAATATGTATTTAAAACTAATTCAAGTCCACTTTCAGGTGACACTTTATGGCTTCATGCGTAATTGCTTTCTCTCCATTATATTATTGTTCTCATTTTAGTTTTACATAAGCCTACATATATGAGTGTGTTTAAAAATGCATCATGAGTACATTGTTGCTAGGTTTTTTTTTTTTTTTTTTTTGGTATAAACTGTTATCTGTTAAATCTGAATACACAGCTTTTTGGAATAGATACAAAAATGGGAATCTTCTGCATGAAAAGATGCTCAGCATCAATAATGGTCAGGGAAATGCAAATCAATATCACAATGACATACCACCTCACACCTGTTATTATATCTTTTATGAAAAAGACAAGAAATAAGTATTGGTGAAGATGTGGGAAAAAGGGACCCCTTGTGCACTGGTGGTGGGAATGTATATTGTTGCAGCCACTGTGGAAAAGAGCATGAAGAATCCTTATAAGACAAAAATGGTACTATCATATAATCAGCAATTCCATCACTGTGTATTTATCTAAAGGGATTGAAATAATCATCTCAAAAAGATCTGTACCCCATGTTTATTGCTGCAGTAGTTATAATATCCAAGACTTAGAAACAACCTAAGTGTCCATTGATAGATGACTGGATGACAATCATGTCATATATATGGAATACTATTCAGTTTTATTCAACCATAAAAAAGGAGGAAATTTTCCCATTTACAACAGTATGATTGGATTTTGAGGGCAGTGTGCTAAAGTGAAATAAGTCAGAGAGAGAAAGACAAATCCAGTGGTCCCTCAGTTTCCACAGAGGATTGGTTCCAGTTTCCACAGAGGATTGGTTCCAGGATCCCATGCATATACTGAAATCTGTGGATGCTTAAGTCCTTTCTGAAGTTTCCCATTTGTGGAAACTTCGTTCATGCAACTAAAGATCATCTAGTGCTCTGTATTTACTGAAAAATATCCCTCTGTGAGTGAATCCAGGCAGTTATAACCCATGTTGTTCAAGAATCTTAAATAAAAAATCAACACTACCACCAAACTCAGATGCAAACAACAGATTAGTGATTGCCAGAACAGGAGAAGATAGGTAGATAAAATGAGTGAAGGATATTAGAAGTTATAGATATCTAGTTGAGAGATGACTAAGACTTGTGGATGTAATTCACAACTTTATGACTTTAGTTAACAAAACTAAACTGTGTATTTAGAGGTTTCTAAGAAAGTAGAAGTTGGCTAGGGTATGAAGGATTTGGAACCCTTGTGGTATTGCTGGTGGAAATGTAAAATGGTGGAGCTGCTATGGAAAATGGTATGACAAAATCTTAAAAAATTTAACACAGATTTAACATATAACCCAGCAATTTCACTTTTAAGCATATACCCAAAACATTTTAAAGCAAGGACATGAAGATACATTTGTACAGCCATGTTCACGTCAGTGTTATTCGCCATATCCACAGGTCAAAACAACCCAAATGTCCATGAACCACTGAATGGACAAACAGGTGTTGTATACATACACTCGAATATTATTCATAAAAAGGAAGGAAATTTTGATAACTGCCACAACATAGGTGAATCCTGTGAACAACATAAATGTACTTTATACTTTTAAAGAATGTACTTAGAGATGGCTAAAGCAGCAAATTTATGTATGTCTTTAAAAAACAGTAAAGGTGAGCTAATTCTGCCCACAGGATTAACACTTCAGGAAATGACTTTGGTGTAAATAAAGTGATGAGTTTTTTAAAATTTGGGTACTTCTTATCTGCCTTTTAAGCATTTAAGAAAATGTGATATTTAATAAAAATGCTTGGTCCTTTGAATATCTACCAGTTTTGCATCTGCAGTCAAGCAACCATGGATCAAAAATATTTAAAAATCCCAGAAAGTTCCAAAAAGCAAAACTGGTATCCTCTGTGGGTTTTGGAACCAATTTCAATCAATTACTAAGTCCAGCCAGTTCTAAATTTGAAATTTCCTGAGAAAGCTGAGGCCCCTCTGTTCATAACTGGGCCCAGGCTGCTCCACAAGCCTGGCTGACCTTTTCCTTGTTTACGGGGAGTGTATGTGAGTCTACTGAAAACAGGAGCATCCACATTTCCCAACAATATTTCCATTCCAGGCATGGCTCTTTACTTCCTCCTGCTCTCCCCTCTGGCAGATTCTTCTTGTACCAGAGTACTCCTCCCCACTAGAGGCAGCCTGAGGGAGCCATACTCAGTTCAGTTCTGCCCTTCACCACATTCCTCTTCAGAATCCATCTGACAGTGAAACCTGGTCTCGCACTCTGAGCACCAGGCTTGATTCTGGTCCAGGCCTCAGGGTCCCTCCTCAAAACTCCAGAGCTGGAATCCAGTTGCCTATGTGCCAGCTTCACTTTGGGGATCTCAGAATCCCCATATCCAAAATCCAACTCATAATCTTCCCTGAATCCTGTTTCTCCCACCAAATTCCCCACCTCCATTCTCCTAGGTGTTTGGGCAAAATATCTGACTGGTTATATACTTCGATCATTAAGATCCATCAAGAACCTGCATTAATCTCCAGGCTACTGCCACTTCTAGAACTGTCCACCGCCAGAACTGCCCTCCTGTGGCCTTGTCACTGGTTTTCCCCCTCCACTTTCTCTTTTTTTTTTTTCCCATTTATTTTTATTACTTGGAAGCTAATTACTTTACAATATTGTAGTGGTTTTTGCCATACATTGACATGAATCAGCCATGGATTTACATATATTCCCCATTCCGATCTCCCCTCCCACCCCACCCCCTCCTCTTTCATCATGCCTTGTCCCTCCCAGTCTGCTCGCCCTGAGCAACATCTGAAATACTTTGAAAACCACAGCTCAGAGTCCCTCCTCTCTTCCAATATGATTCCCAGGAGCCCCCTACTGAAGAGGCAGCTGCTTGGACTGCTATCCCGGTGTGCCTCCTTTCACACTGCTTCCTGCGGACACGAGAGGGAACCCAGGTTTCCAGAATGCTCTTGACTCACGTGTACCTCCAAGGCTTTGAATACGCATGTCCCGCTGCCTGTAACACTCTTCCACATTTCATCATTCCCTGTCAGAACTGGGGACCCTATATCTATAACTGCCCGGCTGTTCTGGAAACAGGAGCATGCACTGCTATAGCCCGAGCTGGAGACCCTTCGTTTTTAAGTAGGGTTAAGGCTGAGGGTTTGGATAACCGACATTCACCTGGGCCTGGGCCTTCCGCACGGCCGTGGGAACGTGTGGGCGGAGCAGTGCGGGGGCTCCCCGGGAGATAAAGGGTAGACCTGAGCAGGTCACTGCAGATGCTCAGCAGCGCCCACAGTGAACGTCAGACCCGCCACTGTGCAGTGGGGACCTCTTCCTCTCTACCATTTTAAGTGACCTCGAACCTCTGATCGAGCGAATGGTATCAAAAACAGTCATAATAAGCGCCATATGCAAGATGCCGGAAGTCCCACACCGACACGTTTCACGCTATCGGAAATGCTCCTCTTCTGGTCTTTAGCTCATCCCCCACGCTGTCTGCAACCTACTGAGCCTGTCAGTCTGGGAAGTGTTTCCATCATGGCGGCATCCGCAGGGATGGTCGGTGTATCCTAATATCCAGAAATTAGCTAAGTGGGTAATAAATTAGCTAAGTGGGTAAATAAGCTTGTGGGCAGACAAGGATGAAATACATTAAAGATAAGAGCAAAGCCTACGGTTAATGGAGTAAAAGAAGAGGCCTTAAACTCAGGATTCTCAACGTATAAACGGAGACATGATTATAGTCAAAATGTTGAAAGAGCGTTGGCACAGTGCCTAGTTTTTATTTTATTACATGTTTTGTCTATATGACTACCTCGATGAAAATCTTGGAGAGAACTTTTAACTGCACTGAATCTTAATTGTGTCATATGGGATCTAGGTCTAGCAATGGAACCCTGTCCCCTGCAGTGGAAGCACAGTGGCCTAACCGCTAAGTCCGCCAGGGAAATTCCAGTGCCATTCTAAATATTAGTAGAAATTAATGATTTCCACAGGAGGCACCTGACTCAGATCAACCAACCCCTCTACTTCTTGGGCAGAGGAATACTTAGTCCCGAGTACCTTCTCCTGCCAGCCCCTCCATTTACACCACAATTTCCTGCTCTGTATCTCCGACCATGACCACTCCTTCCCCTTAGTTAAACCCAAATATCACCAATCTTTACATGAACTTTACTAAATCATCATCTTTCACCCTCCCACAACACCACTGCTGGGCCTACAAACTTCCCTTGAGACATAAACCAAGATTTATTGTAGATCTCACAATTTGTGTATACTTTACAACTCTACCAAGATAATATTACTGATCCCCCAAATTACAGATGTTTTCTTGGGTAATGCCATAAAAAAGAGTAAACCTAATTATGGGCCGACCTGTAAAAACTCCTTTTGTCTGGAGTTATGGTCCTTCTCTTCTTCCCTAATGGATACTTTCTTAGATTCTGTATCTGTCAGTTTGGCAGCGACTGATCACAGGGCCAACGAGTTGTGTTTCTACTATAAATAGCCTCCCTGGAGCACACCATTCAAGTGTAGATTCAGGGCTCTGCCACCTTCCACTTACACGCATGCGATTGTTTCTCCTGTCCTAAATCAACCCAGGGCCAGGAACGAGAAGACTAGGAAAAAGGCTTTTAACCCAGCCCTGCCTTGCCTTTAATGCAGAAACCCCAACAAAGCCTGTGTTTTAGGAATTCCCATTCTTCCCCCTATTTCTCCCTCCCGATTACCCTGGTCACCAAATATGGGGATATGGTATTAGAGGTGGAAAGGACCAAATGAACACAAATGATAGGGCAAACTTAATGTCTTTTGGACACAATATTAGTAATTATACAAGTGTCAAGAATGGTGTGAATTCTTCAAACTTTCTGAAAACTGCATAAACTGATACAAAGGAAGATAGAGTATGTGGATGTTAATGGTATTTGTGAGATAGCTTATTTTTTAAAAAACTATTAACCTAATTTAAGATATTAAAGATTCCTATTGCAAGCCACTTAACAAGAGGTGGGCTCTCTTCTGAGTTATCAATACAAGGTTCAAGAAAGTTGCGTTAAAAATAAAAGAATGAAAAAATATAGAAGAATGGTCAACAGAAAAACACAAATCAGTATCATTTTTTTTCCAGGTTAACATTTAATAGAGATCATTGTTTATAACTGATTGGAAAAGGAAAGGGGGCTGCAGAGGATGATGGTTGGATGGCATCACCTACTCAACAGACGTGAGTTTCAACAGACTCCGGGAGATAGTGAAGGACAGGGAGTCTTGGTGTGCTGCAGTCCGTGGGGTTGCAAAGAGTCAGACATGATTAAGTAACAGAACATCATTGTTTATAAATTGGACCTATGACATGCAAATTAATAATTCCTGTATAAGACACTCTGAAGAAGGGAATGGTGATCCACTCCAGTATTCTTGCCTGGAGAATTCCACGGACAGAAAGCCTGGTAGGCTATAGTCCGTGGGGTCACAAAGAGTCGGACACCACTGAGGGACTAACACACGCACACACACACAAGACACTGCTGCACAGCCCACTCACAGTGCCTACCAGCCCTGCTCTGGGACACGATCTCTTCTGGTTCTGTTCTTCACTTCGTTCATATCCTGTGCTTTGTGGGAGTATGTGAAATGCTGCTCTGACATTTCAGTGAGCATTTGTCTTTATACTGAGGCCCTCGCTCACTGCACGTGTCGCTTACAGCAGCAGTTTAATGGGCTCTTCAGGGCTGGAGAGACCATGCGTTCAGGAAGCCTGTGAGCAGTTGATAACAGACCAGTTACATGCCTTATGAAGGTAGTCAGGAGACAGATCTGTAGGTTTGCTTCTCCATATTTTGATACCATGAGCTAATGGGAACAAGGTTTAGAGGGTCTTAGTGTGCTAATGGGCTTCCCGGGTGGCTCAGTGGGCAAAGAAACTGCCTATAGTGCAGGAGACACCAGAGTCATGGGTTCGATTCCTGGATTGGGAAGATCCCCTGGAGGAGGCCATGGCCATGGCAACTCCAGTATTCTTGCCTGGAGAATCCCATGGACAGAGGAGCCTGGTGGGCTACAGTCTATAGGTCGCAAAGAGTTGGACACGAGTGAAGTGACTGACCGCAGCATACTGCTTTTAAATGTTAAAAAAAATAGTATAAAATAAATGATAGTTTTCTCACAGACTTTAAAATAAGCAAAGGAAATCACTGAACATGTGTACATTAACTTTAAAAAACAGCAATAAAATAGATTTGATAATTTTGGAATTAAGTAAGATTAAAGACTCATAATTTAGGTATGTAATAAATGCTATTGGCAGTTCAATATAGATATTTACACATGTATATACATTATATCTAGACTTCACTAAAATTGCTGGTATTTCCAATTACAAAAATTGAGTAAGACTTTAAAAAATAGAGCACACTCAATTATCCAGAGAGAAAGAGATCTTTAAAAAAAAATAAGCTATCAGTATTTAAAGTCAGAAAAATTTGAAATTATTTGAGTGAAAACAGCTGATGAAAATAAGTTTTAATTATTTAAATACTTAATGCTGGCCATTAGAAACTGATAATATATTTCCTTTTAGGGTTAATTAATATCCAGCACTTAAGAGGTCCCCAAAATATTCACAGATGTTGAGATAAATATTTGAATGCCACTGAGAACAGACTCATAGAATGACAATCACGTTAGCAAACTGTTTTCCTTGCCCTACAGGCAAAGCAGAACTGAGAGATACGAGTGTCCTTGATAATGAGCACAAAGGGGCTGAATGCTGGAAAACTTGTGGCCAGAAGGACAGAGGTGTTCACCATCCACTGCCCTCGGGTCGCAACTAGAGTCAACCAAATTGTCAAAACAATGTAGATTGTATAGAATGTAACGAAGGCGCTTACCAGGATCAGGACCGTGCCTGTGGCTCTGACCACGTGAGAGGGTCTTGGGGAGAGTCGATTGCTGCACATGTGTTGGAGTCGCTGTTTGTGTCTGCACAGGAAAAGAACTATAGTGCTACTGGCCCAAACCATAAAACCTAAACTTGTAATATCAAGGGAAAAATATGTGACTGTGTATAATGCGCCTACAGAACCCTCTATCATATGCCAAGAACAGTATCCATAGTTATTTCTCATACTGAAGTTCTTCTCCTTCAGTGGACCCTTTACTACCATAAGAATACATGAATTTATCAAGATGTGCACAACCCAGCAAAGGAAACAGCAGAAGGCAATGAATCTTAGAGCTCTCATCTGGCGTTCCATCCACCTCCAGATACTGGGCTTGAGCTTGATGGCCTGGAAGCCATTGAAGAGGCAGATGGTGCTAAGGGAAACTCCCGTGCCTACTCTGTGGAAATAGAAGACAAGTTTACATCCGGTGTCATCCAGGAAATACCTCCATCCGAAAGCTGCCAGTGTCTGTGGTATGCCTTTAGAGAAAAGAACCGTGGCATTGGCGATGACCAGTTGCATGAGGATTGGGTCTATGGGTCTCAAACTATGTCCAGTGAGCAAAGTGAAGTTATAAAGACAAAAGAGGGAGATATTTCCCATGAGGCCAATTCCTGTCTGAATGAGAAATATAGTCCCCATTTCCAAGCTGGCAGAAAACATCACATCCGTGCCTAGAGGGCACTCATTTTACTGAAGTTAGAGGAATGAAGAGTTAAAAGGATGAAAAGAAGTGTGTCATAATCACCATGTCCCTCAATTTTCAATATTAAGCCTGCATGTCGTATAATCTCACGTTAAGTGGGCACTTAGAATTTTTGCTCATGTGTGCAAAGGCAATAGAAATGAAGACTACAATCCTGAAGTCACCTGCTGAATGAGTGGAAGTGGCCAAACTGACAACAGGAAACTCTGAGGCTGCGGAGATGTGTGAGGGAGTTATCTACGTACTGATACAGCTCTTCCCCCACAGTACACTCTGAGAAGAAAAATGTAAGATACAAAACACGTGTATGTTTCCAGTTTTTTCTTTTTAAGAAAGTAGAGGAATATAAATCGAGGCAAAGATTTCACAGGATAGAAGGATAAACTAGGCTTCGTGAAGGAGTTTTACACATATAAATATGTCACATAATTGTTGAAAAATATTAATCAAAATTAGATATCAAGATTCAAATAAAAAAAATCTCCCTGGTTGTCCATCAGCATGATGTTCTATGTATACTTGTAAAAAAAACATTGCAAGTTACACAGAGGCATATATGAAAATAAAAGTGAAAATAATGAAAAAAATGAAAATAAGATATATTAAACATTTGTCCGTACTCACATTTTGCCAGTTATTTGGCATTAATTATTACAAACATACGCAAAGTGTATTAATAAATTGGCAAATAAGACTTTCATCATAAGGCAAAAGAATATACAAATATTTTAAATGAAAACTCGAATTCCTATACATTTTTCAAAGAAATAAGGCATGTATTAAAATACATAATTTTAAGACACGTTTCTTGCCCCCGCCCCCCGCACTGAGTCTTTTTAGACACTGAACAAGTCTATGGTTAGCAAATGTAAGCTTTTGAATCCATAAACAAGGTCCTACTGTATAGCACAGAGAACTATATTCAGTATACCACGATAAATATAGTGAAAAAGAATAAAATATATATGTTTATATATATATATTTGCTGTACAGCAGTGATTAGCACAACATTGTAAATCAACTATACTTCAATTTTAAAAAATCTGTGGTAACAACCACCTAAAATACCAAGATTATGATATCTAAAGCCATTTCTTGCTAATAATAAAATATCTTGAAGATACATAATGCTTCTGGTGTGGGGCGGAAAACATCCAACATATCCCTATAACTTCTTGTCAAACACAATAGTTAGCCACACGTTTCTTTAAATAATTTCCCTGACATTGGGAGATGTCAGGAGATGAAATGAACCTTACTTTTCTCTAAATAAATATTAACTTTCATTTAATAAGAACAGAACCTTATTATTATTATTATTTTTAGACTAGAACTTTAAAGGCATATTAAGACAGATTGCTTTTAACCCAACATACTCTCTCCCCCCGCCCCAAAACAAAACACAGACACCAGATGTCAGCTCAGCTGCTGGGAGCTCATCTTCTCTTATCTTATTTTTGGCCATTTGCCTGTAGCATGAAACCATGACAGTGAAAACTGCGAGGCTCCCTGTGTTGAGTCAGAGACAAAGGAGAAAGAGAGATGGCAGGTGGTCTCAATACAGGTGAATGAGGGTAGCACTATGCTGAGGGTATCCTGGAAACAGCCTATCCTGCCTGCTGTATAGCACAGGGAACTCTACTGTGTTCTGTAATAAACTACATGGGAAAAGAATCTGAAAAACATATGTGTATGTATAACTGAATCACTTTGCTGTGCACCTGAAACTAGCACACTATAAACCAACTATACTTCAATATGAAACAGAAAAAAAGTAAAAACCTGTCCTGAATGTGCCTGTATTACACGTGTGTGTATGGTTTTATATTCCAGTCCCCCAAAACAGATTTTTTTTCCATATGGATGACTGAATTTTCTAATGAAGTTTGTCTCAAAATCTGACACTTACCTGAAACATATCGCTACTTACCTGACTGGTGTTTCCCGTCAACACAGTAGATGCCTGGTCAGCAGCTGTGCAGGTGTGAAAAAGGGGCATCTCAACCCTGAAATAAGGCTTTGTGTTTCTATGACCTCATCTCCTTGTTGGGAAGTAATTACCATGTCACCTGTAATAGCAGTGACAAGGTCTGCAAAGGGACTGGTGAGTATCTGTGAAAACCATCTGTGAATTGTGCACATGAGCAAAGCTATTAAGGTGAGAAAGTTATCTAACAGAAATGGCAGAAACAGAGGAGTGAAATCACTTGTTCAAAATGAACAATAATCCCAGTGGAAGTTAAATGGAGGACACTGAGGTCCCATAAGTGGGAGAAGTCGTACACATGGCTGTGTGAAACTTTTAGTTCCTTTGTTAGTCTTGTCTTCAAAATACAATTGTTGTTTTTATGCCTGAGACTCTGGGGTACTGAAAATGAAGGGAAGACAGAGAGTGGTTCAAACAGACAGGAATATTACAGAGACACTGAGTGCTTCATGAAACATTCATTCTATAGCTTATGTGGGTCATGCCCTTTCCTGGGGTGCAGAGGCTAGGTCAGTACACAAACCATTACAATGATTTTGCCACCTTGAAATTTTTATCCTGGTTGAGGGAAACTGACCATAAGTGAGGTGGTCAAGTTATTACACTGTACATTATTAGATACTGATGGGTTGTATGCAAAAGAGAAAAGGACAGGAGTGTAGTAAAACACAAGAGTAGGCATGGGTCACAAAACTGAAAAGGATATCCATAGTAGGACTCAAACTGATTACGCTATTTTAGAAAATGCTTTAGTAATGGAAATCAACCCTAAATATTCATTGGAAGGACTGATGCTGAAATTGAAGCTCCAATACTTTGGCCACCTGATGAGAAGAGCCGACTCACTGGAAAAGACCCTGATGCTGGGAAAGATTGAGGGCAGGAGGAGAAGGGGGCGACAGGATGAGATGGATGGATGGCATCACCGACTCCATGGACATGAATTTGAGTAAACTCTGGGAGATGGTGAAGGACAGGGAAGCCTGGTGTGCTGCAGTCCATGGGGTTGCAAAGAGCTGGACACGACTGAGTGACAGAACAACAAGATGAGAAAAAACAGGTTTATTTTTTCCTTTGCAGTTTTCTCTCTATACATATGTGCATGGACTCAGTCGCTTCAGTCATGCCCAACTCTTTGCAACCCTATGGACTGTAGCCTGCCAGACTCCTCTGTCCATGGGATTCTCCAGGCAAGAATATGGTTGCCATGCCCTCCTCCAGGGGATTTTCCCAACCCAGTGATTGAACCTGCGTCTCCTGAACCGCAGCTAGATTCTTTACCTATTGCTGAACCACTGAGGAACCCCCTATGTGATACAGTGATAATTCTTTCATCCCTGAGCTTGGGTGAAATATTTTAATAATGAACCTTTATTTTTGATGTCTGTGGTAGGGTTCTGTTGTTAATACTTATTAGAAGTTTACGGAAGTTTCCTTCTATTTCTAGTTGGTTTTAAAAATGTCAAGAAAGGTTGAAATTGCATAAATATTTAATTCACTTAGGTTGATTATATAAAAGATCTCATTTCTTACTAAGTAGTGAAACACATGAAACAATTTTTCCATTTAAAAAATTTTGATACAATTTCCAACTTACAGAAAAGCCACAAGAATTTTAAATATATATATATGTGTAAACACATTTTCCAAATTTAATAATTATCTTTTGCTGCATTTACTTCTTTTTTCTTTCACCACGCACATATCATATACATGTATGTATATGTTTATATATACATATATATTTTTTCTGAACAACTAGCATATAATTTAAATTTTTCCTATATACCAATGAATAGTTCAGTGCATAATTCCTTTAGGCATAGAAAACTTCTTATACGTAATCAGAGTTCTCTAATAAAATCAGGAATTTCAATATTGACACAATACTATTATTTAAAACACATACATATTACATTATCATTTGTCCCAATATTCCTCTTTGTATTTTTCTTT
The DNA here is from genome assembly GCF_910594005.1 of Cervus elaphus. Lineage (NCBI taxonomy): Eukaryota > Metazoa > Chordata > Mammalia > Artiodactyla > Cervidae > Cervus > Cervus elaphus. Next base: position 67,781,773 of record NC_057818.1, on the reverse strand, counting down.
CTGTAGGACCAAATGAAATTAATGCATTACATTTAGTTTTCATGTTACTTTATAAAAGTCCTTTCACAAAACAGTTCCTCAGCCTTCAGCTGAGTTCTTTAGACTTGTCATTTTTTACATGACAGGCCCACTAGTTTGAAACTTTCCCCTCTAGTTCTCTAATGTTTTCAACTTATCTGAATAAGTTTTTAGATTTTTTGCAGGGAAAATGTCTTTTTTCTTTATTTTTTAGGGAAAATGTCTTTCTCACAGTTTTGTATAGGAGAAAGATGTTCATATTTTTCAAAACTGATTATTTTTGTCACTTAAATTTTGTCAGGCTTCTAGACTTTAAATATAATACTTTTTCTATATTTAATAATTAGGAGATATTTTGAAAACATAAATATCCTGATCAGTGACAATTTTCTATCACTAGTTTTAAAAACCACTGAGTATTTTCTAACTCTCTCAGTCCATACATTTTACCTGATATTCTACTGATCTCCCATTTCCTCTATTAATCACTCATATAGAGTTTCATTAATTTATTCACATACACATGAATTTGTGGATTCTTAAATATTTGATTTTTTTCTCATTGCTCCATTAGGACAATTTCTTGTTGTCTAATTGGTTCAGTTCAGTCACTCAGTTCAATCGTTACCAACTCTTTGCAACCTTATGGACTGCAGCACACCAGGCCTCCCTGTCCATCATCAACTCTCGGAGTTTACCCAAATTCATGTCCATTGAGTTGGTGATGCCATCCAACCAATTTCTCATCCCGTCGTCCCCTTCTCCTCCTGCCTTCAATCTTTCCCAGCATCAGGGTCTTTTCCAATGAGTCAGCTCTTCACATCAGGTGGCCAAAATATTGGAGTTTCAGCTTCAGCATCAGTCCTTCCAATGAACACTCAGGACTAGTCTCTTTTAGGAGGAACTGGTTGGATCTCCTTGCAGCCTAAGGGACTCTCAAGAGTCTTCTCCAATACCACAGTTCAAAAGCATCAATTCTTCAGCACTCAGCTTTCTTTACAGTCCAACTCTCACATCCATACATGACTACTGGAAAAACCATAGCTTTGACTAGATGGACCTTTGTTGACAAAGTAATGTCTCTGCTTTTTAATATGCTGTCTACGTTGGTCATAACTTTTTTTCCAAGGAGCAAACATCTTTTAATTTCATGGCTGCAGTCACCATCTGCAGTGATTTTGGAGCCCCCCAAAATAAAGTCTGTTTCCATTGCTTCCCCATCTATTTGCCATGAAGTGATGGGACCAGATGCCATGATCTTAGTTTTCTGAATGTTGAGTTTAAGCCAACTTTTTCACTCTCCTCTTTCACTTTCATCAAGAGGCTCTTTAGTTCTTCACTTTCTGCCATAAGGGCAGTGCCATCTGCATGTCTGAGGTTATTGCTATTTCTCCCAGCAATCTTGATTCCAGATTGTGCTTCATCCAATCCAGCATTTCGCATGACATACTCTGCATATAAGTTAAATAAGCAGGGTGACAATATACAGCCTTGATGCAGTCCTTTCCTAATTTGGAACCATATCAGGGAATGTTTGACGGGAGGATTCCTACGTGCTGTTTCTCATAAGTCCTCTGTTCCTTATCAGCTTCTGCCAGAAGCGAGTAGAACTGCACACAGCTCTCAGGACTGAGGCCATTGTGTGAGACAGGCTTGGGTCTCCTTTAATAAAACATTCTTTTTACGACAAAACTGCTTCGTCTCTCCCCCTTTCTTGAGATGCGGATTGTCTCCTGACCGTGTGACCATTATTATCCTTTGTTCCCTTGGTAACAGTTACTGCGCATTTGGCTTTCTGATCTTTATCACTGTCGTAAGAAACTTCTTGTACCACAGCCTATATATACTCACATAAAAACCATTAAAGCACCTTTCCTCCATCAGAGCTTAGGTCCCTGTGTCTTTTTTGTTTCTCTTTCTCTCCTTCTCTCTCTCTCTCCCTTTCTGGCTGATTCTCTGGAGCGTGGGGACCCGTCGTGCTCACTTTCCTGCCCGGGCTTCTAAGACCCTCTCAAGAAGGCACTTTGTGCCTTCACCCCCTCGAGGGGGCGCCTGGTGCCTTCGTGAGCGATGCAAGTCCTGTGTCAAGGGCTTTATTGATCTTCTGCGTAAACCAGGGAATATCAGCCTCTTTCTCTCTTTAACTTCCTTATTGTTGACTCCATACCACCAGGTTCCAGTCCATTAAAGGACCCCATCAGAACCAGTCTGTTGTTCCATGTCCAGTTCTAACTGTTGCTTCCTGACCTGCATACAGATTTCTCAGGAGGCAGGTCAGGTGGGCTGGTATTCCCATCTCTTTCAGAATTTTCCACAGTTTGTTTTGATCCACACACTCAAAGGCTTTGGCATAGTCAATAAAGCAGAAGTAGATGTTCTCATGGAACTGTTTTGCTTTTTCGATGATCCAATGGATGTTGGCATTTTGATCTCTGGTTCCTCTGCCTTTTCTAAATCCAGCTTGAACATCTGGAAGTTCATGGTTCACGTACTGTTGTTCATGTATTGTCCATTATTGTTAGTGATAATCTTTCCCCAAAGTGTCCTTGCCATTTCACATTCCCAAATCAGTGACTGTTATATTCTTGCCAATGTTTGGTGTCATCAGTGTTCATTATTTTATGCTTTCCTCTGCATTTGGAATGATCTGTAATTGAGGTTTTAATTTTCTTCTTCTTCTTTTTTTTTTGGTACCAAATTACTTTATTTGAAGGAATGGTACTAAAGAAAGAACTTAAGTAGATGTTTTGCTACAACTTATAGAAAGGTGAAGGTAACCCAGATATGCATGCACTGCCTCGGTGACCAGGAGTCACCCCTGTGGCTGTGGGAAGCCAGCCTGAGGCTTAGCTCTCACTGTGTCCCAGGGTGTGCTTGTCGAAGAGGTACTCTGCCATGCCAGATACAGGGGCCCCCGTCTTGCGCAGGTTGGTTATGTGGTCACCCAATTCTTTGATGGCTTCCACCTGCTCATTCAGGTAATGAGTCTCAATGAAATCACACAGTATGGGGATCATTTTTTTCAGTGGCCAGTTTGTGCAGTTCCAGTAGTGATTGATTCACACTTCTTTCCAAGCACAGCGCACATTCCATTGCATTCAGCCCATTCTCCCAGTCATCACGGTCTGGTTTCTTGATATCCTGAAGGAAGATTCAGCCGCCTCACTGGTTCTGCAGCTTCATTGGTCTCTCAGCACGTTCCCTCTCCTCATGAGATGGGTGAAGGAAGTACTTGGCAAAGTTCTTCAAAGCCACGTCATCGCGGTCAAAATAGTAGGACATGGACAGGGACACATAGGAGGCGTAGAGCTCCAGGCTGATCTGGCGGTTGATGGCGGCCTCCGAGGCCTGGTGGTAGTTCTGGCGCTCCTGCGAGGGGGATGCGGTCGTCATGGCGGGCGGCGGAGAAGGGGCGGCGGCGGCGACGGCTGCGCTGCGCCGGAGCGGCGGCGGGGACCTTGGGGCGGTAGGAGGGCGCTGTCAAGCGGTGACCAGGGCTGGCTCCGAGTGGCCGGCCGGGGTTGGGGGCCGAGCAGCCGGGTTCCGTTCAAGCACTGTTGAAGCAGGAAACCGCGGCGACTCTCCGCGAAGGCTGTCGGTTTTAGTTTTCATTTCCCTTATGACTGATAAAGTGAAAACACTGGAACATAGTTTGTGAAACATATAATGCACTTGCTTCAACATAAAATTTCACGATTTTGTTCACTGTACTCAGAATATGTGAGTTACTGTTCATTTATTTAGGAACTATAACCAAAGTATTCATTGGCCAAAGGTTTAATGTTCCCAATTTACTCTCAAAACATTAAAAAGAAAATGTGTACACATGGAGAGAAAATATTTATAAAACCAAGATAAAAGAGTCTTCACTCATAAAGAATATGAACTAATTCTATAGAAAATATATCTCAAACTTGATTGTAAAAATATTCCCTTGAGATCAGGAATCAAAAGAAGATGGCCACTCTCTGCACTGATACCATATGTTACTGGAGGTGCTACTGGAGGTCTTGCCTCATACAATAAGGCAAGACAAAAAATATGTAACAATTCCTCAAAACTTCAACTACTTCCACAAATGTCATCTTCATTATGAGTCCTACTGGGGACACTATTTATTATTTCAACCCATCCTAATCCACTGTCCCTACTCCTGTTTCTTTTTCTATAGGGTCTTCCATTGCCTTCTGAAATACAATGCAACCTAGTAACTGAGGTGCTCTGTTTATTATATGTTTCCAGCAACTACAATTTAAGTTTCATGAGGGGAATTTTAAGTTTTGGGTACTGATATATGGAAAAAAAAGAAAAAAGTCCCTGATACACAGAAGATATACAATAAATACTTGCTGAAACACAGTATTCCCATTGACTTATACCAATCTGGAAACTCCCTTTGCTCTACTAACACTATTTCTGCTTTCAACTTCAGAAAACTCCCTGCACTTTGGGAAAAAACCAAACTGTATTTTTGTGTCAAAACTCTCCTGATGGTTCAACATCCATTCGACAGTCTTGTGTTTACCTCCATTACCTTACTTGGATCTCAATGTCCTCTGCTTAGCTGCCCTTGAGATTGAGTTTTCCATTTTCATTTTTCCTAGTTAAGGTATTCCCCAGCTACTTTGGTAACTCGCATTGGAAATTTTTAGTTGGAAATTAATAGTTTCCAGTAATACACACAAGTCACAACTGTTTTTCACAAGCAGTCTCCACTCCCCTTGTACATACCACCACTGCCATTATAGGTGAAATGATAATCACTCCCTAGCAGAGGGATGACATCATGAAATCAAAATCCTTTTCCTTGGGTTCAAATATCCACTTTCCACTTCTGCAGAGATGCTACCCCTGTAATGCAGAGTCCTGACAGCAAATACCCATCAAGTAAGTAACACTTCTCTTCAGATAACTTTCACATTCTTAGAAGGAAAATATCTCAGGGAATCTAACAATGCCTATTCGGGCTAAAATATTTATGTCTTCTGAGTTTGAAACAGAAGTATTTTTATATTCGTGTATGTTGGAAGTTTGTTTGATGAGAAAACAAACTATATTACCACCCTTATCCAACTCTCCCCTCCCAATTTGAGCCCTCTCTGAAGTGATCTCTCCCTCAGCGAGATTTGACTAATTGAAATATTAGGGGGGAAAAAGTTATACTATAAAGGCTTATTTCTATAAATCTTATATGAAATACACCCCAAATTGGAGGGGTTTTGTAAAAGAGGTAAAAGTGGGTGAGGGGACCATACACATATAGATATATAAATCTCAGAGTATTCAGGTTTTCAACATCTTTCAGAGTTTAGGCTAGTATAAAGAATTACCAGTTGTAAAATTAATAAGTCCTGGGGATGTAATATACAGCATGGTGACCGTAGTTGTTGTTCAGTCGCTAAGTTGTGTCCAACTCTCTGCGACCCCATGGACTGTAGTCCGTCAGGCTCCACTGTCCATGGCATTCTCCCAGCAAGAATACTGTAGTGGGCTCCCATTTCCTTCTCAAAGAGTTTAATACTGTATTTGAAAGTTGCTAAGAGTTTCTTAGCAAAAGAGTTTCTTTAGTTTCTGCTAAGAGTAGATCCTAATAGTTCTTATCACAAGAAAATTGTGATTATGAATGTTGATGGATATTAACTAGACTTACTGTGGTGATAATTTCCCTATACATGTAAATGAATCATGCTGTACACATGAAACTAGTATGATGCCACATGTCAATTATAAACATTTAAACAAAGAATTGTTAGTTATAAATCATGCTTAATTTATTATGGTTTGTGATAGCAAGTGAAAGATAAGTAAAACTTCTTTCAGGGGAATTTGATCCAAAATAATATATGTTATAGTTGAAAATAATAGAATGTCACCTCAAATTCATTTGTTTTTCTGATGATTTGTGAGTCCTATGTTAAAAGTTTTACTTTTTCTAAGGACTGCCCCATCATACATATTAGCAGCATTTCTAACTGTATAGTGTCAACACTGAGGTGATTATTGATACTTTATGTCTTACTATGTTCTATTCTAATGAATATTTTAATAAATATTTTACTTAAACTAATTTTTAACGTGTGGCCTGTTCCTTCTGCCTTATTTCACTTTTATGAAATAATCTTTTGACTGTAGCATATACAGTATTGATGTACTCTATCAAAGATTGTAAAAATATAGCCTGTATTTTATCTATGAGATTTGTTATTCATCATTTTACGTCCTTTAATTTATTATTATTATTTCTTTAGGTCCTGTTTTGAAAGCTCTCTAAGGTGTGAGATAAAAATTTACCTCTAATTTCAACCACTGTTATTCTAATACTGTGTGACAAAGTGAAATACTTCATTCCCCAAATAATTAAAGATGCTACAGTCCATAGGGTCGCAAAGAGTCAGACAGGACTGAAGCAACTTAGCAGGCACGTGTGTGATCTTAGCTCCCTGACCATAGATCAAACTCCTACCCTCTGCATTGGAAGGTAAAGTCTTAACCACTGGACCACCAGAGAAGACTTTGCCTTTGTTAGGGAAAAGTTCTTTTAATTGCACGTTTCAAATCTTATTAATTTTTTAAAGTATTTTTAAGTTGCAGATAAAATTTAGAAGGATTTTCATTTGAATGATATTAAACCATATATTTTCTCTGGTGGCTTAGAGGGTAAAGCATCTGCCTGCAATGTGGGAGACGGAGGTTCGAGCCCTGGGTTGGGAAGATCCCCTGGAGAAGGAAATGGCAACCCACTCCAGTACTCTTGCCTGGAAAATCCCATGGATGGAGGAGCCTGGTAGGCTACAGTCCATGGGGTCGCAAAGAGTCGGACACGACTGAGTGACTTCACTTTCAAACCATATATTTACATAAATGAAGCTTCCCGTAGCTTAGTCAGTAAAGCTTCTGCCTGCAGTGCGGGAGACCTGGGTTCAAATGGTTCAAATCTTGGGTTAGGAAGTTCCCCTGGAGAAGGAAATGGCAACCCACTCCAGTATACTTGCCTGGAGAATTCCATGGACAGAGGAGCCTGGCAGGCTACAGTTCAGTGGGGTTGCAAGAGTCGGACACGACTTAGCACTATCTTTCTTTACATAAATGAAATGGTTTGCAATATTTTAATTCCTTTTTTAGTCTCAAGTGTACCTCTACTGTCTTCATTTTGTCCCGAAGTCAATATATAAAATTAGTTCTTACTTTTGTTTCAATATCCCTTTATCAATTTATAGAATAAATACTCTATTCCTTAATTTCCTGAAAATTTAACCACTTAGTAACCTAAAGTAATCTCAGGTGTTTGAGAAAATTTCCTTGCTTGATGGTCTGAGAAAATGTTCCAGGCAGCTTTTATTTTACTTTTTTTTTAAGATACACATTTTTTTTCAGTGAGGAACTGTTTTTGTGAATACAGTTGTAGTAATGGGAATGGGAGTTAGTCAAAGTATGTAAATATGTTCAATGGAGTGGTATACAATATATATTTATGCTTCAGATAAAATACAGATCAAGTTAATGATAATCCTTTCAAACAAATGTAAAAGTATAAAATTTTCTCTTAAACTCTTTGCAGTTTTGTTTTTTCTTAGTTTTACAGGAAGCCTCATTTTCCAACAACCTTAAAATACTAATTTCAAAATATTTATATCCCTGTTTTTATTAATATGGTCATAGGAAATTTTAACATCTTTGAAGGTATTTTTGCTTTGATATTATAGTTCAGTTGAAATATATAGTACAAAAAAAAAAAAAGAAAGAAATATATAGTCCAGCTGTGATCCTATAGTGGTTAGTACTCTGTGGTGTGAAATATAGAGACCAAACTTCTTTTTCTTTTCGCTGTACCAAGCAGCTTGCAGGTTCTTAGATTTCTGACTGGGGATTGAATTGGGGTCCCAGCAGTGAAAGCATTGAGTCCTAACCACTGGACAACCAGGGAATTCTCCCCATTTTTTTTTTTTTAATGACATGTTTTTATTGCTATATTTGCAGTGACTTTTTAGCATACTCAGGGTGTCCCTGCTGGACCCCCACCCCAACCCTGCCCCAACCCTCCAGCCCACGTCAGAGTATGAGGGAAGCCTTTCCAGGACTCCCTTGGCTTTCTCATATTGGACATGACACAGATGTGGGCTAAACGAAGCTGCTTCAAGGAAGAATTGAGTCATAGAAAGTGCATATGCCTTCAGTTCGAAGGCCCCCAAACATTTTTAAAAGTATTTATTTATTTGACTGAGCCAGGTCTTGGTTGCAGCCACAAGATCTTTAACTGCAGCCTGTGAACTCTTAGTTGCAGTATGTGGGATCTGGTTCCCTGACCAGGGATTGAACCTGGGCCTCCTGCACTGTGGGCATGGAGTCTTAGCCAGTGGTCTACCAGATATGTCCCCCCCAAACATTTTTTAAGTTAAAGTCTTACTTTGTTGTAAGGATAGGACACATACCTATTACATAATATACTGAGCCATATATGTTTAATTATAGATTTGCCTTTGAATTTTAGTAATGTTTTAATTCCATTTTAAGTGAAATAAATTTTTAGTTTTTAAAAAAAATTTTTTTTTAGTTTTTAAAACTGTAACACAAGATCAATCCATATATATCTAGCTTTCATTTCTGCCCTTCCAGCTTCTACTTCCTATGCATTGCTATGTCATTCATCTTAATATGGGTTTGGGGTTTGTTCTTACGTGGATTATTAAAGCAGTTTAATACACATACATGTGTATTCATTCGGAAGCCTAAGAAAATTGTAGCCTACTATGCCTTCTCTTCCCTATCTCTTCTTTTACTTAAAAACTATATTCTGGAAATAATTTCATACACGTGTATAGAGAGGTTCCTCATTCAGTTTTACAGATGTCAGTATTCTATTGTGTGAATGGTGCATTACTTATTTCAGTGCAGTTCAGTCGCTCAGTTGTGTCCAACTCTTTGCGACCCCATGAACCGCAGCACACCAGGCCTCCCTGTCCATCACTAACTCCCGGAGTTTACCCAAACTCATGTCCACTGAGTCAGTGATGCCATCTAGCCATCTCATCCTCTGTCATCCCTTTCTCCTCCTGCCTTCAATCTTTCCCAACATCAGGGTCTTTTCAAATGAGTCAGCTCTTCTCATCAGGTGGCCAAAATATTGGAGTCTCAGCTTCAACATCAGTCCTTCCAATGAACACCCAGGACTGATTTCCTTTAGGATAGACTGGTTGGATCTCCTTTCAGTCTAAGGGACTCTCAAGAGTCTTCTCCAACACCACAGTTCAAAAGCATCAATTCTTCAGCGCTCAGCTTTCTTTATAGCCCAACTCTCACATCCATAGATGACTATTGGAAAAACCATAACCTTGACTAGATGGACCTTTGTTGACAAAGTAATGTCTCTGCTTTTTAATATGCTGTCTAGGTTGGTCATAACTTTCCTTCCAAGGAGTAAGCGTCTTTTAATTTCATGGCTGCAATCACCATCTGCACTGATTTTGGAGGCCCCTCCCCCCAAATAAAGTCTCTCACTGTTTCCATTGCTTCCCCATCTATTTGCCATGAAGTGATGAGACCAGATGCCATGATCTTAGTTTTCTGAATGTTGAGTTTTAAGCCAACTTTTTCACTCTCTTTCACTTTCATCAAGAGGCTCTTCTTCACTTTCTGCCATAAGGGTGGTGTCACCTGCATATCTGAGGTTATTGATATTTCTTCCAGCAATCTTGATTCCAGCTTGTGCTTCATCCAGCCCAGCATTTTTCATGATGTACTCTGAATATAAGTTAAATAAGCAGGGTGACAATATACAGCCTTGACGTACTCCTTTTTCTATTTGGAACCAGCCTGTTGTTCCATGTCCCGTTCTAACTGTTGCAAGCAGGACTAGGGCTTAATACAGCTCTCTCCACTCCTACCCCTGCATTGCCAATATGCCTGGAGTTAACAGGAGAAGTAAATTCTTGAGAGAGCTCCCTGAAGCATCAAATGCCTGTCAGATCCTGCTGAACATCATATCCTGTAAAAATCCTAAGTATGCAAAAGGAGCGTCAGGCCCCTACCCATCTCCGCATATCCGTGACTACATCCAGAATTCACGGATACAAAGGCTTTCCGGTGAACTTTCTTGTGCGAAAGTCCTTGTACACGTACTTACAACGCATTTAGCGTTAAATCCCTAGGAATGTAAAGTGTTAAGCACAGGAAAATACGACAACCATCGTCTCTGCGCGCTCCGCGCAGGCGCGCTGTGACAGCTTGTCTCGCGAGATAACAAGGTCTCGCGGAGGATGTGAGCCCTCCCACCACGGAACGTAGCGAATCCCGGCTCGAGATGGGGTGGGGTGGGGCCTGCGGCTCCCGGAAGCAGTTTCTGCCTGGAAACTAACTTTCCCGCTTGAATGGATTCTCGCTGTGTCGCTGGGCTTTACATTAACTACATTCCCATCTTACATCCGGAGAAGGCCTTGGCAACCCACTCCAGTACTCTTGCCTGGAAAATCCCATGGACGGAGGAGCCTGGTAGACTGCAGTCCATGGGGTCGCGAAGAGTCGGAAGGGACTGAGCGGCTTCAGTTCCACTTTTCACTTATTCATGCATTGGAGAAGGAAATGGCAACCCACTCCAGTGTTCTTGCCTGGAGAATCCCAGGGACGGGGGAGCCTGGTGGGCTGCCGTCTACGGGGTCTCACAGAGTTGGACACGACTGAAACGACTTAGCAGCAGCAGCAGCAGCAGCATCTCACATCTTCACTTGTAAGATTATATTATGTATTGAGGGGACTTCTCTGGCGGTAAGGTTAAATGAGACTCCACTCTCCCAACGCAGGGGGCCCGGTTGATCCCTGGTTGGCGAAGATCCAACATGTCGCATAGCGCGACCTCCCCCCCCCCCCCAAAGGGGATCTTCATCTCTATTACAAATTATGACAGGGTTTTAATTTCCTAAAGTTGTGTTTAGGATATTCTGTGTCTATGTTCATGTGGGTGCTGGTCTTCAGTTCTAATAGTACTGCCTGATTTTGGTATCAAGTTAATTTTGGTATCAAGTTAATCTCCTAAAACTAGTTGAGAAGAGTTTCATCCTTTAAAAAAAAAAAAAGATTTGAGTAATATTGGAATTACTTCTTCCTTAAATGTCTAGAAGAATTCACTAGTGAAGTCATCTTGGCACAAAATCATAATGGGAAAATTTTAAACTACCAATTTAGTGTCTGTAATAGAGGGCACTTCAGAGTACTCATTTCTTCCTCAGTGAACCTGAGTTGTTGGAGTATTTCAAAAAGTTTTTTGGTCTGTTTCTAGTTTTTGTAGAGTTGTTGGAAAGAGTTGTTAAAAATATCGTATACTCCCTGGCGTCCTGCCTGAGAACTGTCTTCCCTGCTAGAACTCAGGGTGAAAGACGCATCGCCTACAGCAGATTTGAGGTCAGGGGCCAGGGCACAAGGGGCCAGGACGGGACGTGTCAAAGGGCTGCAGAGGCTCTGCCCTTCTTTCCTGTATCCTGTGGACTCACTCTTCTGAGTTACCTACACTGGCCTAAGGTAGGCCACTGTTCATCCCCAGTCAGGAAATTTAAGATCCTGCGTGCTGCATGGCAAGCCCCCGTCCCCACCCCCACCCCCACAATCTAATTTTTCTTGTGATTTCTTTTTCTACCCAAACATAGTTTGTTCTTCCCAACTTTTTATTGGGCCAACCCTGAGAGAGAGGAAACCCAGTGTTGTGAGATGACTGGAGTGGTGCAGCTGCTATATAAATCAAGGTTTTGTTTCATTTTAAATAAATAAAAACTGAAATATCACATATAACCTGGACTTCCCTGGTAGTCCATTGGTTAAGACTCTGAACTTCCAGTGCAAGGGACACGGGTTCAATCCCTGGTCAAGGAACTAAAGATTTCACACGGGGCAGCCAAAAATCACACTTAATTCTTTTTTTGGCCACACCATGCAGCATGGGGAATCTTATGTATAATCCTTTGAATGTTTTTTACTATATCTAGTGCTACCCCATCTTTCATTCCTTATATTGGTAATTTTTTTTCCTGATCAATCTACCTAGAGATACATCAATTATTTGATCCAATCAAAAGACAGCTTTGGAGTTCACTGATTTTCTATATTTTAATTATTAATTTCTCTTCTTTATTCTTTCCTTTTGCCTACTTTGGTTATGTTTATTTCTATAGTGTCTTAACTTGGATATTAAATGTTTTAGTTCTTCCCTTACTTTCAAAATACTTATATCTATACCTTTTCTTCTAATCTCAGCAATAACAAATCTTGATATGTTAGGTTTCATTACATTTGGTTCAAAATATTATCTAATTTCTCAGGGTCTTCCCTGATGGTCCTGCATTCCCAATGCAAGAGGGCATAGGTTCAATCCCTGGTCAGGGAACTAAAATCCTGCATGGTACATGGCATAGCCAAAAAAGAAAATTATGTTTTAACTTCCAAATATGTTAAACTAGGGATTTTTTTCTAGCAGTGTTCTTTAATAAATTCTAGTTTAATTCTCCTGTGCTTAGAGTATATATCTTCATGATTTTAATTTTATATTTATTGACATTTTTTATGTCCTAGAATATTGTTTATTTTTGTGAAAATTCTTTGTGGCCCTTAAAGTTCTCTAAATGTTAATAAGGCAAAAGGTGGTTGCTAGATTAGTTCCCACAAACTGAGTGGTTTAAACACCATTTTATGCTCTCACAGTTGTGGAAGCTAGAGGTCTGAAATCAAGATGTTAGTAAGGCCATGTTTCTTCTGTTCTAGAGAAGATTCCTTGAACTTCCTACCTTCTGGTGGTTGCTGTCTGGTTTTTAAACAAAATAGGGAAATGTCTCAGCTCTTCCTTTTTTCTTTCTTGTTATGCTCTCTCTTCTGGCCTTCCAAACACGTGCATATTAGATCATGTGGTATTTTCCTACAGGTCACCATTGCTGTTATTTTTTCACTACGTGATTTATTTTGCATAATTTCTGTATCTTTAAATTCACTGATTTTTTCCCCCCTTTTGTATTATCTCATCTGCTTTTCATATTACACAGCATTTTTCTTTTATGGCTGTGCCCTGCAGCATGCGGGATGTCAGTTCCCCCACCAGGGACTGCAGTGAAAGCCTGGAATCCTAACCACTGACCACCTGGGAATCACCATGGTCTTTCCTCTGTTTTTTGCCCCTCCCCTTTCTCTGTACCCCTCATCTCTAGCTCCCTCCTCTCCCTTATTATGCCACCTGAATTCTACTCACATTGCTCTCATGTACCCTGAGCTGTGTCTCTAAATAGACAAAATCATAGAGCTCTACTCCTGTTTCCCTTCTGGAAAGCCAAGTATCCCAGGGGGTACTTCTGATTTTCCTAAGACTCACTGAACTGCTGGAAACAAAGACAAAAAAAAAAAAAAAACTGACCAGAAAACAGGAAACAAACAAACAAGGGTCTTTGCCCGGGGGGGGGGGGGGGGGGTGTGTGTCAGAATGAAAAACTGTCACAAACTATCACATCAGAGCTTTTTTTCTGACAAGAAAACTTAAGCATTTGCCCAAGTATGGGCCTCCTGTTTCTAGGGAGTCATTCAAAATGCCCAGAAAAAAATGCCTTCCCTAGAATTCACCCTGAATTAGGTATACATTGGTACTACACAGCCCTCAGTCTCTCACAAACAACCCCATATATCACCACCTGAGGATGTCCACAAATCCTAGGTTCAATTGGACTACCTTCTCTCACGCTAGACTTAATATAGCTACACTTATTTCAGTGTTTCCTCTATGATGCAGGATGATGGAGTGATTTTGTAGCAAGGCCAGGATTTGAGGCACTGGAGACTTGGGCATAGGGGCCTGCAGAACCAGGTAGATGCCTGGTAGGTTACTGGGGCCTGAGGCAGAGTAGTGGGTGTGAGAAGTAATCTTGGCAACCAGGGGAGAGGGGTCAGAACCCTTGATTCTCCAGGAGCATTGGGTGTAGGCAGAGTGTGGAGCCGTTAGGTGAGATGGTGGAAGCAAAGCACTCAAGCCATGCTGCTCCCAAATACATTGTAGGTTGTTCCAACAACAGCACCGTCCTCAAGGTGATGTCTGGACCTTCCAATAACTCTGAAATCCAGATAAAATCAGGCCCACAAAGCCCTGAAATCTCACCTATTAAGCTTTTGTCAGCAGTGAGAAGTGTTCTCTGCCAACCTGTTGTTACACTTGAGTCACCCAAAGTTGAAAGCCCCTAAAAACACTGTTTACCTCCTCAGTTTGGCAGAGCCTAAGAGTTTCCAGACCACTCCAATAAAAAGAACCTCCATGGTTAAAGGTGGCTTAAATAATAAGGTATTTATTATCATAAGGTATTTGTCATCACACAAACCAGAGCAACATGAGGCAAATAATTATCTAGGTTGGGTGACTTGGAGGCTGGAAAAATGTTACAAGTATCACATGAGAGTGAAACCAACAATGTCCATGAAGAAAGTAAACCTTTTCTGTTACCAGAACCTCAGATCCTCTTGGCTAAAGATGGGTCATGCCCACACCTTTGCCAGTCAGAGGGGAGAAAATGAAGACCTCCATTTAATTCAGGTTTCCATTTACTTATTTATGGCCACATGGCTTGTGGGATTTTATTTCCTCAACAAGCAACTGAACCCGGGCCCTCAGAAGGAGCACAGGGTTCTAACCACTGGACCACCAGGGAATTCCAGAACTCAGGTTTCTTATAACTCCCTCCAGGGACTAGACAGAGAATACAAAGTTCTGCCTCCTCTGAGGATATTAGGGTAACTAAGCTGGTAGAGTTGAGATGTTTTCAGCCACAGGCACGAATACTAAAAAATTCAGCAAAGAACCTGAGCAGGTCTGAAAGTGCAACATAGCTTCTGAAAGCTTCCCCCGTACATGGCATTCATAAACTATCTCTCAACTGTCAGTGTCTAGATACACATGATTTGATGTCTCCCTCTCTACAGGAAGTCACAGAGCTCTTCCCCGTGAGTCCTGCTGTGTTAAAAGCACTCCTAAAGCCTTCCTGCAGCATGAACTTTCTGGTGCCTAATGAGGTGGGAGCTTAAGCTATATGACTTCCCACACTCATTGCATTCATATGGCCTTTCTCCAGTGTGAACTTTTTGGTGCCGAACAAGGTGGGAGGTTCTGATGAAATCTTTCCCACATTTGCTGCACACAAAAGGCCTTTCACCTGTGTGAACTCTCTGGTGTGCAATAAAGTCAGAACTTCGACTAAAGAATTTTCCACATTCAATGCACTCAAAAGGCCTTGCCTCAGTATGAATTCTCTGGTGTTTAATGAGGGTGTATTTGTGGCCAAAGGATTTTCCACAGTCACTGCAAACATAAGGATTTTCTCCAGTATGGATACTCTCATGCTGAACAAGTGTGGATTTGTGCCTGAAGACTTTCCCACAATCGTTGCACTTGTAAGGCCTTGCTCCATTGTGAACTCTCTGGTGTACAATTAGGTTGGAGTGATGGCTAAAGTATTTGCCACACTCACCACACTTATAAGGCATCTCTCCGGTATGAACTCTTTTGTGCTGAGTAAGGTTGTCTTTGCGGCTAAAGGCTTTTCCACATTCGCTGCACTCGTAAGGCTTTTCTCCTGTATGGATCCTCTGGTGCTGGACAAGTGTGGCTTTGCGGCTGAAAGCTTTCCCACATTCGCTGCACTCATAAGGCTTTTCTCCAGTGTGGATTCTCTGGTGCTGAACAAGCGTGTCCTTGCGGCTGAAAGCCTTCCCACATTCGATGCACTTGTAACGCATCTGTCCAATGTGCAAGGCCTGGCCACTCTCAGGACTCCGTGCCTTCCTCTTGCTGTGGGTGGCCTTTTGCTGGTGACTGCCCAAACTGGCCTGGAAGTTCTTCTGCTCCTCCTTACATGCAAAGGGCTTCTCTGACAGTGGAGGTTCTTCACGAGCTCTACAGTTAGTTACAGATGAGGTCTTGCCTTTGTCACCTCTTAGGAATTTCTCTACATCATACAGCTTCTGATGCTGGTCAAAGTTTGCACTGAACCAGAATTGCCTCCTACACACCCCACATGTGTAAGGTTTCAGTCCATGGCGTGTTTCTTTGTGTTCGTCCAGGTGCAAAATATCTTTCAAGATTGGGCCACATAAGTTACAAGGATGAGCCATCTGAGTCAATGAATCTGCCTTGGAAGTATGAATGTGTGACACTGCTACAAAAACACTCCGCTCAGAAGGTGCCTCTTCCTTGCCCACTCCATGCCAACAACCTGAAAGCAAAAAAATGTCACTGAACAGCATGTTGACTTCAGTGGGAGTGGACACCCTCATCACAAATGTGTGCCCAGCATAGCCACGACAATAGATTTAGGGTCAGGTTAAAGAAACCTGCCGTGCAGTACTGGACTCTATGGGTCACAGGATGGGGAAAGCCTCACAACAGCAAAGACACAGGGATGGGGTGTGCCTCAGGGATATAAGGCAGGCAGGATCTTCAACTCACAACACGCAAATGACTTTCAGCAGGGCCTTGGCATGACTGAGAGGGGACCACTGTCCAGAAATATATGTCCAGGCCCAGAAAACCTGACTTAAAGTAAGTAAGTAATTCATATTCAAAAACTATTTTAAGGACATGCTTATGTCTCAAGACATATGAACACTGTCCAAAAGAGAAAAGTACCACAGAGGGGGCAGTAGAGAACACTGGTGAGTGGGGTGGGCAGCCCTGGGCCACAGATCAGAATAAAAATGACAAGTGAAGTGTCCAGAATGGGGAGGAAAAGAGAAATAAGGTATGGCCTGTAGCCTGGGCACCAATCAGTAGTGGGCACAGGACAGGTTTCTAGTGCTATTTGAACCCATCCTTGAAGTTACATTCTTTCCAGGTTCCCACTCACCAGGACCTGTCCAAGCTCCCTCTGCTGTGGCTTGAGTCATGACCTCTCAGAATTGAGTCACAACATCTCATAGTTCTACAGAGGATCTAGAACACACAAGTCACAGAGGAAAGGCAGGGCAAGTGAGGAGTAAAGCACTGGCCAGGGGAGTCCGCCCAGGGGTGAGCAAAAGAAAACTAATTATAACAAAATGAATGTCTTAAAGCAACAACCAGGTGGGCCCCACGAGCAGTGACTGTGACTGTACTTCATGACAGAGGTATGCCCAAAGGAATGACAATTAAAGGAAGCGAACGTAATCTGCAGTACGTGAACATGAAAGTCACTCAGTCATGTCCAACTCTTTGCAACCCCATGGACTATACAATCCATGGAATTCTCAGGCCAGAACAGTGAAATGGAGAGCTGTTCCCTTCTCCAGGGGATCTTCCTCACCCAAGAATCAAACCCAGGACTCCCATACTCCCATAGTAAAGGTGGATTCTTTACTAGCTGGGACACCAGGGAAGCAGAGAGGTGCCCTAAATGAAGACAGAGACATCCAACCAGGAAGAGGCCAGGCAGGGTAGCATCCACTAGGTTGACCACAAGACCCTCGACCTTCCTGGCAATTCTGGGGCAACAGAAGCTGGGAAGCAATAGGGAATTCCCTGGTGGTCAAGTGGTTAGAAGTCCACAGCTTCAGTGCTGGAGGGTGCAGGTTAGCACAGGGAGTGAAGAAGGCAGTGTACACATTGAGCCCTGGCACCCAGAGGATCTATGTGAGGGAGTGCCCCTGGTCCACTTGCAGGAAGGAAATCACAACTTCTAGGGGAAAAGGGGGAAGGGGAGAACATGCAAAACTAGGCGATGTGGGGCCTTACCCAGGAAAACTGTAAGAGCGAAGCATAGAAGGCACTGCACTGCGATATGAATGTGTCAGAGCCTTATCAAGAAGTCCCCATTGCTCCCAGGAAAAATACACAGATCCTCAAAGGTCACGTGTTCCTGCATGAAGTGGACAACTGAGCAAAAGGGCAGCCTCTCTCCCCAGGTTTCCTGGCCTATCTGCCACACATTCACTTTTTTCTCAGGCTCCCCAACTCACAAGAAGACAGCAGGCCCTCATGTGACTGACACCTCCTCTCTCATTTCCCATCGACCACCTTGTCCATCCTAGAGCAAGTAAGCGGACAGACACGGTATAGTCTGGGCCTGGCAAGAAGGGACCAACCCTTCACTGCCAGCTAGTTCCATGGGATCCAAAGATGATGCCCCTCATACACAAATTTGAGCTTCGCATTCCTTCTAGAGCCCTCAGTACCAAAGCCCCCAGGCAGTGACTTCAGATTGCACCTCAAAGGGCATGTCACTCTTTAGACTACACTTCCCTTGTTACCTAAGAAGGCTTACAGCACAAGTACCTCCCAGACATAAACCTGCACACAGCATCCAGAGAATGCTTGGTCACTGAGTCCAGGATCACCTCCGGCCCCCACTGCCATAGGTATATCCAAACACAGCTTTTAAATTCTTCCTTCCTTGATTCACCTTCAGCAGTTCAGAACCATGTGCAGATTATCAGATAAAGCCAGCCCTTTCCCACCTTGCTATAGCATGTTTGGGATACTATATCCTCATCAGTCACAGGGTTCACACTTAGCACTAAGTTCTCATTCAAAGCCCACACCCACTGGCTTTCCACTCCAAGTACAGTGGCTCTGTCAGCTGACCCAATTTAGCCCTGAACTAACCAATCAGCCTGACTGAAACCTGCCAGTGCCCACAAAGGTCACCACAAAAGCCTGAGAAGCACAGGGACAGGGGAATAAGCACTGACTTTGGTCTCACTTTCGCCTCGTCTCCTTTACTGCTTTACCCCAGCATTCATCTCGTGTCCACTTTCTCCCTAGAAGACTTCAACCGCCACATCCTACTTTCCTTACTCACCATGCATACTAACACTAACCTCCCTTTTCCTGCCTTGAAGGTAACTCTTCCACTCCACTGTCCCCACCTCCTTTCCAGACCCCCATGACATAAAGGTTCTCTCTCTATACGTGATACACGACTCTACCCTAATAAGTTACTGGCTGTCATCTTGTGAATGTCTCCAACTTGAATCCCACCTCTGAACTCCATACCCATGGGTCCAGCTGTCCACTTGATACCTCAATTCAGAAGTCTTTGGAACATCACAGATCCAACATGATCAAAACCTAACTCCTGATACTACTTCTGAAAGTTACTCTCACCACCAACTTCACAAATTCAGTTGAGGCTTTTTTCTCCCGTACATCTTCTCAGGCAAAAAAAAAACTGTGGAGTCATCTATGACTCTTCCTCTTCTTTCTCACACCCTCCACATCAGAAAATCTGGTTGATTCTACTTTAAAAAACAAAACAAAACCCACCAGAATCCAAGCACTTGTCTCTTATCTCTGTGGTCACCACTCTGGCCCAGCCAACATCAACAGTCCTCTTTCCTATACCCCCATAGTCTTTTCTTCACTGTACAGCCAGAGATATCCTGTTAAGGACAGAATCGGATCACTCCCTTCTCTGCTCCAAACTTTTCATAGCTCCTACCACTTTCAAAAGAGAAGCCCAGGTCCAAAGGTTCCCAGTCCAGAGCTGAATCCTGTCCCCTGCTCTCTGATCACCAAACATAATGGAGACCTTGAATTCCTGAACACAACCTGTTCAGTCTTAAGTGATGCATCTGCACAGGCTGGTTCCCATGCCTGGGACACTGTTCCATACTTCACCCCACTGCTTGCTGGAAATGGAAACCCTTTCACATAATTCCAGACCAGTTTTCAGAGCACAAGACCTTTGGGGACACAAGGGTCTCCAAACCCAATGGCAGGCAGAAGGGTAGGTTAAAATTCCCAAGATCCCACTATTTGCCATATAGGTCACCAAGAACATGGAGGGGTGGGCTAGGCTGACTGAGGACTGGCACACTTTACACTCATTTATGCAGGGATAATAATCACCTCTGTCACTACAGCAACCTGGTAGGAAGAAGGATCTGGGAATGCTAGGTTACCCCAGTGGAGTCTCATGAACTTAACTGTTTGCCTCATCCTTGCTCTGCCCTTTGGTGAGAATGATTTCAGGATGTCTGACTTTAGATACTCAGACCTTAGTGCTGCCTCCTACCAGCTATGTGACCATAACCCAAGCTCTCTGTATTCTCACATATAAAGCAGGGATAATGGTGATATCCACCTAATAGGGCTGTTTGTATCATACGTGTTAGTACACATCAATTTAGTAGACATCAACCTCTGAATTAACTTTTACGGCATATGCTTAACAGTTTTGCAAATATTTTCAGTGCAAATGAAGTAATACGTTCTGAGTTTTTAAAGCCTTTAATTTGTAACTGTCTACTTATGTCTACTTGCCAAGGATACACTAGGTCCTCTCACCAAACCAATCTGCCAGGTATATATCCCTCTGTAGGTGAGCATGCTGTTGGCTCTTCACCTCTTCTCACCTGAGGAGCTGGGGAACTGATGTACCAGTGCCCTGGAATGGGGTGAGGCTGCTCCACTAGCCTGGCTGACTCCTCCTCTGTGCCACAGAGGGGCATGCTGAGTCCACAGGGTGGCAAATTTATAGTACCTCACACCTTGCTCTCCAACTCAGGTCAGGTCCTAACACCCTATTGCCTTCTCCTTCTGCTGACACCAGCCAGAACCCGTTCATATTCCAGGACTTCTCCTTTCTGGAGGGAATCTCAGGGATGCCCCCCTCTTCTTCCCTGTACTCTAATATCTCACCTCAGGGACCACATAAAGTAACATCCTTAACATTCTCCCCCTAAATCTCATCTCCAGGCTTTGACCTTTCGGGCCTCAATCCTCAGAGGTCTACAGCGTAGCTTGCTCTGCATAACTCTGGACCAAATTAACCAAATGCCCCTGTGACGCCTCTACTGTGAGACACTATGGATTTACCATGTCCATGTTCTGATCCTCCCCCACGAAAGGTGCTCCCTGTTCCAATCTACCCACTTTGATTCTCTCAGATGTTCAGGAAAAAAACCAAAACAAAACTTGGGTAGTTCTTCACACTCTTTTTCACTTAGTCATATTTGACGCAGCAGAAAACTCTTAGTTCTATCTTGAAAATCTCTCCAGAATTTAATGACTTATCCACTCCCAACCCTTCCTGCCACTGTTCTGGAACAGCCCCCACAACATTCCTGGAGTTTATAGTCTCCTTACCGGTGTGCCTGCCTCCATCCTCATCACCTCCACCCCACCCTAGTTTGTCTTCCCCTAAGCTTTGGCATACTTTTAAAAACTTCTGATCAGATCAGATCCCTTCATGGCTGAGAACGTTGTACTCGTACTCGCCTCACCCTGCCATTCCAGGAGACTACTACTCACCCCCGACCCCGCCCTGCTCCCCGAGGATGTGAACACCCACGTTTCGCGAAAGTTCCCGGCTCATTCGCTCAAGCCTTTGCTCCTGCTAGTCGCTGGGCCGGTAACACTCATCCAAGTCCCAACACAAAAGCCGTCAGAAATGGCGGCTCCATCTACAAACGCTCCGGAGCCTAGACCACAAAGACCTCAATAAACACCACTCATTCAGGGTCCTACGATTCTGAGGTGGGGGTCGCGACCCGTCAAGATCCAGGGAACGCAGCACCCACCTACGCGGGTCCACTGCTGCCGCCGCCATCAGTCAGGACCACAGAGTCCGGAAGGATCTCACGTCGGAACCGCGCACCGCTGTCGACTGGCGTGGTGGCGGAATCCTCGCGAGAGTTGCCGCCGCCGAGCCTCTTCGTAGCGAAAATAGGGTCTCCTCCCGCGCCTTCTCGCTTTCTGTCACCTCTGAACCGGACCACAGGTCCCGAGTTTCTGCTCGGACAGGTCGACCAAGAACTGAGAAGATGTCCGCCGGGAGAAAGATGCCGGAAGTCCCTCCCAGACGACCTCGCACGTACAGAAACACCGTTTAGCAGTGCCGCTGCTCTGTGGCGCAGAGGCGCAGAGGCTTCTGGTTAGTGTAGTTTCCGCTGAGACAACAGTTGCAGCGACTCGCAGACGCCCTTGCGGCCTGGGCTAACGCCGATTGTTATCACAAGGAGCGCTGGGGCGTCGCGGCTCCGAGGATGGGGCGGGGCTTCACTCTTCAGAAGCCCGCACCCAGCTACCATGTAGTGTACTCTGTAGGGATGGAAGAAACGTTTAGAAATGTCCTCTCGGATATTCCCCAAAGCTCTAAGACCTAAAGGACACACCAAATGTCACTCTGAGTCCAGTCACACTCCACTCATATTTCCGTTTTTCAAAAACACTTACAGATGGAAGCCTTAAGTGGTTTTTGTGAGTTTCAGCTGTGTTAGGGATAAGAGAGACTTATCACTGAAGGCTCAGATGATGGTTAGCATTTTTTTTTTATAAAATATCTTTTGAATAAAAAGTATGCCAATACTTTAAATAAAGTAGTCCTTTTTTTCCGGATTATACTGCTATTGCACACAATAGGCTACAGTATAAACATAACTTTTATTTTAGCTGGGAGACCAAAAAATTATGTGACTTTCTTCCACTTCTCCAAATGTGAGAAATCTTTTAACCAAAGCTCCAGCCTCATTCAACACCGAAGAGTTCACACAGGAGCAAGGCCTTATGAGTGCAGGGAATGTGAGAAATCCTTCAGAGAAAGATTCAGACTCACTCTACATCGGAGAATTCACATTGGAGAAAAACCTTATGAATGCAGTTGAATGTGGAAAATCATTTAGCCAAAACTACAACCTCATTCAGTACCATAAACTTCACACTAGATGAAGGCCTCGAGAGTATAGCCAACATGAGAAAGCCTTCAGTTAACAATCTGCTCTGACTGACCACCAAAATCTCAACTCAGGCCTTAAGTTTTGGGAATTCTGCTTATGTGGGAAAAAAAAGCTTTCTGCATGACAAAATCTACATGAGGTAATGGCCTTTGACCTTCAAGGAATGTGCTCTCTGCTCAGTGTGAAAACACTAGAAGGCCTCTATGAGGAGACATCTACCATGGGTTCCAGGTATGTGAGGAATCTTCAGGAGCTGTGTTTCATATTTCACCTGCTCAGGACCCTTGCCGTAATTAAGTCACTGCCAGGTTTTATGGTGGAAGTCATCTCACCTTTGCCACCAGACAGATCCTCATAGAGTGTATCAGTCACCACAGTATCCTCAGAGAAGATAGTTGTCTGTCTACCTACAGAGGCAGCAGTAAAAAGGAAGGGGTAACAGGTGGAGGCAGAAAAGTTGGGTGAAGCCAGGAACTAAAAGTCAGAGTTAAAATGACAAGTTGACCAAGTATAAAGAATGAGGCCAAAGATGTAAACGAGGTGTGGTACCCAGCAATGGCTCCAAAACACTAGTCTAAACAGGTTCCTGGTAAGATGTGAACTCTGATGTCATGTTCTTGACCCACCTTAGCCCAGGCCTCTGTATTCCATCTTGCCATGGTAGGACTGATATCCATTCTGTGAGACACCCAGGTCTCCCATGCAGTCCATGCTGAGCAACTACATGGAACCTAGAAAACTAAAGTCCCGAGGGAAAGGCAAGACAGGTAAATGGCCATTACCGGCCCAGAGAAACTTATCCCATGACCGATCACAGAAAAGAAAACTAAATGTTACAAAAGAACCTCAGATGAGGGTATCAGGAAATAGCTCATTGTGCACCTAAGCAGTCCCACCTCAGTGATGGCAGTTCTCAGCACAGGCAGGTATGAAAGTGTGAGAAGAAGGGAGCCAAACCAAGCAATCATGGTCTGCAAAGTGATCCAACCATGGAAAGGACAAGCAAGATGGGATCCATTCAGCTTCCTACTAGGCTTCAGAGCAGCAGGTATTGACGCTCCAAGGAGAGAAAAGGGTAGCGCAAACAACTCAGCCCTGGCAACAACAATATCTACCCAAGGAACTAGGAACAAAAGTAATTCCCATGGTTTGAATGCAGGAAGGACAGAGCAGCCCCTAAAGAAAAGCAGAAAGGCAAAGTCTAGCCCACATCACAGGGGTGATTGTGCAGGCCTCACCCAGTGAGGATATAAGTGCAAAGACCTGCAGCATCACGTCATGGTACTGGCGTCTCTGAGCCTCATTAAGGAGGCTCCATTCCTCCCAGGAAAAGTACACAGCCATGTCTTCCAGAGTCTCATTGCCCTGTCATGATGGGGACAGATGAAACCGCTGGTCTTCTCTCCTGAGGATCCACAATCCATCCTGCACACACCTACCCCACACCCAGGTTTCTCTCGGGCTCCCCACTTCAGATGATATACCAAAACCTGAGGCCACCAGTACTGCTCTCCACTCATGGTTCCACTCATCACTGTGTCCAGCCCTCAACAACTACACACAGGGAGGCAAAGAGATGCCATCGGAGAGATGCTCAGGGACAGAATTGCAGGACTCAATCCCTTCCTGCCAGGGCTTCCCTGGTGGCTCAGCCAGCAAAGAATCCCCCTACAATGAGGTTTGATCCCTGGGTCGGGAAGATCCCCTAGAGAGGGAAAAGGTAACCCTCTCCAATATTCTTGCCTGGAAAATGCCATGGACAGCGGAGCCTGACAGGCTACAGACCATTGGGTTACAAAGAGTCAGACATGACTGAGCAACTAAACATCCCTTCCTGCCAGGCAATTCCCATGGGATCTTCCATATCGCGCCTCACAATAAAATGTGGAGTTACCCATTACCCTTTTATATCCTATACCAGGGCCCAAGAGCCATCAATTCATGCTTCCTACCTCCACTTGTACCTCTCTCACATCTCCAGACCCCACAGCTGCATTCCTGCAGCCACTATCAATTCCTTGTCCCACACCATAGTCATCTCCTTGGACTCACCCCAGAGAACAGGGCAAAACCAAACAGTATCCAGTTCTACCCATGACCTCTCATGGATCCCAACACCATTTGAAAACCTCTTACCTGTCTCTAATTCTCGCTTTAACATTAATCATACTGAATCATAAGTGAATTTTAGATACCTATTACTCTCTACCAGGCTTAGCAGGTGGCTCAGTGGTAAATAATCCACCTGTCAAGCACGAGACACAGGTTCAATCCCTCGTTGAAGAGATCTTGGAGTAGAAAATAGCCAACTTCCCCAGTACACCTGCCTAGAAAATTCCATGGACAGAGGAGCCTGGAGGGCTACAGTTCGTGGGGTTCCAAAGGGTCAGAAGCAATTGAGTTCACACACACCTGCTGAACCGCACCCCAGATTCCCAGACTTCTCTGTCCAGCTGCCCACCTGATGCCACCACTCATTTGTTCTCTGAAAAAAAATCTCAGAATGGAAACCCAGCCAAAAACAAAAACTTCTGATATCTCCACAGAAAATCACTCTTACTACTGAACATCTCGTCTCAAAGTTAATGAAGCTTCCAGGCTTTCAGTCGCTAAGACCAAAGCTTTGCCATCAACCCTGACTCTTAGCTTTCTCTCTCTCACCCTCAAAATGAGAAAATCTGGGCAGCCCATCTTAAATAATGAACCCAGAATCCAACCACTTCTTCCACCTCCACAGCCACTACTCTGGTCCGTGACCATGCATCAGGACTTCTGCAGTAGCCTCCTCCCTGGTCCGCCTTCCTCCCCCCAAGTCTGTTTTCCACTCTGTAACCAGATGAAGCTGGAAGTAAGGTTATCTCCCTCCTCTGTTCCAAATCTGCATTACTTCCACAGCAGATGCCCAACTTCACAGGCAACCACATTACAAGAATGACTCCTCTCCCCCTACACTCTGTTCCTAAAAGAAAGATCTGTGCCCTGTTCCCAGCTTGTGGCCACCCAACCAAGCACTTGCACATGCTGGTAGGTGTTCCCGAGATAATCTTCTACACCTTTTCTCATTGGTGGCAGAAAGAACAATTCCTCCAGAAAACCTTTTGCCCTGGACTCAGAATGAGTCTAGATGATTTCTCCCAGGTCCCCAGACCCAAGGGCTGGGGAAATGGCAGGCGAAGAGTCCTAGGACACCACAATCTCAGGTTCTATGAATGAGATCCAAACCAGTGAGGGCCTGGGACACCCTTGACTTCTCTGTGTAGGTTCCATTAAGTGATTCTTCAGCCATGGGGGTCTGTGAGTAGAAGCAAGCCATAGAGGTGCATTCCAAAGGGTTCAAACCTCCCCTGTACCTCTCCCCAGCCCTGGAGACCAGATAAGCTGGGGTTAAAAGACTGAACTCTCTGCTTCAGTCAGCAGACCTGCCTCTTTGCAGCTATGCTGGACAAGGACTCACCCTCCCTGCACCTCACTGCCAGCATCACTCCCATTTCAGTCTGTTCTCTGAGTAGCTCTTGGAAAACGTTCAAAATCGTAAGTCAGACTGTGTCTTTCTTCTCTTCACAACTCTCCATGGCTCAATGGGTTATTAGAAGTGAAAGTGAAATTGTTAACTGCTCAGTCCTGTACGACTCTTTGTGACCCCACAGACTGTAGCCTGCCAGACTCCCCCATCCATGGAATTCTCCAGGCAAGAATACCAGAGTGGGTTGCCATTCCATTCTCTGATGAATTTTTCCCACCCAGGGATTGAACCCAGGTCTCCCACATCGCAGGCGGATTCTTTACTGTCTGAGCCCACTAAACTCTCAGCTTGACAGTCTAGGTGAGACTCCACCTCACACTCTCTGCTCTAGGCAGATACAAGACAGATTCCAGTTTTTTCTAACACTGCCGCCACAGTCCAACCTCCAAGCCTTTGCGCCTGTGGGTCCCTTTCCCACTCGCCATCACACAGTCCATCAGACACAGCCCATCAGTCCGTCCCATGCCTCATAGACAGTCCGTTAGTCCACATACGACCACCTCACCGTCCTGGACCCCACTTTCTGGGCTGCAGGCACATGAGCAGGTGCCTCGGACTAAAAAGGAACTAAAGAGCCTCTTGATGAAAGTAAAAGAGGAGAGTGAAAAAGCTGGCTTAAAACTCAACATTCAAAAAACTAAGATCATGGCATCCAGTCCCATTACTTCATGGCATATAGATGGGGAAACAATGCAAACAGTGAAAGACTTTACTTTCTTGGGCTCCAAAATCACTGCGGGCAGGGACTGCAGCCATAAAATTAAAAGACACTTGCTCCCTGGAAGAAAAACTATGACAAAACCTAGACAGCATGTTAAAAAGCAGAGACATTATTTTGCCAACAAAGGTCCATATAGTCAAAGCTACAGTTTTTCCAATAGTCATGTATGGCTGTGAGTTGGATCACAAATCAGGCTGAGAGCCGAAGAATGGATGCTTTTGAACTGTGGTGTTGGAGAAGCCTCTTGAGAGTCCCTTTGACTGCAAAATCAAAGCAGTCAATCCTAAAGGAAATCAACCCTGACTATTCATTGCAAGGACTGTTGCTGGAGCTGAAGTGCCAATACTTTGGCCACCTGATGTGAAAAGTCTACTCACTGGAAAAGACCTTGATGCTGGGAAAGATAGAAGGCAGGAGGAGAAGGGGACAACAGAGGATGAGATGGTTGGATGCCATCACTGACTTGATGGACATAAGTTTGAGCAAGCTCCGGGAGATGGTGAAGGACAGGGAAGCCTGGCAGTGCAGTCCATGGGGTCACAAAGATTTGGACATGACTGAGTGACTGTACAACAAGAAAACACTAGAAATAACTCAAATATCCATAAATAGATGAATGGATGAACAGTCAATTATACATGGAAGAGAAAAGTACTGAGAAATAAGAATGTTCTTGTAAGGAACATTTAATGAATTAATGAACAATTAATTCATTAAATGAACATTTAATGAACAATTAATGAGTCACAAAGTAACTATATAGCATCGATGAAATCAGAAAAAGATGTAAACATTTCATGATCCATCATAAAATTCTAAAAATACAATCGATTGTAAAGTAATGTACATAAATGGTTGTCTGTACAGCCAGGGCGAGTCAGGAGACTATAAAATAGCATGAGGAAAATATGCAGGTAACAGGTACACTCATTATCATAATAATGGTTTCACAAGTGTATACAGATAAAAATTTCTCAAACTGTACACTTTGAATATTCACAAGTTATTCCATACCCTCACAGCAGTTAAAAAACTGGTTCCATAATAAAAATCCAAATAAAAATCTAAATGCCCAATTCTTCAGAAAATGACTCCACTATCTCGATTCTCAAGACTTGAGGTGGCATCTCTTCTCAGTGGCAGGAAATATTGGCAAACAATGAAGGCCATCTCCCACTGAGTCAAGAGGACTGCTGACTGGATCACAAAATCACATGTCTGGACACAGTATCTCTCCACACTGCTTCTGTTGCCTGTATAGCAATGGCCTTGAGATGAACAGCTCAGAAAGGCTAGAAGAATCCCAACTCCTTATTTTGTCTGCCAATGACTTCACAACATAAACATACCTGGAGATTTCTGGACATACTCATCCTATAGTCACTCAGTAGAACATCTGTGGCTGTATCTTAGAAGAGGTACCTTCTTCCACACAGATTGCTGCAGTCTCTTCCCCTCTCTACTATCTCTACTAACCAATGTTTTCATACCAACTGTGGTCTCCCCTGCCCCTGCAGTCTTACAACCATGGACACTAGCCTACAGAATTCTGGGTATCAGGGTACATGGCTCCTTTGGAGGAGAACTGGGGTTAAGATTCCCCTCAGCAGAGCTTGACATTGTGCATTATCCCCTTTAAGCAAGGAAAAACAAATTCATGTTGTCTCCAGTAATAGAATCCACAGACCTCTGGCATCCAGGCAGAAAAGTATAATACAAAGTAGTCTTTCCTAAGAGGCCTTGGCAGCAATGCAAACTGCTACAAAACAAGAGTGCCATATTCGGCCATCTCAGGCACCTGAAGTTTGGATCTCCACTACAAAAGTAATTTACCCCTCAGGCTGACAGTCCTATTGTGCTTTCAAACTATTCCACACAGTGAAGAGCATTTCCAAGACTAAGGTGCTTAAACAATAAGGCCTTTATTATTATACAAATCAGAGTAACATGCAATAGGCAATTTCTGGTTTGGTGACTTGAAAGCCGGAAAACTCCCAACACAAGCACTACCTGAGACCAACTGTGTCCCTATAAAAGCTAGTTCGCTGCAAGGACTCAGATAGCAGTCTTTGAGCCAACATAGGGTCAGGTCCAGGCCCTAACTTGTCAGAAAAAAGGGAATGAAGACTCCTTAAGGGCTGACAGTACTCATAATTTCCTCCAACGCAGGGGAGAGTACAGAGGCCAGTTGCTGTGAACACACCAGGGTGGTGACTATGCCAACCATCAGGACATGCCAGATGCTAGAGGTGAGATGGTTTCTGGCAAAGAAACTGGCAGTGAACCTGGCAGGTTACACGTACTTCCCACACAACTGTGAAATTTACAGTGAGTCAATCTCCAGTCTGTGGACATCCCAATATGAGATTTAACTTAGGTGGATGGTTCCTCACAGACACTTACCTCCACCACAACTATACTAAGGAAGGAAAAAGCATACATTCAATGTGTATACAAGGCCTTTTCCCAGTGTGAATTCTTTGGTGTTGACTGACGTTAGATTTGCAGCTAAAGGACTTCCTACACTCACTGCACATGAGCTCTCCTGTGTCGAAGGAGACTAGAGTGCTGAGTAAAAGATTTCCCACATTCATTGCATTTACAAGGCTTTGCTCCAGTGTGCACTGTTCGGTGTCGAATGAGATGGGTTTTGTGGCTAAAGGATTTTCCACATTCACTGCATTCATAAGGCTTTTCTCCAGTGTGAACCCTTTGGTGTTGAATGAGGATAGATTTCTGACTAAAGGATTTCCCACATCCACTGCACTCATAAGGCTTTTCTCCAGTGTGAACCCTTTGGTGTTGAATGAGGACAGATTTCTGACTAAAGGATTTCCCACATTCACTGCACTCATGAGGCTTTTCTCCAGTGTGAACTCTTTGGTGTTGAACAAGGAGAGATTTCTCACTAAAAGATTTTCCACATTCAAGGCATCCATAAGGTCTAACTCCAGTGTGAACTCTCCAATGTCGAATGAGATGGGTTTTACTGATAAATGATTTCCCACATTCACCACACTCATAAGGCCTTGCTCCAGTGTGAGCTCCTTTGTGTCAAAGGAGGCCAGAACTTTGGTTAAACATCTTCCCACATTCACTGCATTTATAAGGCCTTTCATTAGTGTGAACTGTCTGGTGTTTAATGAGAATGGATTTCTGGATAAAAGATTTCCCACATTCACTGCACTCATAAGGCCTTTCTCCAGTGTGAACTCTTTGGTGTTGAATGAGATCAGATTTCTGGCCAAATGATCTCCCACAGTCACTGCACTCATAAGGCTTTGCTCCAGTGTGAACTCTCCAGTGTCGAATGAGGTGGGTTTTATGGCTAAAGAATTTTCCACATTCACTACACTCATTAGGCCTCTCTCCAATGTGAATTTGCTGGTGCTAAACAAATCTGTATCTGCATTTGTCACACTCATCAAGACCCTCTCCATTGCAAACTCTCTGGTGGTGAAGTGTATGAGTGTTGCCAAAAACTTTCTTGCATTCAATCCACTTCTGATAACTTTCTCCATTCTTCAAGGCCTCCTCACACTCAATGCTGCTGGGTGGCTTCTCACTGTTGAGAGTGGTGTGGTGCTGAGGAAGGCCCAAGGTAGCTAGGAAGTCCTTTCCACTCTCCTCACTAGGGACAGGCTTCCCTGACACATGGAAAATGCAACTCGTCACAATCGAGGCCCTGTTCATGTCCATTTTAAAGACTTTGTCTCCACTGCCATGCTCTTGGTACTGGTGAAGGTTTGGGTTCAACCAGAAGCCTCTGGACCACCCACCAAAGTATGGTGTCTGCCCAGGATATGCTGCTTGGAGCTCAGTCAGCTGCAAAATATCTTTCAAGACTGGGACACATTTCTCACAGAGATGAATCTTCTGGGTCAATGGACCTGACTGAGAAGTCCTGACCTGTGACTCTCCTACAGAAAGGCTATGCTCAGAAGGTATCACCTCATCCTCCTCCGTTTCACACCAACAATCTAAAAGCAGAGAAACACTAATAATGTGCATGTGAGCTTTAGTGGGATGTGGAAGTCCCACAGAAAGGCATGTCACACACATACATTCAGGCCAGAGAATGAAGCCATGTAAATGTTTTCAGGATGAGGCACTGATTTGAAGGGAGGGCTGCTCTGCAGTGACATGCCTCTAAAGATCACAGAAGGGAGACTTTCCAGAACAAAGGGCATAAATATGAATGCCACATGAGGAGGAGAGGCAAGATCAATGACTCACTCGTCTGCCAACAACCTTCAGCAAGATCTTGTCAGCTGAGAACATGTCCATACTACGCAGAAGGATGGCGGTGTCCAGGCCCATGGAAATACAACTGGAACTGAGCAGCTGGGTCCAAGGACTATTTAAGAATATGCACACACCTCACTTTACAGACATACCTCATTATCATGGCACTTTGCCCTATTGCCCTTTGTAGATACCACATTTTTTACCAATTGAAGGTCTGTAGCAATGTTAAGTCCAGCAAGTCTATGGGTGCCAATTTCCCTATAGCATTTGCTCACTTTGTGTCTCTGTGTCACATTCTGGTAATTCTCACAATCTTTCAAACTATTTCAATATTATTATAGCTGTTATGGTGCTCTGTGAATCAATGATCTTTGATGTGACAACTATGAGTCACTGAAGGCTCAAATAATGGTTAGGATTTTTTGGCAAAAAGGTACTTTTTAATTAAGGTAGGTATATTGTTTTTTAGACATAATTTTATTGCACACAATATACTAAAGGATGGTATAATAACTTCTATATGAACTGGGAAACAAAAAAACTTGTGTGATTCACTTTATTGCAGTGATCTGGAAACGAATCCACAATATCTCTGAGGTATGTCTAGTAAGTGTAAGTCACTGTGGGAGAACTACAGAGGGTGCAGTGGAGACAAAAGTGATGCATGCAGATCAGAAAGGTGGGGACAGTCAGAAACTGAAATGACAAATCAAGAAAGTGTCAAGTATGCAGAAGAAAGTGTTGAGATGATCTGTGTCCAGTGTCATTCGCAACAAAACACTGGTGGTCACACAGTAAGTTCCTAGTATGATTTAAACACAATCTCGTTTTCATGCCCTCACCTCCTTTGACATGCACTAGGGCCGGGCCTTCTTTGAGACCATCTTGCCCTGTTCATACTGTAAAGCAATCAGGGTTCCCCCCACATCCCCCCCCAGTTACATTTCTGTAACTACATGAGACCTGAATGAAACATGTCCTTAGGGAAAGACAGGAAATGTCAGCACTGGTCCAGAGGAAGTCAGGAAATAAGAGACCATAGGAGAGGAAAGAATATTACAATGAAATCTCAAGACAGGGTCTTTCAAGAAAAACCTCCATATAGATAGTGACCATGACAAGGTCTAGAATTCCTGATATAGGCAGTCAGAAGGAAGTCTTAGAATTAAAAGTTCTCATCACAAGGGGAAAAAAAAATGCAACTCTGTGTGGTGATGGATGTTAACCAGACTTACTGTTGTGAGCATTCTGAATATATACAAACATCAAATCTTTATGTCAAACACCTGAAACTAATATGTCCTATGTCAGTTATATCTTAATTTAAAAAAAAAAAAGAGGAAAAGAGAAGAATCTGGGTCACAGGGTGTCATAGATATGGACAGTCATCCAGCCAAGGAGAGGGCAGGAAATGTGAGCTCTGTTAGGCTGACTGCCAGACTGACTCCCAGACACTTCCCTGCACGCCTTGGGGCAGCAGATGTTGGGGCTGCTTCAGGAGCACAGTGCTTGGGGCGGTGCACACAGCTCAGCACTGGCACCCACAGCACATATGCCAGGAAGGGGGGAAGGTAGCAGAGACCACGGCCCAGCTGTGGAATGGACAGAGCTGTCTCCTGGAGAGACGGGAAGATGGGAAAACACAGAGGTCAGTTGAGGACACTGGGAGGAATATGAAGGCCTTACCCAGGGACGCTGTAAGTGCAAAGTTCTCCAGCATCACATCACAATACAGGAAACTGTGTCCCATTAAGGAGCCTCCACTCCTCCTGGGAGAAGTAAATGGCCACATCTTCAAAGGTCACACAGGCCTGCCATGATGGGGACAATTCGTTCCATGATCAGCTTCTTCCATAGGACCCCAAGTTCATCCACCCACCAGTCAAACTCTGCTCACCCACCTCCCCATTTCCCCATCTCAGAGGAGATATCAGACCTGGTGACTCTGATGTCCACATTCTTCTCATGGTCCTGTTTGATTACTTTGTCCACCCACAGCAACAGGCAGGTGGGCAGACAGATGATTCTTAAGCTCTGGCATGCAGGGACTTCTCAGCTTCCAGAAATGGAAGTATTTTAACTCCAAACTTCCCACCGACAGGTGGGGTCCCTCCACCTGTCACCCTCTCCCAGGAGCCATCAGTCAGTCACAAGATCCCACCCACAGCCACCTCACCGTCCTGGACCCCGGCGCCTGGGCTGCCGGCACGTGAACACTCGGGGCTTTAGTGTCTGGTGGGATGAGGGCGGTGCGGGCCCTGAGGACCAGCGTTTACCTGAGGTGGGTCCCTCAGCGCTGCCGCCGCCATCGGACTCTGCGGGGGGAGCGGGGCTAGGAACGGCTGGAGAGGCGGCGGGACGCGGGAAGAGCGGTTTCTCCCCTGGGCCTGGGGCGGCAAGAGTCTCCCTTCGGACCCTCTCGATCTGCACTCGCCGCTCCGTCACCCGAGACCGGGCGATAGCACCCAAGGGCCGACAAAACGACCGCCACCAGGAGGATGCCGGAAGTCCCGGCCCAACGCGAAGCTCACATAGGAAGTGCACTTCTCCTGAATTCTGATCGGGCGAAGGCGATCGGGGCAGAATCCTCTGGGAAATGTAGTTCTCCCGGCTCTGTGCCTGAGCTAGGAGCGCAGCTTACCAGGACCTCCAGGTAAACTCGCAGGGTGAGGGCCGTAAGTGCAAAGAAGATTCTGGAACCCTGAAGTTTGGGACATCAGCCTTTCTCTTTAAACAGTCTTGGAGTCCTGCTGGGAAAAAGACTTCTGAAAGGACACATATATCTGGAAGGCTGTGATCCAAGGCCGTTTATGCTGGATATAAATAAGCCCAGTCTCTGGAACCAGAGGGAGCATGCAGCTCTTCTTAAAAATGTGTTCTCGAAATGAATTCTAAATATCTAGGTAAAAGATGTGCTCATGTGTACAGAGCAAAGAACAACAACGCAACACCTGATGGAAAACAGAACAAAACCAGAGTAATCTGGGGGGAAATATCTCGTGTTCACAGAGACAGTGGCATGATTTGTTTCAAATCCCTAAGCAACCTTCTTGCTAACACCAGTGGACATAGAATCTGTGTGATGCTATACTCCTCAAGGATATAAACCCATTCAAACGTAAATAAATAAAAGTGTGGAAAGAACAACCAAAAAAAAAAAAAAAATTGGGGTCACCAAAATCTGATCTCTTTGATGAGAAGTGATTATTGTCATAGTCTGGGTGCAGGATGGAAAAGAATTTCCAAACATGAGACAGAATGAGCAGGAAATAAAGTTTATTAGAATGGGAGATTCTGTTAGAACAGCAGGCCAGCTCAAGGGAGAACTGACATTGAACAGGAGTTCTTAGTCCACTTTTATGTCTAGGGTACAAGGAGTGGGATAGGGGTCTTGCCGGTCATTTGCTGATTGGATGAGGCATGTATACGTGGGGGAAGAGTAGGGCAAATACCTTCTCTTTATGGGGTAGGAGGGAAGACAGGTTATACAGTTCCGTTAATAGTTACAACATGGGGGAGGGAAGGACTATAAGGGTCTGGTTTTTCCATCCGGCATTCCAAGACCCTCCTTCGTTTTATCTGCTCTTTCATCCTTGTGTCAACACAATGAGCATTGATTGCTACTGTTATTGCAACGATTGCATCTGCGTGGGGAGTGGAGATGATTCCAGAAAACATTGTGAAATGAAAATCACTGAAAACTGTTAACGTAGTTTTTAAAAAATAGTGGCTGGATAGCTCTGGCAACATATCTGCAGAGGATTGAAAAACAAAAGATCTCAAAGAAAACTGAACAGGACATGTGAGTCTGAGAATCGACAGTTATCTGAGCAGTGGCTATGTGGAAACTTTGGCCATTCAGGATTTTGTCTTAGAAATTTGATTATTTTTTCATTCTTTAATACAGTAATACTTTGAAGTATAGTTTTAAGACTTTTCAAGTAGCCTTAAAACAGTAAAAACCTAAAATGGATAGGAATCTGGGGTGTCACGTTCATTCAATTCTTTAATAATTAAATGTTTAATAAAAAATTAAATGTTCAATGAGTATCTACTGATTTTCAAGCTCTACTGTAGTTTTGTATTTACGTAAAAGTTTTTGCCACATTCCACACAGCCGTAAAGCCTTTTTCCAGTGTGAACTCCCAAGTGGCCACTGAGATGGGAGTTTGGCTAACAGATTTACCCTATTCCCTATCCTACAAATAAGGTCTTTCCCAGTGTGTACTGCCTAGAGCTGAACACCTGAGCACTTGCTGTAAAAGCTTCCTTACATTTGCTAGACTTGTAAAGCCTTTTCCTAATGCAGACTCTAAGATGGTGATCAAGAACGTTTTTGTGGCCAGAAAGAAGTGACCTGATTAGGCGCCTCTTATTCTTAGGACACGGATGGGGGTAAGGTAGGGTGAGGACATGGAGAACCCTGAATTACATGACGAGGGTTGCTCAACACGGTGACTGCCATCCCCAGGTGTGGGTTGAGCGGGATCCCTAAGGGGAGGAGGAGAAGTACAGGATCCAAGCACATTTGTTATTCACCATCGTTGACCTTCAGACATCGCTGTGAAGTTTAGGGTGGGGGTGAAATTTCTCTCGAGACTTCCTGGGGCCAGACACCACATTCTTGAAGCTATGATGGAGTGTACAGACCCAGCAACAGACAATGACCGCCACCTGTGTGATGCCGGAAGTCCTGCCCCAAGCCCATGGTCCAGACACTCCGCATTACCCAGAGTTCCCACCGCTCTATAGGCTTTGGCAAGGGGCGCGCTGCGTCAGCCACAGGGAACAAGTGTAAACCGGCCCTACTAGGGACAATGGGCATGAGTTTGAGAAACTCCGGGAGATGGTGAAGGACAGGGAAACCTGGCGTGCTGCAGTCTGTGGGGTTGCAAAGAGTCAGACACCACTGAGCGACAACAGGGACAATGGGAAGTGGCGCTGCCAACTTCCAGGAGCAGAGGAAGAACTTAACTCCTTTTAAAAGAGGCCAAAGACTGATTTCTGGGAATCTTGTCTGTAGATCACCAGAACGTTGAGAAAGAAATCACTTCAGCCTCCATCAAGCGCAGCTACTTCTATTTGGGACTAAAAATAACTGCTTGGCTGCACAGGTAGGGAAAGCCTCACAGAGCAGGAAGTGCAGCCCTTAGCAGGTAACCTTGTTGTGCTTCGTCACGCAGCACCCTGTTACTAGGCAACAGGTCTTGCTCAGCCATTGGCCAGTGCCTCAGTGGGCCCCGCCCACAAGCAACCAACGTCATTGAGCACCCTGGTAGTTGTCCTGCTTAGCTACTGGTCAGCACCGAGTGGGCCCCGCCCACAGGTAATTGTCAATGAGGGGCCACTGGGGAAATGATTCAGTCCAAGGTTCATGATGTGGTGGTCATTAAGTGGAGAGTGAGGTAAGAAGCAGATTCAGACCTTCTCTTGGAGGCCCTCCAGCTCACCCACCTTGGGCTAGTGGGTGAACTGGAGAGCCCAGGAAACAGACTGAGGTCTACATCCTGAGAGCTCCAGAGCCCTTATTAAGGCCTTCCACTAGCCGTGGCCCAGCCCTTGAGGCAGCGGTGAACCTCTCCCCCATCCCTTTCTCTGTGATCTAATAGCAGTGGCTGTTTGTGTGAGTTGCAGTCTGTGAGATCTGGTCTTCCAATTTGGGTGGCCTGAGGGGACAGAGGGCCAGTTGGGTTGGATGCCTGGCTTCCTCAGGGATGACAGCTGGGCAGGATATGGGAACCTGGCCCTGAAGGAGCTGCCAACTGAGATCTGCCTCCTCTTAGCTAGGACTGGGACCTTGGAGGGTGAAAGTTGTGCCTTGGGACTTTGCCCTTTCTTGTCAGGACAGATAATAACATCCATCTGGTAGAGACTTACAGGAACATCATTACCTGACCATGACCGGACCTCAAGAACAAAGGATCTGACACTGAGAAGTCTGCAACAGCCAACCATGCCCATCCCTCACCTCTTGCTTTTAAAGGGACTTGCTGAAAGCTTTTAAATAACTTTGGAGTTCTTAGGGCATGAGCCACCCACCTTTGTACGAATCTGTAATAAACCTTTCTCTGTTTAAGACTCTAATATTTAGTATTGATGGGCTTCATTCTGTGTCAGGCACAAGGACTTGCGATTTCAGTAACAATTTATGGCACCCCAGATAGGACCTCTGTGCCCACAGCAGGTTGATCCCGGCCAGGGGCAGCCCCTTCCCAAGTTCCCAGAAACTGCTCCAGGGAGTCATCATTTTGCTCCAGGGAACTGGGAGGGATTCTCCCCGTCAGGCGCCAGCCACTCAAGGGATGAGGCTGTTTGGAGCAGAGAAATGTCCAGATCTATGGACCACATTTCGTGTCACCTGGAGTAAGTCACTCAAGCTTGTGCAGGCCGGGAATTCTGTCCACTCCAAAAAATCCAACTGCCACTTAAAAAAAAATTTTCTTTTTATAAAGTCCAGTTTATTTTTTCTATTGCTGTTTCTGCTTTTGGTGTCTTATCTAAAACACCATGACCTAATCCAAGGTCATGAATATTTATTTAAGAGCTTTAGAGTTAAGCTCTAACATTTAGGTCTTTGATCCGTTTCAAGTTAATTTTTGTATCTGGTGTTAGGTTGGGGGTCCAATTTCATTCTTTTGCATTTGGATTTTTTTACTTATTTTTTACTAATTTGTGCTGAATCTTCATTGCTCCATGGGCTTTTTCTGTCGTTGCGGTGAGTGGGGGCCACTCTCCAGCTGTGAAGCATGGATTTCTAATTGTGATCGCCTCTCCCGCTGTGGAGCATAGCCTCTAGAGCATTCAGGCTTCAGTAGTTTCAGCACGCCAGTCCAGTAGTTGCAGTTCCAGGGCTCTATAGCACAGGCTGAATAGTTGTGGCGCAGGGACTTTGTTGCCCTGCAGCATGTGGGATCTTCCTGTATCAGGAAGCCAACCTGTGTCTCCTGCATTCGCAGGCTCATTTTCCACCGCTGAACCACCAGAGAAGTCCCTAACTGCCACTTTTGAAGAGCCTGGAGCAAAAGTAGAGGGTCAGGAGCAAAAGTAGGGTGCTGAGCCCCACCTTGGGGAGCAAGCAAACAAGGGAACGTATAATTTGTTTCTGCTCCCCTCTGCTGCAGCAGGGACCTCAATAAAGCCTTGCATGAATTTCTTTTCTGGCCTCTGATCAATTTCTGTTGATTAAGAAAGGAGGCCAAGAACCTATTGAGCTTCAGGGGAAGGTCGAGGCCTGGGAGGACAATAAGATCTGATATCCTCAGCGGGACCCAGATCGCCCCAGATTCACAGTTTCTGAAAAGGTGAAGCCCACAAGATAAAGGGTGTGGACAGAGAGCAGGGTAGCAGGCAGCAAAAGCTTCAGTGGACCTCTATGAGCAGGGGATCATGTGTCCTGGCATGGGAACACATTGTCTTCCCATGTGGGGCTAAATTTTAAAAATAACACCAATCTTAAAGATAAATTCATGTACTAAACAGGTATTTACTAGTTGTTTGAAATGTGTCAGCTATTTCAAAGCACCTGGGAAAAGTTAGTGAAAAATACTGAGAAACCACATGTCTTCCTTAAACTTATATTTGGGTGGTGTGAGACAATGGGAATAACATGAGGAAATTATAAAGTACAATCTAAATGGAGAAATACTATGGAAATCTACATATTCACATACATATTTATATCCATTACATTGGGGCCGTAGCCAAGGAAGATTAATTTAGTGTGGAGCACTTTTGAGGGTAGTTTTCTGGTGAAACCTAAGATGGCGGTGGTAGGTGGAGGACTGGCGGAAGCATCTCTGGCAGAGGGAACACTCATAGG
Organism: Cervus elaphus; assembly: GCF_910594005.1. Taxonomy (NCBI): domain Eukaryota; kingdom Metazoa; phylum Chordata; class Mammalia; order Artiodactyla; family Cervidae; genus Cervus; species Cervus elaphus. The sequence goes on along the minus strand of NC_057818.1, from coordinate 67,742,791 downwards.
GCTTCTCTCCCGTGTGGGTTCTCTCGTGAGCCCGAAGGTTGGTTTTGTGGGTGAAGGCCATTTCACATGTGCTGCACGCGAAGGGTTTCTCTCCTGTGTGAATCCTCTGATGCACATGGAGGTCTGATGCCTGGAAGAAGCCTTTGCCACACTCGGCACAAACACATGTCCTCTCATTATCGTGTCTTTTCTGGTGAACTCTGAACCGAGAGGAATACTTGAAGGTCTTGGGACACCTCTCACATCTGTATACTTCTGGGGCTCTATGGGATCTTTCCTGGTGCTCCCCATGTGCAGAAGTCCCCTCAGAGCTCTGGTGGGTAGAAACAGGCTCAGGGGTGACCTGGTCTGGTTCCACCTCCATGAGGACATCTTGAGAAGAGGGTCCTTTCAGGAATCTGTCCTGAAGCCTGGAGGGGCCTGGACTTGCTCCTCTTCTGGAGCTTCGTGGATTCTCCAGAGAAACACCTCCTTCTTCCAGCCTCGGACAGTTCTGTTCTTGGACAGAACTTGGACAGAACTTGGAGTAGGGAAGGTATTTGATTGCTTGGACTAGTAATACTGTCATTTACTTGATGAGTTTTCACAGAAATATTGCCATCATTTTCTTTATCTTCATTTCCTGTAGGAGGTGAAAAAGTGACTCAGTGAAGTTGCACCCAAGAAAGAGCCCACACAGGCCACCCCACTGGGATCTGGACTCTGCCCACTCACTTTGTCCTGTTTCTAGGGACGTATCTTGCATAGTCTGGGGTGGAGTCCTCATGTTCACCCCTCCTGTCGACAACTGATTGGTTAGATGAAAGATGATTTCTTTTAAGGGCATATTTTCTGAAAAGAGGGCTTCCTGCCCCTGCATGCGGACACGGACCTATTAAAAAAAAAAGGCGTGATTATTCACACACGGATCTACTATGTGATAAAGCCGGTTTTGGAAAACCCGCCTCAGTCAAGCTTTCCCAATATCTTTGTACTGTGGGCTCCCACACCTCTTTGTCCTGCCCTTGTTTCTGCTTGTATCAAATTTCATGGTAATTTCTTTTTTAGTGTGTCTTCCATAATGAAAAAAGATGAATACTGAGAGTCCCTTGGACTTAAAGGAGATCAAACTAGTCAATCCTAAAGGAAATCAACACTGAATATTCATTGGAAGGATTAAAGCTGAATCTGAAACTCCAGTACTTTGGCCACTTGATGCAAAGAGCTAACTCATTAGGAAAGACCTTGATGCTGGAGAAGATTGAAGGCAAAAGGAAAAGGGGGCGACAGAGGATGACATGGTTGGATGGCATAACCGACTCAATGGACATGGATTTGAGCAAGCTCCAGGAGATAGTGGAGGGAGGGAAGCCTGGCCTGCTGCAGCCCCTGGGGTCGCAAAGAGTCGGACACAACTGAGTGAACAATAACAAGGCTTTCTGAGGGAAGAACCAGCTCTTGTCAAGGCATTTCTCATCCCGAGGTTTCTGCCCAATTGACATTTTCTCAGTGGGGTCCTCTTAGCACTTCACCAATGAAAATCAATTACACTAATTAACATGTTGGTTCCTATATGCCTCACTGAATAAACACATAAAATGTTGATTCTTGCTTACATGGGCTAGTAAATATTTGTCTGGGTGAGGAAGAGTGATCTGACTAATAACTTGGTCTACAATAACTTTTCTTTCTCTTCTTCCAGGCTCCGACAACTGAATGTATTATTTATTCCTTATTCCTTTCTGCCCCTCATCCCAGAGGTCAGAACGCTCCACTTACCAAGTCAGGTAGCTTCATGCAGTCATCATGCAGATCTTCTGTGAATTTCTCCAGGTCTCCACCACTTGCTTTCCATTTCTCTTTCAAAGTAGACTTTTCACTGTAGTGCTTATTGATCATAAATTGTTCCAGGGCAAGTTGAAAAATAATTTCATCCTTGCTGTGTTTTTCTGGCTGCAGCCATAAATGAAATGACTTATAGAGTCTTTGCAGTTCCTGCCTTGCACATGAGTTATTGCCATTTTGCAATAAGCTGGGCTGGGTGTTCTGCAACTTAGAGATATCCTCTGCTGTTTGCAGAGTGGGTCCTCGCCTGGGGATAAAGTCTGTGTTTGCTGACTTTGGGTCATCCTTGGATGGTTCACACTGAAATGATGCTCTGAAACCTAAATCCATTCTTGGCAATGTTTCTTATAGATTCAGCTGCCAGGATTTAGTTCTTGATGTCCTTTGTTTCTGGAGATCTGCTTTAAAACAACATTAGGACATTTATAAATAATATTTTATAAGTTTTCCTATTATTTTCTTATCTCACTATTTAGGTAACAATCAAATGTTGCATAAATGCTGCATTTGTTGATAGTGTTGGATGCTTAAAGATCATACAATAGAAACAGGAGATTTGCATCTAATTATATATATCACCAGTATAATTAAAAAAGAAAGAGAAAGCATACATTTCAGGCTCAGATAACTTCATAGGTAAATTTTGAGAAACTTAAGAAAGTAATAACTCTAATAATACACAAATTCTCACAGAGCATAGGGAAAGAGAAGACATTCCTATTTTAATTAATGAACCCTCCTGATCATGAAACTTTACAAGTGCATTAAAGTAAGGACGACTACTGTCCAGTAATTTATATGAGTAGAGATGTAAAAATCCTTAACTAAATATCTGCAAATGAAACCAAGTCATGTGCTTGCTTCGGCAGCACATATACTAAAATTGGAACGATACAGAGAAGATTAGCATGGCCCCTGCACAAGGATGACACCCAAATTCGTGAAGCGTTCCATATTTTTAAGCTTTTGCACAACAAAGGAAACTATAAGCAAGGTGAAAAGACAGCCCTCATATTGGGAGAAAATAATAGCAAACAAAGCAACAGACAAAGGATTAATCTCAAAAATATACAAGCAACTCCTGCAGCTCAACTCCAGAAAAATAAATGACCCAATCAAAAAATGGGCCAAAGAACTAAACAGACATTTCTCCAAAGAAGACATACAGATGGCTAACAAACACATGAAAAGATGCTCAACATCACTCATTATCAGAGAAATGCAAATCAAAACCACAATGAGGTACCATTACATGCCAGTCAAGATGGCTGCTATCCAAAAGTCTACAAGCAATAAATGCTGGAGAGGGTGTGGAGAAAAGGGAGCCCTCTTACACTGTTGGTGGGAATGCAAACTAGTACAGCCACTATGGAAAACAGTGTGGAGATCTCTTAAAAAACTGGGAATAGAACTGCCATATGACCCAGCAATCCCACTTCTGGGTACACACACTGAGGAAACCAGATCTGAAAGAGACACGTGCACCCCAATGTTCATAGCAGCACTGTTTATAATAGCCAGGACATGGAAGCAACCTAGATGCCCATCAGCAGATGAATGGATAAGGAAGCTGTGGTACATATACACCATGGAATATTACTCAGCCGTTAAAAAGAATTCATTTGAACCAGTTCTAATGAGATAGATGAAACTGGAGCCCATTATACAGAGTGAAGTAAGCCAGAAAGATAAAGAACATTACAGCATACTAACACATATATATGGACTTTAGAAAGATGGTAATGATAACCCTATACGTAAAACAGAAAAAGACACAGATGTACAGAACAGACTTTTGGACTCTGTGGGAGAAGGCGACGGTGGGATGTTTTGAGAGAACAGCATCGAAACATGTATATTATCTAGGGTGAAACAGATCACCAGCCCAGGTTGGATGCATGAGACAAGTGCTCGGGCCTGGTGCACTGGGAAGACCCAGAGGGAGCGGGTAGAGAGGGAGGTGGGAGGGAGGATTGGGATGGGGAATACATGTAAATCCATGGCTAATTCAAGTCAATGTATGACAAAAACCACTACAATATTGTAAAGTAATTAGCCTCCAACTAATAAAAATAAATAAAAAATAAATAAATAAATAAAATAAAAGAACTGATCTGTACTTGAAAAAAAAAAAAGAAACCAAGTCATGTGTAAAGAAAGTATATTATGTGTAGATGAATTCTATGTTCTGCATGCATTTTGGGTTAAATTTCAAAAAGCCACATAATTTCAAAAATACCACGTTAATAGAACTGAAAGAACATACTACCACATAAGCAGATACATTGAATATGTTTAATAAAAGTCAGTACTCAATCCTAAGAAAGACACTTGCTAAGCTAGGAATAGAAGGACACTTTCACTGTGATAAAATAATTACAAAATAACTACAACAAAAATTACACTTAAAAGTACAACAAAAATTGTTCTTAAAAGTTTTATTCTTGGGATTGAGAGATGGAAGTCCATTGTCAACTCTATACAACATATGACTGGTATCCAGCCAGTTAAATAAGATCAGAAAATGTACCAAGGACTTCCCTGGTGGTCCAGTGGTTAGGACTCTGTGCTTTCCCTGCAGGGGACATGGACTCCATCCCTCGTAAGAGAGCTAGGATTGCATATGCTGCATGGCATGGCTGAAAACAATTTAAAATTTTAAAAATGTAAAAAAGAAAATTATCAACTATTATTTATAGACAGCCCGATTTTGTTTGGGAAAAAACCCTAAATATCTACAAATATTAGACTAGATGAATTTAGCAAGGTGCCTTTTACAAAGTCAATATTCCAAAAGAGAAACATAAAATTAAATAACTTTTATCATGATTTCCAACACTAAATACCTATGAACAAATCTAATGTAAGATATGCAAGTTATCTGTAGACAACTACAAGATAATAAATGTATGAAGAGAAAAGTCACATTTATGAATTGATTCAGAGGCTCAATATTATTGGAAATGGAAGTTCTCTCTGGATGGATTGTATAGTCAATGTATTTTCCAGGACAATCCAGAAGATGTGTGTGTGAGAGAGAGAGAGAAAACTGACAAAGCAATTCTAAATGACATGTAGCGGAAAGCCAAAAAATAGGGTATTTCTGCAGAATAAATTTGGAGGGAGACTTCCCTGGTGGTCCAGTGGCCAAGACTCTGAGCTCCCAATGTAGGGGGCCTGGCTTCAACCCCTGGTCAGGGAACTTAGATCCCACATGATGCAAATAAGACTCGGTGCAGCCAAACAAATAATAAATAAATAAAAATAAATATTAAAAAATAAACTTGGAGGATTCACACAATCAGATAGTAAAATACTATTGAAATTATAATAACTAAGATGGTGTCATAGTGCCACAAAAATAGAGCAACATAACAGAAAAGGGTCCCAATACAGAGTGACATATATTCAGTCACCTGATTTATGGAAGACATAAGACTGGCTCAATACAATTAAATAAAGCGTTAGTTGCTCTGTCCTATCTGACTCTTTGCAACCCCATGGACTGTAACCAGTCAGGCTCCTCTGTCCATTGAATTCTCCAGGCAAGAATACTAGAGTGGGTAGCCATTTCCTTGTCCAGGGGATCTTCCCGGAGGATTGAAACTGGTCTCCTGCATTATATGCAGATTCTTTACCATCTGAGCCAACAGGGAAGCCCCCAGTTTAAAAAGGCAATGATCTGTATAAAGTATGTCCTTTTAATTATTGTAAGAATGTAAAATATTAGAAAAAATAGAGAAAAGGAACCAAATCGAAGCAATAGGATGGAACTCATACACTTTATTTCTCTGTGCTGAAAACTGCATCAGGCACAGACATCTTGCTGCCTACCCCAGTTACATCACTGAGACACAGTTCAATGATACATCACTTAGGAAAATTTCCCTCATTGCACTTCCAGTTTTGTTTTTCCCTCCAAAGTTACTCTTCCTTGTGAACAACATTTGTCTCTGCTTCACTGTGTTTATCAAATTGACAACTTTATTATGGTCTATCTGTTTCTAATCCCTGCCCTTTCCCACTGGTGTGTGGAAGCAAGTACCGATGGCACTATAGTTAATAATACAGAATTACATATTTGAAAGTTGCTAAGAAAGTAAATATTTTTTATTTTTACTTTTTGAGAGTAAATCTTAAATGTTTTCATCATAAGAAAAAAATTTTCACAACTATATATGGTGATGATATTAACAACTTATTTTAGTGATTTTAATTAGCCATGAAAATAAGCTTTTTATTTAAAAAGTCGTGAAATTAAAAGACACTTGCTCCTTGGAAGAAAAGCTATGACCAACCTAGACAGCATATTAAAAAGCAGAGACATCACTTTGCCAACAAAGTTCTAAGTCAAAACTATGGTTTTTCCAGTAGCCACGTATGGATTTGAGAGTTGGACCATAAAGAAAGCTGAGCGCCAAATAATTGATGCTTTTGAACTGTGGTGTTGGAGAAGACTCTTGGAGAGTCCCTTGGACTGCAAGGAGATCCAACCAGTCAATCCTAAAGGAAATCAATTCTGAATATTCATTGGAAGGACTGATGCTGAAGCTGAAGCTTCAGTACTTTGGCCACCTGATGTGAAGTGACTTCATGGAAAAGACCCTGATGCTGGGAAAGATTGAAGGCAGGAGGAGAAGGGGACAACAGAGATGAGATGGTTGGATGGCATCACTGACTTGATAGACATGAGTTCGAGCAAACTCCCGGACTTGGTGATGGACAGGGAAGCCTGGTATCCTATAGTCTATGGGTTGCAGAGGAGGACACAGCTGAGCAACTGAATTGAACTGATTTTAGTGATTATTTCACAATATTATAAATATAAAATCATTATATTGTACATCTGAAAGTTTGTTTGATGTTTTGGTTGTTGGTTTTTTTTTTTGCACTGCTGGGCCCTTGGAAGTGAAAGCATGGAGTCCTAACCACTAAACTGACAGGGAATTCCCCATTTGAAACTAATAATGTCATATATCAATTATACCTCACTAAAAAATTATTAAGTCCATCTTGTATATAATTTGCCTATTTCTGTGTCCTTTTCAATTTTCTATATGGTTAGTAATTCAAGGATTCATATATATATATATTTTTTTTTTTCAATTTTATACCATAAAACAAAAGGGCTTGGTGGGAGCATGACAGGCACACAGAAATCAAGTTGTTTTCTGTTGCATACCTGCATGCTAAGTCATTTCATGTCCAACTTTGTTTGACCCCATAGATTGTAGCCTGATAGGCTCCTCTGTCCATGGGATCTTCCAGGTGAGAATACTGGAATGGGTTGCCATTTCCTCCTCCAGGGCATCTTCCCCACCCAGGGATCAAATCTCTTACATCTCCTGCATGGGCAGGCGGATTCTTTGCCACTAATGCCACCTGGGAAGCCCTGGTTTCTGTTAGTTGATGATATTTCACATTTGGTGTCAACCTCATTAAGCAGTCTGATCAGATCAACTGCCTTGATCTCATCAATAAAAAAGCAAAGATAAACCCAGAAGGACCCCATAGGAGAAAATTTAATACATTCTTTCCTTTTCTTAATGCATTTATTACATACTGGCAGATGGCCCTATAATGCTAATCTTCTAAGGACACCACGTTTTACCATTCTTTTCTCTCAGCGAAAAATATCAAATCCTTCCTAGCAGCATAGGGCCTAGCTGGGGCATGTATTCCCCTGACCCACATCTTAGGTGTTCTAGGTGGTTCTCCATATCCAAGTACACTGGTCTTTGGTTATTTTTCTGTAGATCCCACGGCCTCTCCATCTGGGCCTCCCACAAGTTCTTTCAGGACAACTCCAGGCATACACAGACCATCTGGTCACACTTGCAGACATGCACTTAATCCCACAGGGACACTGTGGGGCATTGAGGTTAAGACCTTGGAATTTGGGAATTCTCCGGTGGTCCAGTTAAGGATCTGCCTTGCAATGAAGGGGACACAGGATCAATCCCTGCTCCAGGAAGTAAGATCCCGCATGCCCCAAAGTGTGCCAGAGCGCGGAAGGGAAGAAAAAGAAAGAAGTGTCTTCCATCAGGCCAGGTCTTTAAACAGAGCTCATAACATCAAACTCTCTGGGGCCAGAGAAGTTGTCAAAAAAAACATCCTCTAAGCTTGGAAAAGTGGGCTTCCCATGTGGCTCAGTGGTAAAGAATCCGCTGGCTAATGCAGGAACTACTGGCGATGTAGGTTCCATCCCTGGGTGGGGAAGATCCCCTGGAGAAATGGCAACCCACTCCAGTATTCTTGCCTAGAGAATCCCATGGTCAGGAGAGCCTGGCTACAGTCCACGGGGTCACGAACAGCTGGACACGACTGAGTGCCTGTACCTGAAAGCTTGGAAAAGCCGGTTCCTATGAATTTTCCCCACATACGAATGCACTGAGCTTTGGCTCGAATACAAAGTTTAAAGTTTTGCCTTTGTCCAGGAAACTCACCTCCTCCAGAAGACTGAACCTCAAGCTGGGTGATCCTGGGCTGACAGCTGAGGACTCTTCACCGTGTGACTTGCTCTCTGAACTGGGTTCATCTGGTCTGCCCTCCCAAAGCTCCTCCCTTTGATAGGGCCTAGGACAGTAATGCATTCAAAGACATGATTGGATAAAATGTGCCTGTTGATGCAATCTTCGGAATTTTCATCCAGCTCCAGCTTTCTATAGTTAAACTAATATTTCTGCAGTGAAGTGTAAGAACACGCACACTAATTGGAGGTATAAAGTTTAGTCTCATGTTCTGGTCAAGTTTTCTTTTTTGAATATAGAACATTTCATAAATATGCCTGTTGTCCTTGCTCAGGGGCCATGCTAACCATCTCTGTGTCATTCCAATTTTAGTACCTGTGTTGCCTCAGTGAATACTGATCAGGTTTTGTTCTAAGTGAGTGTAATAGAAACTTTTTTTTAAAAAATGCATGTATTTATTTTTGGCTGTGCTGGGTCTTTATTACAATGCCCTGGCTTCTCATTGTGGTGGCTTCTCTTGTGCTCCACAGACCTCAGTAGTTGCACCACACGGGCTTAGTTGCTCCACGGCATGTGGGATCTTCCCGGACCTGGGAGCAAACTGGTGTCTCCAGCATTGGCAGGTGGGCTACCCACTGTGGCACCAGGGAAGCCCCTTTGGTACCACTTGCTAATTTTCCAGGACTTGTGGATCGCGAGCGAGCCAGAGAACAAGGTTAATATTCTTTCCTCCTGTGCTAGTCTGGGGCTTGTGAGTCAGAGGGTTGCCCCAGGACCCCACCGGAGAGGTTCCTAGTCCAGCAAAGTTGCAGGGGCTGAAACGAAGATCATTTCAGTGGGAAGAGAGAGAGTGTTGATTATTTTACACTGACGAAGTACATCATTTGAGAGACTGAATGTGAGGACTGAGCGTGAAGTTGGAGTTTTAATGTTCTAAGGCTCCTGGTTTAAAAATTGGCTGTTGGCAGGGTCATGTACTGAGCAGGAAGAAAGGCAACAGGGGCTCCCCCAGGTCCCGCACGCTTCAACCAAGAGTTCTCACGCTGCAACTAAGGATCCCGTGCACCTCAGTGAAGACTGAAGATCTCATGTGACATGGCCAAGACCTGGTCAGCCAAATAAATAGCTTTTAAAAAAGAAAAAAAAGAAAGACAACAGGAGGAGATTCTTTGGAACTCCCCACCTCCCTTTCCCAACTCACGTGGAGTGAGTGACCACCCCATATAAGATGAGGGAGAGTAAGAGTGTGGAAAACAAAAGGATTGTATTTGACAAGAAAGGGACCAGTGCAATAGCCTGGTCATTATCTGTTCTCTTCTTTCAGTTGGATCCAGGGTCAAACCACTTGTCGCCCTTCCACTGCCAGGACCCTCAGTCCTGTCAACTAAAATTCAACTAACAATCAAGAAGAAAATAACTTTTATTCAAGACAAACTGAAGGTTATAACCCAGAAGACAGGATTTCAGAATCTCTGAGAACTGTTGCACCTGTTAGAAGTCGAAGGCACAGTTGTATACATTTTTGAGACAAACGACCGTACATCAAAGTGACATACAGACATTTTACATAAATTTCACTAACGCTACAGGGTCCAGGTCAGCGCATGTACAAGGCAAGCAACAAGTCCCTAAGACTCCTACAGAGTTGGGAAACAACGCTAATCCTTTAAGACAGGAGTCCCCAGTCTCCAGGATCTAATGCTTGGTGATCTGAGGTGGACCTGATGTAATAACAATAGAAATAAAGTGCACAATAAATATAATGTAGTTGAATCATCCTGCAACCATCCCCTGCGCCCCATTCCATGGAAAAATAGTTTTCCACAAAACTTGTCCCTGGGGGACTTCCCTGGTATTTCAGTGGCTAAGACTCTGTGCTCCCAATGCAGGGGGCCCAGGTTCAATCTCTGGCTGGACAATTAAGATCCCACATGCTGTGCAACGCGGCCAAAAAAATTGAAAAAACAAAAAAGTTGTCCCTGGTTGTGGGACAGAAAGGTTATGGACTGATGTTTAAGAAGTAACTGTGGGGACTTCCCTGGTGGTCCAGTGACCGGGACTTTATGCTCCAAATGCAGGGGGCATAGGTTCAATCCCTGGTCAGGAACTAGATCCCACATGCCACAAATAAAACTCAGCACAGCCAAATAAATTTAAAAAAAAATATATATATATATATATTTTAAAAAGAATTTACATTATGCAACTTCCTTGGCCGTCTGGTGGTTAAGATACTTCGCTTCCACTGCAGAGGGCATGAGTTTGATATCTGGTCAGGGATCTAAGATCCCATAGGCCACGTGGCCAAACAAAAAAAAGTTATGACGCTAGTGTCAGAAGAAAGAAAAAAAACAAAACACATTTCTTTTTATGGTTCACCAGGAATTCCCTCCTGTGAGGGAATCTGGTTAATGTATAACACAGATGCACACAAAAGGGGGAGAGGCGAGGCCCAAACAAACACACAGAGAATTTTATGCTTAAGTTGCCTTGTCTTACCTTCAAGTATAAGTTTTATGTCATTAGTCCATCCTCTGTCTCTTGGCTTGCTGGAGTCAACTCCTGACTGGCCTCTCGTCTTTTCGCCAGGCTTCAGTCTATTCTTAACGTGGCCACTAGAGGGAGCCCGTTCTCCAGTCCTCCTGTCCTGCTGCGGCCCCACCTTGAGTTAGAATTTCCCAAACTGGGAGGGGAAGGACCTGCCACCCCCATCCCACCACCCCACTCCTTCCCGTCTGCCTGAACACACTTTCTTCTTCTTCTTCTTTTCTTTAAAGGGTAAGTAATCTCAGATAATCATTGAGAAAGAGAATCAGAGCCATCGCTGACACCAACTCTGAGTAGGCTTGGCAACTTCTAGTAATTTTAGATGGGGAAACAATGGAAACAGCGACAGACGTCATTTTCTTGGTCTCCAAAAGCACTGCAAGATAGTGACTGCAGCCATGAAACTAAAAGACGCTTGCTCCTTGGAAGGAAAGTTATGACCAACCTAGACAGCATATTAAAAAGCAGAGACATCTCTTTGACGACAAAGGCCCGTCTAGTCAAAGCTATGGTTTTCCAGTAGTTCATGTATGGATGTTGGACTATAAAGAAACCTGAGCGCCGAAGAATGGATGCTTTTGAACTGTGGTGTTGGAGAAGACTCTTGAGAGTCCCTTGGACTGCAAGGAGATCCAACAGTCCGTCCTAAAGGAGATCAGTCCTGGGTGTTCATTGGAAGGACTGATGCTGAAGCTGAAACTCCAATACTTTGGCCACCTGATGCGAAGAGCTGACTCATTTGAAAAGACCTTGATGCTGGGAAAGATTGAAGGCGGGAGGAGAAGGGGACGACAGAGGATGAGATGGTTGGATGGCATCACCGATTCAATGGACATGAGTTTGAGCAAGCTCCCGGAGTTGGTGATGGACAGGGAGGCCTGGTGTGCTGCAGTCCACGGGGTCGCAAAGAGTCGGACACAACTGAGCGAGGGAACTGAGCTGATATATTTATTTATTTTTGGCTGTGGGGGGACTTCCGTTGCTGCCCGGTGCTTTCCCTATTGCAGGGCGGGGGTCGGGGTGAGGCTCTCTCATTCCTGCTCACCGCAGCGAAGAATAGCCCCAACTGGTCACAACTGGAGAAAGCTTCCGCAGTAACAGAGATCCAGTGGAACCAAAAATATACGTATGTTTTTAAAGTGTCTTTGTCTTCCAGAGATAGTCACTGAAGTATTTAGGGGTGCAGTGATACAACTTCTGGGGTTAGCTTTAACAGGAGAAGGTTTGCAAGGGTGGCAGGGTAGGATAACATAAACTGAGTTTCTCTGTGAATTGGTTCTGTCGATGGTTGTGATGGATTCACACAGTTACTCCATCCTTTTCAATTTTGCAAATGTTTGTTAGATTCCATAACATTTAAAATGTTTCGGTAGTTACCAGATGTTGACAGTTTGTTTTCTCCTACAGTTTTATTCTTTTTTTCTCTAAAGCACCGTCTATGACTTGAACAACTTTGCAAACTGTAAAATCTGCTTAAAACATTGAATCATTCCCATTTTTTTAATTGTTAATAGGTCTGTGCCATTATCCATGTTTTAAACGCCTGCACTTTTATATATTAAATCTGCTAGGTTTTAGTTTTTGTGTTTATGTACAAGCACATAAATTATGTACTTATTTTAATGACACGAAGTAGAGTTTTAGTTCTCTTTTTCCAATAGCGCTCATATTTTAAAAATTCATTTTCACTCAACTATTAAATCCCTTATATTTTGCATATTATACACTAATTTCCTACTTATGTCTCAGTCTCTTCAGTCCTGTCTCTCTTACCCTCACTACTTTATGTTATTTACACACAATGCTTTATGTTATTTACTCTCGAATACATATTCAATATCACTGACTTTAATATATGATTCTTTACTAAATACATTGCGTTTGAAATTTTAAAAAATCTAGTAGAACTGTATCTCCCTCTAAATATGATTTTATTTGACTTCTTGTTTTTCTGTCTGTGTCATGTGGCTTGTGGGGATCTGAAGCTGGGGGTTCACCCAGCAACTGAACCTGGACCACTGCAGTGAAAGCGCTGGCTCCTAACCACTGGACTGCCAGGAAATTCCTATTTGTCTTCTTTTTATCAGGTATTTAGAAATATTAGCATTTACATTATAAAAATCATACCATTCTAGCTGATTGAGTTTTTATTATATTTAAGTTTCCCACAAAGGACTATGCTTTGTCTTTATGTTTATTTAGATCTGCTTTTAAGTTCTTCAGTTTGTTTCAATGTTTTCACATATTAATTCTATGGTTGAACACATTTCCATAAGATGCTTTTCCTCATATTTTCAAGATAATATTCTCTCTGGAGAGAAAATTTGTATTTTTAAAAAATTTGCATTTGAGGACTTCCCTAATGATCCAGTGGTTAAGATTCCATGCTTCCACTGCAGGAGCTGTGGGTTCAATCCCAGGTTGAGGAACTAAGATCCATGTTATGGTCACAACATTAAAAAAAAACAAAACCTTGCATTTGTGTATATTCTAAACTCATTAATATGAATAGAAAATAATTTTACTCTAGCATATTTGGCATATATACAACTGAGTTATATACCAGTATTAAAACTGAATTCATGTATGCCCATAAATATATTCATGGTAATATTTTGTCTTTTTGATTGAGAATGCCACACACTTAATGCTTAAGTAGTGGTTTCCAGCAATGCGATTAGATTTCTACCCAATTTTAAACTGCTACTGAAGATATAACCATAGCATAATAGAAGCAAAAAAGAAAGGAAAAAATTACTATGTCTGAGTTTTTTTAGAAAATATATATTGTACATTAGCTTATCGCCTTAATATACTGCACGATTATTCACTACCAAGGTCAGGAAGGGGGAGATCACATACTTCACTTATATCAAAGACATCATTTGTTTGCCTGCATATGGTTTCAGCTATAATTTTTGTAATTCTTAAAACTGAGAATCTTTCAAACAGCCATCTGGATCTGATGACCTGGTTTTGCTGTTGTTCAGTTGCTAAGTCATGTCTTTGTGACCCCATGGACTGCAGCATGCTAGGCTTCCCTGTCCTTCACCATCGCCTGGAGTTTGTTCAAATTCATGTCCATTGAGCCGATGATGTTATCTAAACTTCTCATCCTCTGTTGCCCCCTTTTCCTTCTGCCTTCAATCTTTCCCAGCATCAGGTTCTTTTCCAATGAGTGGACTCTTTGCATCAGGTGGTAACACAAGTTAAAAATTGGCCAGTGGTTGGAACCACAGCCACTCGGGGGGGTCTTATGATTTTCCAAGTTATACATTTGCCTGCCTGGTTGACAACACTGGTGTTCCCTGAGACTTCTTAAATACTTCACAGGTAAATTGTTCCCAAGTTGTTTCTGTAATTTTCCATAGAAAACATTACCATCAGTAGTAATTGCTTTCAGTGATTTGAATAATGCACAAATATTTTTTCAAGATAATCTCAACTCCCTCTGAAAGTATTGCCACTGAAATGACAGGTGACAGGATAATCACTTCCCAATAAGGAGATGACATCATGGTATTCCAGACCTTCATCTTGGGTTCAGTTGCGCCTTTCAACACCTGCACAGATGCTGTCTGGGAACACACAGTCCTGACTGCCAATGATTTGGTAAGGATCTACTTTTTAGCTGTCAGATTCACAAGATAATTATATTACAGATAATTCAGTTTAAAACACCAATATACATCAAATTCTCTCTCTTGTGTTCCCTGGGATGGGAACACAAATATACCTTTGTATACAGTGAGGATTATGCTTCCTGCACACATTTGATGCATTCCTCCCCCTCTGCCCACTCTTCTGCTGCCTGATGTCTCTCCCCTTTCATTTTCAGCTTCTATGAAATCTTCCTTCACGTTTCTTTGAGTAAAGGTGCTGACCTCACAGCGTTCCCTCTGAAGACTTCACACTTCAGGCAAGTGCCCAGCAACTAGAGAACGATGCTGATCTCCCAGCTCTGAGTGGCGAGTTACCTGAGGCCTGAGTGAGAGGATGGAACGCATATTTGGGTTTGTTGTATCTTCTTGTTAGCCTGTGGTGCTAAATCGTGTCTTTAATAATATAATTCTACAATTTCAGTCATCAATGTGTTAACATTTAGCTCTTATTTAGAAAACTGAAAGTCTTGTCGTTCTCCTTTTAAGGAAATAAAATGTCTATTTTTTAAAAACCCCAAAATATGCTTAATTTTTGTGGGGTTTAGGAAAAAAAAAGAATAATCAAAGACTTCAGTACCTTAAGATCATCATATTATCATGGTATGTAATGTAACCAGATGTTAAGTGCCTCGCTATTCACCTTCTGTGATTAATCTTTGCTCTGTCTACTCTCTAAAATGTATGTTCATTAATTTAAAATGATAACAATACTAATCAAATAAAATTCTGACTAGAGAATTTGTTTGATGGTCATGTTCAAATCCTTCTCTAGGAGAACGGGAGTCACTTATTTTAGGGCCTCCCTTTGTTACTCAAAACCTTGCAATTCAGGAAATATCATGATCCTTTACTATCATGTATTGCTGAAGTTTTTAATAGCTGGAATGATTAATAACCACAGCAAATTCCAAATTTATGGAATCCTGGTTTTTCTATGTAAACAAAGTTTTATTAATTGGCATGTTCTATCTTCTTACTTGTTTTTTGAAAATGTATTTCTTTTTAAGTGGAGGATAATTACTTCAAATATTGTGTTGATTTCTGGCATACAACAACATGAATCAGCCGTAAGTTCTTCCTACCTGTGTTATATTCAGTTTTTTGATGTCTCTTCCTAAAGATTCTCAAATCTTTGCCTTTCTCACCATTTACTTCACTGTCTTAATGTTATTACATATTTTTATTTCATTAGTTATAGTCAAACTTCCTCCTTTAAGTCTTAAATATTTTCTAAATGATAAAATTTTAATTGTAAAACTACAAATTTTATTATGAACATTTTCACACATCAAGATGTCTATAAATTTAAGGTGAATATTCAGTCTGACACCCCCTACCCTTCTCCTTTCCACTTTCTTACCTCAGATAAGTAGCCCTGCTTCACTTGGTGAATATTTATACTCAGTCACTAAGATTTCTTTTAAACCACATCTGTTGATTTATGGCAGAGTGATTCATCTTCTGTATCTCTTATAAAACATACTAATCATGTCCAAGTGATGTGAATGAACATCAATAATGAGATATGTTCACCTCCTGCTCATCCTCCACCTGGCTAGATTTTTTCATCACTAGTGTTGTAGCTTGTTTACTGAGGCATGTCCGCACACTCTAATACAAAATGCTTTTTTTGTTTCAGTTACTGAAATATGACTGAAATGTATTTTACACAGCATTTAATTCACTTAATCCTAAACTGCACAGTCATTTTGGAGACGAGATGAGAAAACAAATCTTACAAATATGTAGAATTTTATATTGATAAAATGTATAGAATTTTATGTGTTCAGCACACTAAATGAATTTTTAAATTTAAATTTGTGCTTGCTTTGTATCCTTTGATATTCCATCAGAGGAAGATACAGGAAGGAATGGAAGAAGTCCAGGGAAAAAGAGCTTATTATCCTCACAGGTCTTAGAGAGACAGTCACTGGTGGCAAGAGAAGGCCACAGGGGGAGAGCTCACCCAGCGAGAGGTACACCCAAGTAGGTGGGGCGGAGAGAGAGAAAGGGGGGTGGATCTGAGGGCCAGGGCCTTTCCTGGGGTTCAGGGGGGCGCACACACACAGGGTGAAAGACGGGACCTCACTGGACGGGGTGCGTGCTCCGCGGGCACAGGAGGGGAGGGCAGGGAGGGGACCGGTGGTGGTGGCCGGCTTTCACGCTGGCGCCCCGGTCGCTCTGGTGGGGTGTCTACACCCTGTCTGTGGGGACGTGCAGGCAGCAGGAGAATTTGGAGTTTTAAAATGTACAATATCGAAAATTGCAAAATTTGTTTACAATTTTAAAATTATACATTTTAACATTTTTACAGTTTTTAAATTAAAAAAAAATTTTTTGTTGTTGCACTGCCTAGCATCTGAGATATTTCCCAACCTGCTAATGAACCTGTGCTCCCTGAGCTGGAAGCTCAGACTCTTAACCACTGCATCACCCTGGAAGTCCAAGCCCATTTTTTACAAATTTCAAAGTTTAAATCATATTTGATTAGGATTTTGATAGAGGATTTTTTGATAGAAAAGATACATTATCTAATTCTTTATTAGAGGACATTAACCCTAAAATGAAATTTCAGCACTCACATGAATATGTGAAACATTCCGTGTCCTTTTCAATATAACTTGGCTTATGAGAAAATGATAGTTTATAATGTGTGATTTCTTTTCTAAAAATTGTTTATTCATATTCAGTTTCCCCAAAAAAGCACTGAGGTTATAATCACCTCTTGGTGTTCTATGTATCTAAATGTTTTCATTTTATTTTTTTGCTTTAGGAATCATTCAGCACAAGATACTATAAAAGTGAAAAACTTCTAATTTTTATAAATATGGAGATGAAAAAATGAAATCCTCAGGTTTCATACATGCTTAGTAATACTCTGCCCAGGCAACATCGAGAGGCTACACTGCAGCGTTTTTCCCTAAGATATTAACAGTTCCTTATATGTAGAGCTAGTATTTATTTTTTTCCCTAAGATTAATGTTGGAAACATAGCTCTAGTGTCCTAACTAAATCTCCAAAGATTTTAATATTCTATGTTAAATAGGTAATTTCTCTAAATTAATTAATGAACTTTTATCATATATAAACTTCATAGACTTCAGTTCAGTTTAGTTCATTTCAGTTCAGTCGCTCAGTCGTGTCTGACTCTTTGTGACCCCATGGACCACAGCACGCCAGGCCTTCCTGTCCATCACCAACTCCCAGAGTTTACCCAAGCTCATGTCCATTGAGTTGGTGATGCCATCCAACCATATCATCCTCTGTCGTCCCTTTCTCCTCCCACCTTCAATCTTTCCCTGCATCAGGGTCTTTTCAAATGAGTCAGCTCTTCGCATCAGGTGGCCAAAGTATTGGAGTTTCAGCTTCAGCATCAGTCCTTCTAATGAACACTCAGGACTGATTTCCTTTAGGATGGACTGGTTAGATCTTGCAGTCCAAGGGACTCTCAAGAGTCTTCTCCAACACCACAGTTCAAAAGCATCCATTCTTCGGCACTCAGCTTTCTTTATAGTCCAGCTCTCACATCCATACACGACTACTGGAAAAACCATAGCCCTGGTGAGACGGACCTTTGTTGACAAAGTAAGGTCTCTGTTTTTTAATATGCTGTCTAGGTTGGTCATAACTTTCCTTCCAAGGAGTAAGCGTCTTTTAATTTCATGGCTGCAATCACCATCTGCAGTGATTTTGAAACCCCAAAAAATAAAGTCAGCCACTGTTTCTACCATTTCCCCATCTATCTGCCATGAAGTGATGGGACCGGATGCAATGATCTTAGTTTTCTGAATGTTGAGCTTTAAGCCAACTTTTTCACTCTCCTCTTTCACTTTCGTCAAGAGGATTTTCAGTTCCTCTTCACTTTCTGCCATAAGGGTGGTGTCATCTGCATACCTGAGGTTATTGATATTTCTCCTGGCAATCGTGATTCCAGCTTGTGCTTCCTCCAGCCCAGCGTTTCTCATGCCCAGCGTTTCTCATGATGTACTCTGCATATAAGTTAAATAAGCAGGGTGACAATATACAGCCTTGACGTGCTCCTTTTCCCACTTGGAACCAGTCTGTTGTTCCATGTCCCGTTCTAACTGTTGCTACCTGGCCTGCATACACATTTCTCAGGAGGCAGATCAGGTGGTCTGGTATTCCCATATCCTTCAGAATTTTCCACAATTTGTTGTGATCCACACAGTCAAAGGCTTGGGTGTAGTCAATAAAGTAGAAATCGATGTTTTTCTGGAACTCTCTTACTTTTTCAATGATCCAGCAGATGTCGGCAATTTGATCTCTGGTTCCTCTGCCTTTTCTAAAACCAGCTTGAACATCTGGAAGTTCAACTGTTCACACATTGCTGAAGACTGGCTTGGAGAATGTTGAGCATTACTTTTCTAGTGTGTGAGATGAGTGCAGTTGTGCAGTAGTTTGAACATTCTTTGGCATTGCCTTTCTTAGGGATTGGAATGAAAACGGACCTTTTCCAGTCCTGTGGCCACTGCTGAGTTCTCCAAATTTGTTGGCATATTGAGTGCAGCACTTTCACACTTATCATATAAATATTTGCAAATATAAACTTGCAAGCTCCATGCTCTATTCTGTTTTGGGCTTTTGCCAGTAGAAACCTGTAATTACTGTTCTATTTTATACATAGTAAGGCAAGTTCATTTTGTTAAACTTTTTTTTTTTTTTACAAAATTTGTGTTATTTTGATATTAGTATTCCATTTTCATTGGAATTTTATTCATACTTCTTAGTGTTAACTGAATTATTAACATTGGGAAAATAGCCATTCTGGAAAATTTTCTCTGCTGTTACTTAAAATGAATCCTGTGATTTAAATATAGTTATAGGTTTTCATTCAGTGTTTTCTGCACACCACTTAATTTTAATATTGTTTTTAAAAATTATATTTATGTATTTTTGTTTATACATTTAAGGAGACTCTTGCTACAAAAGGAAAAAAAGTGGCTATCTTGAGTTGTGACTATTCTAAATTATATTACCAATTCTACTAATGATTCCATTTTTTCTCAAGTGTAAAATGATTTCAGTTCTTGATCATGGAAGTGGAAATTATCTCACAGCTGTTATTCCAGCCATAATGAAATGAGCATGCCAGGAAGATAGTGACTCAATAACATACTGTCCAGCATAGTGGACTTGTGTCTTCACAATTTGAAAATGTCCTTGTATTTCATCCTCCAATAATGAAACATCAGTGCATCTGGAAGAAGGAGTTGTCCTCATGGGGAAGTCTCTCCCAACATGTTGTTGAATTTATTTTTTATTATTTAATTTGTATTTCTGTATATTTTCCCATGATGAATAATGTTTTTATGTCCATCCACAGGTCTTATCCAAAACAGTTCAATTTTATGTTCAATACAAAGATTTCTTCTTGTGTTCAGCACCAAGATTTCTTCCTGTGAAATGTAGTATGTACAGTTACTACAAGAGAAATGGTTGATATTTACCCTTTATTAGTTTTTTGAATAATGAGCTGTTTCCTTAAGCTCTTCCAACTTTAACTTTTGTAGTTATTTTTATAACACTTATAGGCATTTGGCTTATATGAGTCTCTTTTGGGGAGTTACTGTGGTACAAAAATCGCACCGGAGCAGCTTCTTAAGGTGGAATCACTGACATCAGTGTTCTGTTTACTTGCTTTCTGTATATGATAAGTAGCTTCACAATTAACTGTTGGAAAGTTCCTGTCCTAAGTATGAAATAAACATTCCCCCCCCACCTCAAAAATCTCTTTACTTATACTGGGACATATATTGAATCCATAAACTGGGTGCTAGAATTAGGCATTGTTGTAGGGTTGTCCAAAATTTTCAGATTTTTTTCAATGGAAAGCAAAATCAAATACATATCAATTTAAAATCTAATAATACTTGTGTTAGTACTGTCTGCTCTCATCACTGGTGAATTTTAACTTTATTCAAATTCTTTGGTTTTATATTTGCATTTATCCCATCTCCCATAATTACTCTTTCCCATTGATATTAACATATTTGATTCAAACTACCAATACATTATAGTAAGCTATATAGACAATACATAAGCTTTCTTTGTAGCTAGTCTGGCCTTCATAGTTTCCTTTTCGGGATATACAGTCAAATTATGTATTTTCAATTACTTGAAGTACTCCTTTACATATAGACACCACTAGTCAATATATTTTTTAACTTGTGAATTTAATGTCTTTAAAACATTTACTTTGCTCTAATATCTTTTAATAATTAGGTGAACTATGTACACTTCTACAAATGAAACACTCTAACCAGTCTTTTTTTTCTTTCAAAGTCTAGCTTGAGGACTTCCCTGGTCATCCAGTAGTTAGGAATCCACCTGTCAATGCAGGGGACGCGGGTTCAGTCCCTGGTACAAGAAGATTCCAGTGCCGTGGAACCACGAAGTCCGGCACGGCCACCCCTGGATCCCGCCTGCCTAGAGCCTGTGTTCCTCAACAAGAAAAGCCACGGCAATGAGAAGCCCCTGCACCACATCACAGTGAAGACTCAGCACAGCCAAAAATAAATACATAAACAGTTAATAATTTTTAAAAACATTTGGTGAATGAGAAAAAAAAGTCTAGCTTTAAATTCCTCCCCACCCTATATAAATATGTGTTCTGATGCCTGTATATTCACTTCTCCAGACATCTGGGAAAATTCCAGCCCATTCTACACACAGTTTGGTACCCAGCGTTTAAATGCCAAATGCATCCAGGTCATAACTGTGGATAAGAGGGTACAGACCTTCTTCACTCAATTTACACGTGTACAAAACTCGGTCGCACAGATATGCCACACAGGTAATGCTTTCACACAGATCACATTTCCAAGTAGAACCACATCATCATGAGTAAAGTCTGCACCCATAAGCACATACTTGATGCTCGTTTAAATCGAGAAAGTATGTGTTAGGCTTAAACGAGGATACTGGGCATGGAGATGGTGGCAACTTTTCCTTTTCTTTCTGGAACTAACTGTTCCTCTGGTTCCAACGATTAATAAAATCAGTGTCCCCCAGATACCAATATGATGGCTTCTTCAAAGTGGGAAATGGGAATTATCTTAGTCATTCAGACGGGAGTGGGGATCCTTGGGAACTCATTCCTCCTTTGTCTTTATAACTTCACTTTGCTCACTGGACACAAGGTGAGACCCACAGACTTGATTCTCCATCAACTCATCTTAGCCAACTCCTTGGTGCTTTTCTTCAGAGGGATCCCACATACAATGGCAACTTTTGGATCCAGGATTTTCCTGAACGAGGCTGGATGTAAACTTCTCTTCTATTTTCAAAGGGTGAGCAGAGGGATTTGCCTTAGCATGACCTCCCTCCTCAGTGGCTTCCAAGCCATTAGACTTTGCCCCCATTTCTCTAGGTGGCTGGAGCTCAGAATGAGATCATCAAAGTTTATTGGCTTCTGTGTCTTCCTTTCCTGGATCCTCCATCTTCTGGTAAATATCTCTATTATTCTGTATATCACTATTCCAACACACAATGAAAGCTATAGTATAAAAGTAAATTATGGATACTGTTCCACATTGAATCCAAACAGAATTGTAAGGTTTGTATGTATGACCATATACTTCACAACAGACCTTATATGTTTGAGTCTCATGGTCTGGGCTAGTGGCTCCATGGTTGTTTTCCTGCTCAGGCACAAGCAGCGAGTCCAACACATTCACAGCAACAGCCATTCTTCCAGAGCTTGTGCTGAGGTGAGAGCCATATCTACCATCTTGACCCTTGCAAGCTCCTTTTGCCTATTGTACTCACTGTCTTCTCTTTTGTCCATTTGGATGATTCTATTTGCTATTCCGGGCCAGTGGCTGGTAGATATGTCTGTATTTTTGTCTTTATGTTTCCCAACACTCAGCCCCTTTGTGCTTATTTACAGTGATACCCGTGTCACTCATAAGACAGTTTTGTCATCTTGGAGGTGAGGAAAACACTTTTTGCTAATTTGGCTCTGACCATTTGACTCTATTCTCTATAGAAAACTCAATTTCTTTCCCTCATTTGTTAATATTTAGTTTACTAAGAATTTTCAGACTGCTCTTCACAGTTTTTTTCCTATACTTTATCTTGAATCTCATAGCACTATGATTGGAAATGATGCTCGATATGATTTCAATGTTCTTAAATTTACTGAGTATCACTTTGTGTCCCAGCATGTAGTCAAGACTGCAAAATGCTCTACGTGCATATGAGAAGGTGGATTTTGTTGCTTTTGGATAAAATGCTCAATAAATATCAATTAGGTACACCCAGTCTAAAGTGTCATTAAAAGCATATGTTTCCTTATTAATTTTCTGTCTGGATGATCTGCCCATTGATGAAAGTGGGAGTGATAAACAACCCCCATTATCATTGCATTAATGTCAAGTTCTCCCTTTATGGCTGTTCAGTTCAGTTCAGTCGCTCAGTCGTGTCCGACTCTTTGTGACCCCATGAACTGCAGCACACCAGGCCTCCCTATCCATCACCAACTCCCAAAGTTTACCCAAACTCACATCCATTGAGTCGGTGATGCCATCCAACCATCTCATCCTCTAGTATTCACCTTATATATTTAGGCCCTCCTCAATAGGAGGGTGCATCTATATTTACAATTGTTATATATTCTTGAATTAAACCCTTAGTCATTATGTAGTGCCCTCCTTTGTCTCTATACCAGTCTTTACTTTAAATTCTATTTTGTCTGGTATGAATATTGCTACTTCAGCTTTCCTTTAATTTTCATTTCTGTGGAATACTTTTTTCCCTCCCATTACTTTCAGTCTATATGCATCCCTAGATCTGATGTGTGTCTCATAGACAGCATATATATGGGTCTTATTTCTGTATCCATTCAACTAGTCTATGTGTTTTGGTTGGATCATTTAATCCACTTACATTTAAGGTATTTATCAATATGTTATTATTGCCACAATTTTCAGATTGTTCATAAAAGAGTATATTTTATGTAGGTGGAAACAATTATGTCCTAAATGTTTATCTGTATAAGAGGTCTAAGATTGTTGGTGAATATTTATACCATCAAACTAGCTGTGTTAGCTTCAATAACAGAAAAGTTCATGAAGGTTTCAAGTAGTCTAAGAGGAAAATTTTGGGGACAATTTGGACAAAAATCTCTCACTTTGCAGCTTTTTTGGTGTGTGTATATACAGTGTTTAATTATATATAACAAGAAATTTGCCATTTAAATACTTTTCAAGTATTCAATTAAGTGGCAATAAATATATTTGCAATGTTTTGCATCTACCACCACTAGCTTGAAAAAAAGATCAAGCCAGATGGAAAATATATACCCATAAAGCAATAACTCCCCATCCGCCTCTCGGCACTGGCTCAGGAAATCTCTGACCTACTTTCAGTTGGCTCAAGCTGGTCTATTTGAGATATTCCTTATAAGTGACATCATACATTATTTTTCCCTTTATGTCTTGCTTTAACTGTTTAGGCTGTTTTCAAGGTTTGCCATATTGCAGCATGTGTCAGAACTTCAGTGCTTTTTATTACTGAATGATATCCCAGAGTATGAATGTACCACGTGTTAGAAATCCATTCATGTGTTAATGGACACTTGAGTTGTTTCCACCTTTTGGCTATCATAAATAACGCTGCTATGACCTCTGGTGCACAATAATGTGTTTGGGTCTGGGCTTTCAATTCTTTCAGGTTTATTCCCAGCAATGGGGGTCCAGAGAAGAGGGTCCTTGTGGGAACATAACAGTACAGATGAGAAATTTCAGCTCATCACTGGAGAAAAAAAAAAATGAACATTGAGCACATTGAAGAGAGTAAGAGAATCAGTTTGACTCTCCTGTCAACCCACCCCAAGAAGTACAACCAATTCCAAGAGAGGCCTTCTCAGTTGCAATTTCTCCTGTAGGGGAGAAGGAGAGCGTGTGAGGAAGTGCCTGCTCCCCCAGCTGCTCAGGACACTCAGTTCCCATTCCCAGGCGGCTCATGTCTCTCTCATCTTAATCAGAGTGTTAAGTTGTGAGCTGCAAGATTAAGGGATGGGGAGTGTCTGGGAGAACAGCTCAGGACAGAACATATAACAAGGGACTCAAGGACTTCCCTCGTGGTCCAATGGTTAACACTCCACACTTCCAATGCAGGGTGCATGGGTCCAATCCTGGTCGGGGAACTAAGATCCCACATGTCACGGGGAGCAAGGCCAAACATTTTTCGTTAAAAGCCGCTCAGATCCCCCTAAGCATGATTCAACTCCATCTTATATAAGATTTCTATGTAAAATGTTATATTTCTACTTCTGCATACACTACACCATGCTCACCACCAAAAGTTTAATATCCACTTATCACATACTGTGGACCCCTTTTACCCATTTGTCCCTCCCACCCCACCTCTTCCCTTCTGGTAATTGCTAATCTGTTCTCTGTCTATACATTTTTGTTTTTGTTTGGTGTGTTAATTTATTTTTTTTCCATTCCATATGTGAGAGGAATCTTATTTTAGGATCTTTCTCCATCTGATTATTTCGCTTAGTACGAAACCCTCAAGGTCATCCATGTTGTCACAGATGACAATATTTCATATTTCTTATGGCTTATTATTAATAGTGTTCCATTGTGTGTGTGGCTATTCACGTTCTATTGTGTTTCCATACAACCCTAACTTTTTAACAAATAATTTGCGTAACCTTGCAGGGGGGTTGCCTGTAGAAGCCCCCCTCCCCAATTTTGTAGTCTGGCAGAACACCATTCAAGTACGTCTTGGATCAGTGCCACCCCTGCCACAGTCCTGCCGCTGCTAAGTCGCTTCAGTCGTGTCCGACTCTGGGCGACCCCATAGACGGCAGCCCACCAGGCTCCGCCGTCCCTGGGATTCTCCAGGCAAGAACACTGGAGTGGGTTGCCATTTCCTTCTCCAGTGCATGAAAGTGAAAAGTGAAAGTGAAGTTTCTCAGTCGTGTCCGACTCTTAGCGACCCCATGGATTGCAGCCTACCAGGCTCCTCCGTCCATGGGATTTTCCAGGCAAGAGTACTGGAGTGGGGTGCCATTGCCTTCTCCGCCACAGTCCTAACCAACCCCAAATAAACATCTTTATTTCGATCAGGTCTTGGTTCATGAAAATTTTGGTTAACACTCCTCACCTCTTCAAAATATTTGCTGAACTATCATCTTGCCTATCTCCTAGGTTGTAGTCCTCAGTTTGGCTTGAATAAAACTGTTTCCTATTCCTACTGTGTGCTGAGTGTGCTAAGTCACTTCAGTCCTGTCCAGCTCTTCGCAATCCTATGGACTGTAATCTGCCAGGCGCCACGGTCCTTGGGATTCTCCAGCTAAGAATACTGGAGCGGATTGCCATTTCCTTCTCCAGGGGATCTTCCCAACCCACGGGTCGAATCTGTGTCTCTTATGTCTCCTTCATTGGTAGCCGGTTCTTCAACACGGGCACCAGTGATTATCTCTATTGACATGAGATAATGAGAAGACAGCATTGTTTTTTACTTATTAGATCTCAGTTTTTCTCTCCTGCTCCATGTTCTGTGAGTCTTTAAAAAATATTCCACAGGAAAATTGTTCCCGAGGTATTTCTGCAATTTTCAATAGAAAACACTATAATCAATAATAATTGCTTTCAATGAATTGTACAATCTGCAACTATTTTTCAAAGATAATTTCAACTCCCTTTGAAAGCATTGTCACTGAAATGACAGGTGGCAGGATAATCACTTCCCAATAAGGCGATGACATCACGGTATTCCAAACCTTTATCTTGGTTGGGTTCAGATGCCCTTTCCACCTCTGCACAGATGCTGTCTGGGAACACACGGTTCTGATTGAGAATGTTATTTGGTAAGTGTCTCTTTTTTAGTCAAGGGTCAGATTCGCAGGATAACTATATCACAGAAAATTCAGTTTGAAACACCAATATAAATCAGCTTCTCTCTCTCGTGTTTCCTGGGATTGGAACACAAATATACCTTTGTATACAGTGAGGATTCTGCTTCCTGCACACATTTGATGCATTCCTCCCTCTCTGCCCGCTCCTCTGCTGCCTGATGTCTCTGCTCTTTCCTCACATTTTCAGTTTCTATGAAATCTTCCTTCATGTTTCTCTGACTAAAGATGCCGAAGGTCTCACCATTCACTAAAGACTTCACTCAGCAGGCAAGTGCCAGCAACTAGATAACGATGCCGATCTCCCAGCTCTGAGTGGTGAATTACCTGAGGTCTGACTGACAGGATGGAATGCACAGTTGGTTTTGTTGTATTTTCTTGTTAGCCTGTGTGGTAAAGGTGAGTCTTTATAATAGAGTTCTCTCATCAGCTAGGGTGCTCACATTTCTCTCCAGATTAGAGAACTGAAAGTCTTATCATTCTCCATGTAAGGAAATGAAGTCGTTATCTTCAAAGAAATTATCTCTAATGATTGTGGGGTCTGAACAAAAAAGATGAATGAAAGGCTTCACTATCTTAGGATAGTAATATTACCCTGACATGTAATATGACTGTTGTAGGAAAGGGGATCCCTGCCAGGGCCCGAAACTGGGTTCTTGTCTAACACTCGGAAATGAATTGTCCGAGGAGACACATGTGCTGACAAAGCAAGAGATTTTATTGGGAAAGGGCACCGGGGTGGAGAGCAGTAGGCTGAGGGAACCCAGGAGAACTGCTCTGTCACATGGCTCACAGTCTTGGGTTTCAGGGTGATGGGATTAGTTTCCGGGTTGTCTTTAGCCAACCAGTCTAACTCAGAGTCCTTTCTGGTGGTGCGCGCCTTGTTCAGCCAAGATGGATGCCAGCAAGAAGGACTCTGGAACCTGGTCGGACATGTGGTGTCTCCTTTTGACCTTTCCAGAACTCTTTCAGTTGGTGGTGGCTTATTAGTTCCGTGTTCCTTACCAGGACCTCTTGTCATAAAAGAGCTCCTGCAAATGGTTACTATGGTGCCTGGCCAGGGTGGGGGATTTTGGTCAGTGTGCTTCCCCAAACATAACCAGATATTAAAATATCTTGCTATTTACATTCTGCAAATAATTTCTTGCTCTCTCTATGATGTATGTTGATCAGTCTAAAAAGATAAGAATAAAACAGTAAAATAAAATTCTGCTTGGAGAACTTCATTGATAGCCAGGTCCATGTGCTTCTCTCTGAGAATAGGAGGCACTTAATTTGGAGCCTCCCTTTGTTACCCAAAACCCTATGATCAGGGAAATATCATGATCCTTTATTGTAATGTGTTGCTGAATTCTTTAAGAGCTGGAGTGAATAGTAACCACAGAAACTTCCATATGCATAGCATCCTGGCTTTCTAGTTAAACAAAATTTTATTAATCTTTCTACCATGTCTTCTTGCATGTTTTACTTTTAAATTAACTTCTGATGTCTCTTCCTAAGGCTTCCTAATGTAGTGTACTTCACTGTCCCAAGGCAATTCCATATTGTTATTCCATTATGCCCAATTTTCTCCTTTCAATCTCAAGGGCTTCACAAATGATAAAATTTTAATTGTAGAACTATAAATGTGATTGTGAAAACTTTTACAAATCAATTCATGGATAAATTTCACTCTGAAACCCCCTACCCTGCCCCTACCCTGTCCACCTTCTCACCTTATATAGTTAAACTTGCTTCCCTCAGTGAGTATAGTTCTGGCGAACTTATACTCAGTCACTAAGATTTCTCTTAAAATCACAATTGCTGACATATGGCAGAGTGAATTCATCTTCTGCGTCTCTTTTACTAAAACATGCTAATCAATGTCCAAGGAATATGAATGGACATCAGTAATGAGATATGTAAGTCTCCTACTCACCCCTCAACCCACCAGATTTTTTCTTCAAAAGTGTTGTAGTTTGTTTACCAAGGCATGTCCTCCTACTTTAATACAAACTGTTCTCATTATTTCAGTTTTTGAAATTTGATTGAAATATATTTTACACAGCCTTTGATTTACCTAATCCTAAACTGCACAGTCATTTTGCATACAAGATTAGAAAAATAGATAAAATTTTATGTGTTTAGCACACTAATTTTCAAAAAGACTTAAATTTGTGGTTGACATGTATCCTTTTATATGCTCTGTCAGAAGCAGCTACAAGATGGAACACGGGAGAGGCCCAGGAAAACACAGTTTTCTATACTCACAGGTCCCAGGGAGACAGTCACTGGTGGATGAGGAGGCCACAGGGGAGAGTTCACCCAGGCAGTGGGCTCTGTCAAGTAGGCGGGGAGGAGAGAGAGAAGGGGCGGATGGATCGGAGGGCCAGTGCCTTTCCCCAGGTTCTTCGAGAGCAAAGGGTGAAGGGGGATCTCAATGGCAAGTCTGAATGCCCGTGGTCACGGTGAGGGGAGGGCAAGAAAGCAACTGGTGGCAGGGCCAGCCTTCACGCTGGGGCACCTGGCCATCTTGGTGG
Source organism: Cervus elaphus (assembly GCF_910594005.1). Lineage (NCBI taxonomy): Eukaryota > Metazoa > Chordata > Mammalia > Artiodactyla > Cervidae > Cervus > Cervus elaphus. The sequence continues at coordinate 67,713,879 of NC_057818.1, read as the reverse complement.
GATGTTTACACCCCGTGAGGATGTTCAGACAGCAGGAAAGTATGAAGTTTTAAAATTTACAGTAGAGACAGTCAGGTTTTGGGTTTCTTTTTTAAATGTTTCTTTTTGTTGTTGTTGCACTGTGCAGCATACAGGATATTCCCCCACCAGGAAAGCTCTATGTCTTAGCCACTGGACCGACAGGGATGTCTGAGTCATTTTTTTTTTTTTTTTTACAAACTCCAAAGTTTAGATCATATTTACTAGGATCTTGATAGAAAAGATAGATTATGTAATTCTGTATTAGACGACTGGACCCTAAAATGAAATTTCAGAGGGCGGCATGGGCGCCAGGATTGCCCCAGAAGGGCAGGCATCAGCAGACCTTCCCGCAGCTCACTCCTCCTCTCTGTCCTCAGGGGCGGGGCCCTCCCAGTGGGAAGGGCCGGGGCCTGAGCCAGGAGGGCCAGGGTGGACCCTCTGTGCCTGGGGCTGCTGACCAGGCCCAGGGCCAGGAGGGCGGGGGGCCTGGGGTGTGAGCTCGGGGCTTGCTGTCTCTTCTGCCCCCAGGCGGGGTGTCAGGTGGGGCCCCACCGGAAGGGAAATGGGAGGGCCCAGGGGTTGACTGTGAGCTCAGCCCGCGCTGCATCCACAGCCCTCGCTCCGCACAGCCCCTGACCCGCAGGACTGGCTGGGCAGCAACACTCAGGGCCTCACCCACAGGCGGCATCCTGCCCAGCGGGGCCCCGGCTGCCTCCTGCTTCTGTCCGTGAACCTCAGCCCGGCCCCAGCACAGCAGCCGCCCTGGCCCGGCGCACCCCGGCCACCACGCCTCCCCGGGCGTCCGAGCCCCCTCCCCAGACAGGAAGGCAGCCTGCCCGCCCGGCCTGCCCCCACTCCCGGCTCCAGTTTCCTCAAGCACTGGGCACCGGGAAGCACTTGGGAACGCTGTCCTGATTCCCACCGTCCCCGAAGTCCACGAGGTGAGCTGCAGGGCAGTAAGCTGAGCGTCACAACTGCGGAGGCCGGGTCCTCGGTGGTGGAGCACTCATTGGCCCCGGAGCCGGGCTCCGCAAGCAGACGCCTCCGTGATCTTATTTGACTAGGATCTTGATAGAAAAGGTAGATTATGTAATTCTGTATTAGACGACTTGACCCTAAAATGAAATTTCAGCATTCATATGTGTATATTGAATCATTCAGTGCCCATTTCAATATAATTTGGCCTTTTTTGGTGTTTATGGAAGATCATATTTTATAATGTGTGATTTCTAGAAATTGGTTATTCGTATCTGCTACTGCTGCTAAGTCACTTCAGTTGTGTCCGACTCTGTGCGACCCCATCCCTGGGATTCTCCAGGCAAGAACACTGGAGTGGGTTGCCATTTCCTTCTCCAGTGCATAAAAGTGAAAAGTGAAAGTGAAGTCGCTCAGTCACGTCTGACTCTTCGCGACCCCATGGACTGCAGCCTACCAGGCTCCTCCGTCCATGGGATTTTCCAGGCAAGAGTACTGGAGTGGGGTACCATTGCCTTCTCCGTATTCCTGTCTAGTTCCCCCCAAAAGCACGGAGGTTATAATCACCTCTTGGTGTTCTATATATTTAAATATTTTCATTGAGCTTTTATTTGTACTGAATAAGTAGTTGCTCTTTTATTAACGAGTGATAAATTATTCTTTCGTGATTTTGTTGACTCTTCTTTATTTGAAATCAATCTGAGATGGAGATGATTGGCCGCATCTCGCCAGGAGGGTGGGAGGACAGGCCGCTGCTCCTGGAGAAGCAGGGCCGGTACTTTGGGTGCTCCCAGGGCCGCTGGGCCGGGTGCTGCCCCGGGAGGGGCCCGGCGGGTGGCCTGGTTTTCTGACCACCCCCCACCCCCCCACCCCATGGGTGCTCCAGCAGGGCCTACCCCACCCGCCCCCCTGGGCCCAGAAGTGCCTGAGGCCGAGGTCAGGCCAGGGAGAAATCCCTGAAGGCCCTGGGCGTTGCTGGGGACTTCCGCAGCTGGGCACCAGGGGCCATCTGCATTAAATGTTTTCATTGGGCTTTATTTTCTTTGCTTTAGGAATTTTTCAGCACAGGATATTATAAAAGTGAAAAAAGTTATATAATTTTTATAAACACAAATATGCGAAAAATGTTTTAAATCCTCAGGTTTGGTACATGCGTAGTAATACTTTGTCCAGGCAACATTATGAGGATATATTTCAACATTTTTACCTAAGACATTAACAATTCCTTAAATGCAGATCTAGTATTTATTTTTTTCCTCTGAGATTAAAGTTGGAAATATAGCTCTAATGTCCTAATTAAATCTAATACCATATATTAAATAAGTAATTGCTTTAATATAATTCATGAACTTTTATCATATATAAACTTCTATGTAGACTTATGATATAAATACCTGCAAACATAGATAACATGCAAGCTCCTTGTTCTGTTCTGCTTTTTTCTATTGTCAGTGGCAATGTGTAATTATTACCATACTTCATGTAAGGCAAGTTCACTTTGTTAAACTAAATTTTTTTTCTACAAAATTTGTGTTGTTTTGATATTAGTATTCAATTTTCATTGGAATTTTTATTCAGTAGCATATTTCTTAGTGAGAACTGAATTATTCACACTGGGAAAATTTCCATCCAAGGCAAAAGTTTTCTCTGCTATTACTTAAAATGAATCCTATGGCTTAAATATAGTTTTTGGTTTTCACTCACTGTTTTCTGCACATTAGTTAATTTTAATATTGTTTTCCAAAATTTTACTTATTTATTTTCTTTATACATTTAAAGAAGACTCTTGCCACAAAAGAAAAAAATTGGCTATCTTGATTTATGGATATTCTGAATTGTATTACTATCATAATAACAATTCCTTTCCTTTATTTCTCAAGTGTAAAACCATTTCAGTTCTTGATCATGGAAATGGAAATTCATATTATAGCTGTTATTCTGGACATAATGAAACGACCATGCCAGGAAAGTGGTGACTCAATAACACCCTGTCCAGCATAGTGGATTTGTGTCTTCACCGTTTGAAAATGTCCTCTTATCTCATCACCCAAGACTGAAACATCAGTTCATCTGGAAAAAGGAATTGTCTTCATGGTGGGGAAGTCTCCACCATGTTGTTGAATTTCTATTTCATCTTGTATCGTTGTATCTTTTCCCATGATGGACAATGTATTATGTGCATCTGCAGGTCTTATCCAAACCAGTCCAGTTTATGTGTCAGTTCAAAGATTTCCTACTCTGAAATACTGTCTACGCAATTACTGCGGGAGAAATGCTTGATATTTACCCTTATTCAGTTTCTGAACAATGAGCTGTTTCCTTAAGCTCTTCTAGCATTAACTTTTGCAATTAATTTTATATCATTTAGAGATATTTAGTTTACCTGAGTCCACTTTTTAGAGTTACTACTGTATGAAAATTGTACAAAAGTAGCTTCTTTAGTGGAATTCGGTGACATCTGAGTTCTATTTCCTTCCATCTTGTGTATGACAAGCAGTTTCAGGATTGTCTTGGAAAGTTCCTGTCCTAAGGGTTAAATAAGCTTGTTTCTCCCCCTCCCCTCAAGACGCTGTGTTTACTTGTACTGGGACATATATTGAGTTCATAAACTGGGTGTTAGAGTTAGGCATGGTTGTAGGGTTGTCCAAAATTCCAGATTCTTTTGAATGGCAAGTGAAATGAAATACATGTCAGTTTAAAATCTAATACTGTATGTGTATTGCCTGTTGTTACCAAATGTCAATTTTAACTTTTATTCAAATGCCTTGGTTTTATATTGGCATTTATTTTGTTGTTGTTCAGTCACTCAGTTGTGTCCAACTCTTTGCGACCCTGTGAACTGCGGCACGCCAAGCTTCCTTGTCCTTCATCACCTCCCAGAGCTTGCTCAAAGTCATGTTCATTGGTTCGGTGATACCATCCAACAATCTCCTTCTCTTTCACCCCTTTCTCCTCCTGCCTTCAATCTTTCCCAGCATCAGGGTCTTTTCCAATGACTTGGCTCTTCACTTCAGGTGGCAAAAGTATTGGAGCTTTATCCTCAGCATCAGTCCCTCCAATGAATATTTACTGTTGACTTCCTTTAGGATCATGGTTTGATCTCCTTGCAGTCCAAGGGAATCTCAAGATTCTTCTCCAACACCACAGTTTAAAAGCATCAATTGTTCAGCACTCGGCCTTCTTTATGGTCCAACTCTCACATCCACACATGACTATGGGAAAAACCATAGCTTTGACTAGAGCGACTTTGTCGGCAAAGATTTTATCTCCCATAAGTACTCGTTCCCATTGATAGAAAGTATTTGATTCCAAGATATTCTACCACTACATTATAGTGAAGTATATAGGTAATATGTAATGTTTATTGCAAGTAGTTTTACCTTCATACTATCTCCTTAAGGACATACAGTCAAAGTTCTGTATTTTCAAGTCACTTGAAGTATTTTCCTTGCACATAGAGACCACCATTAACTTTTTTAAATTTGTAAACTTAGTGTCTTTAAAACATCTACTTTACTTTAATATTGTTTTATAACTATGGGAAATATGTACACTTGTACAAATAAAACATCCTAACCAATTTTTTTTCCTTCAACGTCTAGCTTTAGGATTTGCCCGGTGGTCCAGTGGTTATGATCCACCTGCCAATGCCGGAACACAGGTTCCATCTCTGGTCCACGATGATGCCAATGTTGTGGAGTAACTAAGCGCATGCAACTACTGAATCGCACATACCTAAACCTGTGCTCCTCAAGAAGAGAAGCCACTGCAATGAGAAACCCCTGGGCCACAATGAAGACCCAGTGCAGCCAAAAATAAATAAATAAAAAATTAAAAGAAAAACTTCTGGTGAATGAGGAAAAAAGGTCTAGATTTAAATTCTCCCCTACTCTATACAAATACATGTTCCTTGTCTGTATAGTCATTCTTCTGTACATTTGGGAATACTCAAGGACACTCTACACACAGTTTTGTACCCAGCTTTTCAATGCATCTGGGACATAACTGTAGATAAGAGGGTAGAGAACCTTTTCACTCAATTTACACATGTACAAAACTCTGTTGCTCATTCGGGGCCTAATGCATTCACTCACATCCTAGAAATAGACATTACCGGTTTCCAAGTAGAACCAGGATCTTCAGGAGTAAAATCTCCACCCATAAACACATACTTGATGCTCATCTAAACTGGGAAAGGATGTATCAGCCTTAGCACTGGGGAATACTGGGCATGGTGGTGGTGGGAACAGATTTACTTTTGTTTGTTGAACTACTCATTTCTCAGGTTCCAACTAAAATCAGTGTCCCCCAGATACCAATATGATGGCTTCTTCAAAGTGGGAAATGGGAATTATCTTAGTCACTCAGACGGGAGTGGGGATCCTTGGGAACTCATTCCTCCTTTGTTTTTATAACTTCACTTTGCTCACTGGACACAATGTGAGACCCACAGACTTGATTCTCCATCAACTCGTCTTAGCCAACTCCTTGATGCTTTTCTGCAAAGGGATCCCTCATACAATGGCAACTTTTGGATCCAGGAATTTCCTGAACGAGGCTGGATGTAAATTTCTCTTCTATTTTCAAAGGGTGAGCAGAGGGATTTGCCTTAGCATGACCTCCCTCCTCAGTGGCTTCCAAGCCATTAGACTTTGCCCCCATTTCTCTAGGTGGCTGGAGCTCAGAATGAGATCATCAATGTGCATTGCCTTCTGCTGCTTCTTTTGCTGGATCCTGAATCTTTTGATAAATATCTGTATTCCTTTCTATATGACTAGTCCAACTCACATTGAAAACCTTAGTGTAAGGATAAATTATGGATACTGTTCCACTTTGAAGCCAAACAGAAATGTAAGGTTTGTATATCCGGCCATATTCTTCACAGCAGACTTCATATGTTTGAGTCTCATGGCCTGGGCTAGTGGCTCCACGGTTGTTTTCCTGCTCAGGCACAAGCAGCGAGTCCAACACATTCACAGCAACAGCCATTCTTCCAGAGCTTGTGCTGAGGCGAGAGCCACAACTACCATCTTGATCCTTGCGAGCTCCTTTTGCTTATTGTACTCAGTGTGTGCTCTTTTGACCTTTTGGATGAGTCTATTTGCTATTCCGGGCCAGTGGCTGGTAGATACGTCTGTATTTTTGTCTTTGTGTTTCCCAACACTCAGCCCCTTTGTGCTTATTTTCAGGGATACTCGTGTCACTCATAATATATTTGCTTCATCTTCTAGGCAAGGAAAACACTTTTTGCTAATTTGGCTGTGAAAAGTTGACTCTATTCTCCATAGAAAATCTGATTTCTTTCCCTCATTTGTTTACATTTAATATACTAGGAATTTTCAGACTACTCTTCACAGTGTTTTTTCCTGAACTTTATTTTGAAGCTCCTAGCATTATGATTGGAAATGATGCTCGATATGTTTTCAATGTTCTTAAACTTACTGAGTATCAGTTTGTGTTCCAGCATGTGGTCCATACTGGAAAATGTTCCACATGCATATGAGAAGGTGTGATTTGTTGCTTTTGGATAAAATGCTCAATAAAGATCAATGAAGTACACCTGGTCTAATGTGTCATTAAAAGTATGTTTCCTTATTGATTTTCTGTCTGGATGATCCGCCCATTGATGAAAGTGGGGTGATAAACAACCCCTATTATTATTGCATTAATGTCAAGTTCTCCCTTTATGGCTGTTAGTATTCACGTTATATATTGAGGTCCTCCTATATTAGTGCATCTATATTTACAATGGTTATATATTCTTAAATTGATCCCTTAGTCATTACGTAGTGCCCTCCTTGGTCTCTATACCAGTCTTTACTTTAAATTCTACTTTGTCTGGTATGAATATTGCTACTCCAGCTTTTTTTTTTTTTAATTTTCATTTCTGTGGAATACTTTTTTCCCTCCCATTACTTTCAGTCTATATGCATCCCTAGATCTGATGTGTGTCTCATAGACTGCATATATATGGGTCTTATTTCTGTATCCATTCAAGTGGTCTATGTGTTTTGGTTGGATCATTTAATCCACTTACATTTAAGGTATTTATCAATATGTTATTATTGCCACAATTTTCAGATTGTTCATAAAAGAGTATATTTTATGTAGGTGGAAACAATTATGTCCTAAATGTTTATCTGTATAAGAGGTCTAAGATTGTTGGTGAATATTTATACCATCAAACTAGCTGTGTTAGCTTCAATAACAGAAAAGTTCATGAAGGTTTCAAGTAGTCTAAGAGGAAAATTTTGGGGACAATTTGGACAAAAATCTCTCACTTTGCAGCTTTTTTGGTGTGTGTATATACAGTGTTTAATTATATATAACAAGAAATTTGCCATTTAAATACTTTTCAAGTATTCAATTAAGTGGCAATAAATATATTTGCAATGTTTTGCATCTACCACCACTAGCTTGAAAAAAAGATCAAGCCAGATGGAAAATATATACCCATAAAGCAATAACTCCCCATCCGCCTCTCGGCACTGGCTCAGGAAATCTCTGACCTACTTTCAGTTGGCGCAAGCTTGTCTATTTGAGATATTCCTTATAAGTGGCATCATACATTATTTTTCCCTTTATGTCTTGCTTTAACTGTTTAGGCTGTTTTCAAGGTTTGCCATATTGCAGCATGTGTCAGAACTTCAGTGCTTTTTATTACTGAATGATATCCCAGAGTATGAATGTACCACGTGTTAGAAATCCATTCATGTGTTAATGGACACTTGAGTTGTTTCCACCTTTTGGCTATCATAAATAACACTGCTATGACCTCTGGTGCACAATAATGTGTTTGGGTCTGGGCTTTCAATTCTTTCAGGTTTATTCCCAGCAATGGGGGTCCAGAGAAGAGGGTCCTTGTGGGAACATAGCAGTACAGATGAGAAATTTCAGCTCATCACTGGAGAAAAAAAAAAATGAACATTGAGCACATTGACGAGAGTAAGAGAATCAGTTGACTCTCCTGTCAACCCACCCCAAGAAGTACAACCAATTCCAAGAGAGGCCTTCTCAGTTGCAATTTCTCCTGTAGGGGAGAAGGAGAGCGTGTGAGGAAGTGCCTGCTCCCCCAGCTGCTCAGGACACTCAGTTCCCATTCCCAGGCGGCTCATGTCTCTCTCATCTTAATCAGAGTGTTAAGTTGTGAGCTGCAAGATTAAGGGATGGGGAGTGTCTGGGAGAACAGCTCAGGACAGAACATATGAAAAGGGACTCAAGGATTTCCCTCGGGGTCCAATGGTTAACACTCCACACTTCCAATGCAGGGTGCATGGGTCCAATCCTGGTCAGGGAACTAAGATCCCACATGTCACCGGGAGCAAGGCCAAACATTTTTCGTTAAAAGCCGCTCAGATCCCCCTAAGCATGATTCAACTCCATCTTATATAAGATTTCTATGTAAAATGTTATATTTCTACTTCTGCACACACTACACCATGCTCACCACCAAAAGTTTAATATCCACTTATCACATACTGTGGACCCCTTTTACCCATTTGTCCCTCCCACCCCACCTCTTCCCTTCTGGTAATTGCTAATCTGTTCTCTGTCTATACATTTTTGTTTTTGTTTGGTGTGTTAATTTATTTTTTTTCCATTCCATATGTGAGAGGAATCTTATTTTATGATCTTTCTCCATCTGATTATTTCACTTAGTGTGAAACCCTCAAGGTCATCCATGTTGTCACAGATGACAATATTTCATATTTCTTATGGCTTATTATTAATAGTGTTCCATTGTGTGTGTGGCTATTCACGGTCTATTGTGTTTCCATACAACCCTAACTTTTTAACAAAGAATTTGTGTAACCTTGCAGGGGGGTTGCCTGTAGAAGCCCCCCTCCCCAATTTTGTAGTCTGGCAGAACACCATTCAAATACCTCTTGGATCAGTGCCACCCCTGCCACAGTCCTGCCGCTGCTAAGTCGCTTCAGTCGTGTCCGACTCTGGGCAACCCCATAGACGGCAGCCCACCAGGCTCTGCCGTCCCTGGGATTCTCCAGGCAAGAACACTGGAGTGGGTTACCATTTCCTTCTCCAGTGCATGAAAGTGAAAAGTGAAAGTGAAGTTTCTCAGTCGTGTCCGACTCTTAGCGACCCCATGGACTGCAGCCTACCAGGCTCCTCCGTCCATGGGATTTTCCAGGCAAGAGTACTGGAGTGGGGTGCCATTGCCTTCTCCGCCACAGTCCTAACCAACCCCAAATAAACATCTCTTTATTTCGATCAGGTCTCAGTTCATGAAAATTTTGGTTAACACTCCTCACCTCTTCAAAATATTTGCTGAACTATCATCTTGCCTATCTCCTAGGTTGTAGTCCTCAGTTTGGCTTGAATAAAACTGTTTCCTATTCCTACTGTGTGCTGAGTGTGCTAAGTCACTTCAGTCCTGTCTGGCTCTTCGCAATCCTATGGACTGTAATCTGCCAGGCGCCACGGTCCTTGGGATTCTCCAGGTAAGAATACTGGAGCGGATTGCCATTTCCTTCTCCAGGGGATCTTCCCAACCCACGGGTCGAATCTGTGTCTCTTATGTCTCCTTCATTGGTAGCCGGTTCTTCAACACGGGCACCAGTGATTATCTCTATTGACATGAGATAATGAGAAGACAGCATTGTTTTTTACTTATTAGATCTCAGTTTTTCTCTCCTGCTCCATGTTCTGTGAGTCTTTAAAAAATATTCCACAGGAAAATTGTTCCCGAGGTATTTCTGCAATTTTCAATAGGAAACACTATAATCAATAATAATTGCTTTCAATGAATTGTTCAATCTGCAACTATTTTTCAAAGATAATTTCAACTCCCTTTGAAAGCATTGTCACTGAAGTGACAGGTGGCAGGATAATCACTTCCCAGTAAGGCGATGACATCAGGGTATTCCAAACCTTTATCTTGGTTGGGTTCAGATGCCCTTTCCACCTCTGCACAGATGCTGTCTGGGAACACACGGTTCTGATTGAGAATGTTATTTGGTAAGTGTCTCTTTTTTAGTCAAGGGTCAGATTCGCAGGATAACTATATCACAGAAAATTCAGTTTGAAACACCAATATAAATCAGCTTCTCTCTCTCGTGTTTCCTGGGATTGGAACACAAATATACCTTTGTATACAGTGAGGATTAGGCTTCCTGCACACATTTGATGCATTCCTCCCTCTCTGCCCGCTCCTCTGCTGCCTGATGTCTCTGCTCTTTCCTCACATTTTCAGTTTCTATGAAATCTTCCTTCATGTTTCTCTGACTAAAGATGCCGAAGCTGTCACCATTCACTAAAGACTTCACTCAGCAGGCAAGTGCCAGCAACTAGATAACGATGCCGATCTCCCAGCTCTGAGTGGTGAATTACCTGAGGTCTGACTGAGAGGATGGAATGCACAGTTGGTTTTGTTGTATTTTCTTGTTAGCCTGTGTGGTAAAGGTGAGTCTTTATAATAGAGTTCTCTCATCAGCTAGGGTGCTCACATTTCTCTCCAGATTAGAGAACTGAAAGTCTTATCATTCTCCATGTAAGGAAATGAAGTCTTTATCTTCAAAGAAATTATCTCTAATGATTGTGGGGTCTGAACAAAAAAGATGAATGAAAGGCTTCACTATCTTAGGATAGTAATATTACCCTGACATGTAATATGACTGTTGTAGGAAAGGGGATCCCTGCCAGGGCCCGAAACTGGGTTCTTGTCTAACACTCGGAAATGAATTGTCCGAGGAGACACGTGTGCTGACAAAGCAAGAGATTTTATTGGGAAAGGGCACCGGGGTGGAGAGCAGTAGGCTGAGGGAACCCAGGAGAACTGCTCTGTCACATGGCTCACAGTCTTGGGTTTCAGGGTGATGGGATTAGTTTCCGGGTTGTCTTTAGCCAACCAGTCTAACTCAGAGTCCTTTCTGGTGGTGCGTGCCTTGTTCAGCCAAGATGGATGCCAGCAAGAAGGACTCTGGAACCTGGTCGGACATGTGGTGTCTCCTTTTGACCTTTCCACAACTCTTCCAGTTGGTGGTGGCTTATTAGTTCCGTGTTCCTTACCAGGACCTCTTGTCATAAAAGAGCTCCTGCAAATGGTTACTATGGTGCCTGGCCAGGGTGGGGGATTTTGGTCAGTGTGCTTCCCCAAACATAACCAGATATTAAAATATTTTGCTATTTACATTCTGCGAATAATTTCTTGCTCTCTCTATGATGTATGTTGATCAGTCTAAACAGATAAAACAGTAAAATAAAATTCTGCTTGGAGAACTTCATTGATAGCCAGGTCCATGTGCTTCTCTCTGAGAATAGGAGGCACTTAATCTGGAGCCTCCCTTTGTTACCCAAAACCCTATGATCAGGGAAATATCATGATCCTTTATTGTAATGTGTTGCTGAATTCTTTAAGAGCTGGAGTGAATAGTAACCACAGAAACTTCCATATGCATAGCATCCTGGCTTTCTAGTTAAACAAATTTTTATTAATCTTTCTACCATGTCTTCTTGCATGTTTTACTTTTAAATTAACTTCTGATGTCTCTTTCTAAGGCTTCCTAATGTAGTGTACTTCACTGTCCCAAGGCAATTCCATATTGTTATTCCATTATGCCCAATTTTCTCCTTTCAATCTCAAGGGCTTCACAAATGATAAAATTTTAATTGTAGAACTATAAATGTGATTGTGAAAACTTTTACAAATCAATTCATGGATAAATTTCACTCTGAAACCCCCTACCCTGCCCCTACCCTGTCCACCTTCTCACCTTATATAGTTAAACTTGCTTCCCTCAGTGAGTATAGTTCTGGCGAACTTATACTCAGTCACTAAGATTTCTCTTAAAATCACAATTGCTGACATATGGCAGAGTGAATTCATCTTCTGCGTCTCTTTTACTAAAACATGCTAATCAATGTCCAAGGAATATGAATGGACATCAGTAATGAGATATATAAGTCTCCTACTCACCCCTCAACCCACCAGATTTTTTCTTCAAAAGTGTTGTAGTTTGTTTACCAAGGCATGTCCTCCTACTTTAATACAAACTGTTCTCATTATTTCAGTTTTTGAAATTTGATTGAAATATATTTTACACAGCCTTTGATTTACCTAATCCTAAACTGCACAGTCATTTTGCATACAAGATTAGAAAAATAGATAAAATTTTATGTGTTTAGCACACTAATTTTCAAAAAGACTTAAATTTGTGGTTGACATGTATCCTTTTATATGCTCTGTCAGAAGCAGCTACAAGATGGAACACGGGAGAGGCCCAGGAAAACACAGTTTTCTATACTCACAGGTCCCAGGGAGACAGTCACTGGTGGATGAGGAGGCCACAGGGGAGAGTTCACCCAGGCAGTGGGCTCTGTCAAGTAGGCGGGGAGGAGAGAGAGAAGGGGCGGATGGATCGGAGGGCCAGTGCCTTTCCCCAGGTTCTTCGAGAGCAAAGGGTGAAGGGGGATCTCAATGGCAAGTCTGAATGCCCGTGGTCACGGTGAGGGGAGGGCAAGAAAGCAACTGGTGGCAGGGCCAGCCTTCACGCTGGGGCACCTGGCCATCTTGGTGGGATGTTTACACCCCGTGAGGATGTTCAGACAGCAGGAAAGTATGAAGTTTTAAAATTTACAGTAGAGACAGTCAGGTTTTGGGTTTCTTTTTTAAATGTTTCTTTTTGTTGTTGTTGCACTGTGCAGCATACAGGATATTCCCCCACCAGGAAAGCTCTATGTCTTAGCCACTGGACCGACAGGGATGTCTGAGTCATTTTTTTTTTTTTTTTTACAAACTCCAAAGTTTAGATCATATTTACTAGGATCTTGATAGAAAAGATAGATTATGTAATTCTGTATTAGACGACTGGACCCTAAAATGAAATTTCAGAGGGCGGCATGGGCGCCAGGATTGCCCCAGAAGGGCAGGCATCAGCAGACCTTCCCGCAGCTCACTCCTCCTCTCTGTCCTCAGGGGCGGGGCCCTCCCAGTGGGAAGGGCCGGGGCCTGAGCCAGGAGGGCCAGGGTGGACCCTCTGTGCCTGGGGCTGCTGACCAGGCCCAGGGCCAGGAGGGCGGGGGGCCTGGGGTGTGACCTCGGGGCTTGCTGTCTCTTCTGCCCCCAGGCGGGGTGTCAGGTGGGGCCCCACCGGAAGGGAAATGGGAGGGCCCAGGGGTTGACTGTGAGCTCAGCCCGCGCTGCATCCACAGCGCTCGCTCCGCGCGGCCCCTGACCCGCAGGACTGGCTGGGCAGCAACACTCAGGGCCTCACCCACAGGCGGCATCCTGCCCAGCGGGGCCCCGGCTGCCTCCTGCTTCTGTCCGTGAACCTCAGCCCGGCCCCAGCACAGCAGCCGCCCTGGCCCGGCGCACCCCGGCCACCACGCCTCCCCGGGCGTCCGAGCCCCCTCCCCAGACAGGAAGGCAGCCTGCCCGCCCGGCCTGCCCCACTCCCGGCTCCAGTTTCCTCAAGCACTGGGCACCGGGAAGCACTTGGGAACGCTGTCCTGATTCCCACCGTCCCCGAAGTCCACGAGGTGAGCTGCAGGGCAGTAAGCTGAGCGTCACAACTGCGGAGGCCGGGTCCTCGGTGGTGGAGCACTCATTGGCCCCGGAGCCGGGCTCCGCAAGCAGACGCCTCCGTGATCTTATTTGACTAGGATCTTGATAGAAAAGGTAGATTATGTAATTCTGTATTAGACGACTTGACCCTAAAATGAAATTTCAGCATTCATATGTGTATATTGAATCATTCAGTGCCCATTTCAATATAATTTGGCCTTTTTTGGTTTATGGAACATCATATTTTATAATGTGTGATTTCTAGAAATTGGTTATTCCTATCTGCTACTGCTGCTAAGTCACTTCAGTCGTGTCTAACTCTGTGCGACCCCATCCCTGGGATTCTCCAGGCAAGAACACTGAGTGGGTTGCCATTTCCTTCTCCAGTGCATGAAAGTGAAAAGTGAAAGTGAAGTCGCTCAGTCACGTCTGACTCTTCGCGACCCCATGGACTGCAGCCTACCAGGCTCCTCCGTCCATGGGATTTTCCAGGCAAGAGTACTGGAGTGGGGTACCATTGCCTTCTCCGTATTCCTGTCTAGTTCCCCCCAAAAGCACTGAGGTTATAATCACCTCTTGGTGTTCTATATATTTAAATATTTTCATTGAGCTTTTATTTGTACTGAATAAGTAGTTGCTCTTTTATTAACGAGTGATAAATTATTCTTTCGTGATTTTGTTGACTCTTCCTTATTTGAAATCAATCTGAGATGGAGATAATTGGCCGCATCTCGCCAAGAGGGTGGGAGGACAGGCCGCTGCTCCTGGAGAAGCAGGGCCGGTACTTTGGGTGCTCCCAGGGCCACTGGGCCGGGTGCTGCCCCGGGAGGGGCCGGGCGGGTGGCCTGGTTTTCTGAGCACCCCCCACCCCCCACCCCATGGGTGCTCCAGCAGGGCCTACCCCACCCGCCCCCCTGGGCCCAGAAGTGCCTGAGGCCGAGGTCAGGCCAGGGAGAAATCCCTGAAGGCCCTGGGCGTTGCTGGGGACTTCCGCAGCTGGGCACCAGGGGCCATCTGCATTAAATGTTTTCATTGGGCTTTATTTTCTTTGCTTTAGGAATTTTTCAGCACAGGATATTATAAAAGTGAAAAAAGTTATAATTTTTATAAACACAAATATGCGAAAAATGTTTTAAATCCTCAGGTTTGGTACATGCGTAGTAATACTTTGTCCAGGCAACATTATGAGGATATATTTCAACATTTTTACCTAAGACATTAACAATTCCTTAAATGCAGATCTAGTAATTACGCAATTACTGCGGGAGAAATGCTTGATATTTACCCTTATTCAGTTTCTGAACAATGAGCTGTTTCCTTAAGCTCTTCTAGCATTAACTTTTGCAATTAATTTTATATCATTTAGAGATATTTAGTTTACCTGAGTCCACTTTTTAGAGTTACTACTGTATGAAAATTGTACAAAAGTAGCTTCTTTAGTGGAATTCGGTGACATCTGAGTTCTATTTCCTTCCATCTTGTGTATGACAAGCAGTTTCAGGATTGTCTTGGAAAGTTCCTGTCCTAAGGGTTAAATAAGCTTGTTTCTCCCCCTCCCCTCAAGACGCTGTGTTTACTTGTACTGGGACATATATTGAGTTCATAAACTGGGTATTAGAGTTAGGCATGGTTGTAGGGTTGTCCAAAATTCCAGATTCTTTTGAATGGCAAGTGAAATGAAATACATGTCAGTTTAAAATCTAATACTGTATGTGTATTGCCTGTTGTTACCAAATGTCAATTTTAACTTTTATTCAAATGCCTTGGTTTTATATTGGCATTTATTTTGTTGTTGTTCAGTCACTCAGTTGTGTCCAACTCTTTGCGACCCTGTGAACTGCGGCACGCCAAGCTTCCTTGTCCTTCATCACCTCCCAGAGCTTGCTCAAAGTCATGTTCATTGGTTCGGTGATACCATCCAACAATCTCCTTCTCTTTCACCCCTTTCTCCTCCTGCCTTCAATCTTTCCCAGCATCAGGGTCTTTTCCAATGACTTGGCTCTTCACTTCAGGTGGCAAAAGTATTGGAGCTTTATCCTCAGCATCAGTCCCTCCAATGAATATTTACTGTTGACTTCCTTTAGGATCATGGTTTGATCTCCTTGCAGTCCAAGGGAATCTCAAGATTCTTCTCCAACACCACAGTTTAAAAGCATCAATTGTTCAGCACTCGGCCTTCTTTATGGTCCAACTCTCACATCCACACATGACTATGGGAAAAACCATAGCTTTGACTAGAGCGACTTTGTCGGCAAAGATTTTATCTCCCATAAGTACTCGTTCCCATTGATAGAAAGTATTTGATTCCAAGATATTCTACCACTACATTATAGTGAAGTATATAGGTAATATGTAATGTTTATTGCAAGTAGTTTTACCTTCATACTATCTCCTTAAGGACATACAGTCAAAGTTCTGTATTTTCAAGTCACTTGAAGTATTTTCCTTGCACATAGAGACCACCATTAACTTTTTTAAATTTGTAAACTTAGTGTCTTTAAAACATCTACTTTACTTTAATATTGTTTTATAACTATGGGAAATATGTACACTTGTACAAATAAAACATCCTAACCAATTTTTTTTCCTTCAACGTCTAGCTTTAGGATTTGCCCGGTGGTCCAGTGGTTATGATCCACCTGCCAATGCCGGAACACAGGTTCCATCTCTGGTCCAGGAGGATGCCAATGTTGTGGAGTAACTAAGCGCATGCAACTACTGAATCGCACATACCTAAACCTGTGCTCCTCAAGAAGAGAAGCCACTGCAATGAGAAACCCCTGGGCCACAATGAAGACCCAGTGCAGCCAAAAATAAATAAATAAAAAATTAAAAGAAAAACTTCTGGTGAATGAGGAAAAAAGGTCTAGATTTAAATTCTCCCCTACTCTATACAAATACATGTTCCTTGTCTGTATAGTCATTCTTCTGTACATTTGGGAATACTCAAGGACACTCTACACACAGTTTTGTACCCAGCTTTTCAATGCATCTGGGACATAACTGTAGATAAGAGGGTAGAGAACCTTTTCACTCAATTTACACATGTACAAAACTCTGTTGCTCATTCGGGGCCTAATGCATTCACTCACATCCTAGAAATAGACATTACCGGTTTCCAAGTAGAACCAGGATCTTCAGGAGTAAAATCTCCACCCATAAACACATACTTGATGCTCATCTAAACTGGGAAAGGATGTATCAGCCTTAGCACTGGAGAATACTGGGCATGGTGGTGGTGGGAACAGATTTATTTTTGTTTGTTGAACTACTCATTTCTCAGGTTCCAACTAAAATCAGTGTCCCATAGATACCAATATGATGGCTTCTTCAAAGTGGGAAATGGGAATTATCTTAGTCACTCAGACGGGAGTGGGGATCCTTGGGAACTCATTCCTCCTTTGTTTTTATAACTTCACTTTGCTCACTGGACACAATGTGAGACCCACAGACTTGATTCTCCATCAACTCGTCTTAGCCAACTCCTTGATGCTTTTCTGCAAAGGGATCCCTCATACAATGGCAACTTTTGGATCCAGGAATTTCCTGAACGAGGCTGGATGTAAACTTCTCTTCTATTTTCAAAGGGTGAGCAGAGGGATTTGCCTTAGCATGACCTCCCTCCTCAGTGGCTTCCAAGCCATTAGACTTTGCCCCCATTTCTCTAGGTGGCTGGAGCTCAGAATGAGATCATCAATGTGCATTGCCTTCTGCTGCTTCTTTTGCTGGATCCTGAATCTTTTGATAAATATCTGTATTCCTTTCTATATGACTAGTCCAACTCACATTGAAAACCTTAGTGTAAGGATAAATTATGGATACTGTTCCACTTTGAAGCCAAACAGAAATGTAAGGTTTGTATATCCGGCCATATTCTTCACAGCAGACTTCATATGTTTGAGTCTCATGGCCTGGGCTAGTGGCTCCACGGTTGTTTTCCTGCTCAGGCACAAGCAGCGAGTCCAACACATTCACAGCAACAGCCATTCTTCCAGAGCTTGTGCTGAGGCGAGAGCCACAACTACCATCTTGATCCTTGCGAGCTCCTTTTGCTTATTGTACTCAGTGTGTGCTCTTTTGACCTTTTGGATGAGTCTATTTGCTATTCCGGGCCAGTGGCTGGTAGATACGTCTGTATTTTTGTCTTTGTGTTTCCCAACACTCAGCCCCTTTGTGCTTATTTTCAGGGATACTCGTGTCACTCATAATATATTTGCTTCATCTTCTAGGCAAGGAAAACACTTTTTGCTAATTTGGCTGTGAAAAGTTGACTCTATTCTCCATAGAAAATCTGATTTCTTTCCCTCATTTGTTTACATTTAATATACTAGGAATTTTCAGACTACTCTTCACAGTGTTTTTTCCTGAACTTTATTTTGAAGCTCCTAGCATTATGATTGGAAATGATGCTCGATATGTTTTCAATGTTCTTAAACTTACTGAGTATCAGTTTGTGTTCCAGCATGTGGTCCATACTGGAAAATGTTCCACATGCATATGAGAAGGTGTGATTTGTTGCTTTTGGATAAAATGCTCAATAAAGATCAATGAAGTACACCTGGTCTAATGTGTCATTAAAAGTATGTTTCCTTATTGATTTTCTGTCTGGATGATCCGCCCATTGATGAAAGTGGGGTGATAAACAACCCCTATTATTATTGCATTAATGTCAAGTTCTCCCTTTATGGCTGTTAGTATTCACGTTATATATTGAGGTCCTCCTATATTAGTGCATCTATATTTACAATGGTTATATATTCTTAAATTGATCCCTTAGTCATTACGTAGTGCCCTCCTTGGTCTCTATACCAGTCTTTACTTTAAATTCTACTTTGTCTGGTATGAATATTGCTACTCCAGCTTTTTTTTTTTTTAATTTTCATTTCTGTGGAATACTTTTTTCCCTCCCATTACTTTCAGTCTATATGCATCCCTAGATCTGATGTGTGTCTCATAGACTGCATATATATGGGTCTTATTTCTGTATCCATTCAAGTGGTCTATGTGTTTTGGTTGGATCATTTAATCCACTTACATTTAAGGTATTTATCAATATGTTATTATTGCCACAATTTTCAGATTGTTCATAAAAGAGTATATTTTATGTAGGTGGAAACAATTATGTCCTAAATGTTTATCTGTATAAGAGGTCTAAGATTGTTGGTGAATATTTATACCATCAAACTAGCTGTGTTAGCTTCAATAACAGAAAAGTTCATGAAGGTTTCAAGTAGTCTAAGAGGAAAATTTTGGGGACAATTTGGACAAAAATCTCTCACTTTGCAGCTTTTTTGGTGTGTGTATATACAGTGTTTAATTATATATAACAAGAAATTTGCCATTTAAATACTTTTCAAGTATTCAATTAAGTGGCAATAAATATATTTGCAATGTTTTGCATCTACCACCACTAGCTTGAAAAAAAGATCAAGCCAGATGGAAAATATATACCCATAAAGCAATAACTCCCCATCCGCCTCTCGGCACTGGCTCAGGAAATCTCTGACCTACTTTCAGTTGGCGCAAGCTTGTCTATTTGAGATATTCCTTATAAGTGGCATCATACATTATTTTTCCCTTTATGTCTTGCTTTAACTGTTTAGGCTGTTTTCAAGGTTTGCCATATTGCAGCATGTGTCAGAACTTCAGTGCTTTTTATTACTGAATGATATCCCAGAGTATGAATGTACCACGTGTTAGAAATCCATTCATGTGTTAATGGACACTTGAGTTGTTTCCACCTTTTGGCTATCATAAATAACGCTGCTATGACCTCTGGTGCACAATAATGTGTTTGGGTCTGGGCTTTCAATTCTTTCAGGTTTATTCCCAGCAATGGGGGTCCAGAGAAGAGGGTCCTTGTGGGAACATAGCAGTACAGATGAGAAATTTCAGCTCATCACTGGAGAAAAAAAAAAATGAACATTGAGCACATTGACGAGAGTAAGAGAATCAGTTGACTCTCCTGTCAACCCACCCCAAGAAGTACAACCAATTCCAAGAGAGGCCTTCTCAGTTGCAATTTCTCCTGTAGGGGAGAAGGAGAGCGTGTGAGGAAGTGCCTGCTCCCCCAGCTGCTCAGGACACTCAGTTCCCATTCCCAGGCGGCTCATGTCTCTCTCATCTTAATCAGAGTGTTAAGTTGTGAGCTGCAAGATTAAGGGATGGGGAGTGTCTGGGAGAACAGCTCAGGACAGAACATATGAAAAGGGACTCAAGGATTTCCCTCGGGGTCCAATGGTTAACACTCCACACTTCCAATGCAGGGTGCATGGGTCCAATCCTGGTCAGGGAACTAAGATCCCACATGTCACCGGGAGCAAGGCCAAACATTTTTCGTTAAAAGCCGCTCAGATCCCCCTAAGCATGATTCAACTCCATCTTATATAAGATTTCTATGTAAAATGTTATATTTCTACTTCTGCACACACTACACCATGCTCACCACCAAAAGTTTAATATCCACTTATCACATACTGTGGACCCCTTTTACCCATTTGTCCCTCCCACCCCACCTCTTCCCTTCTGGTAATTGCTAATCTGTTCTCTGTCTATACATTTTTGTTTTTGTTTGGTGTGTTAATTTATTTTTTTTCCATTCCATATGTGAGAGGAATCTTATTTTATGATCTTTCTCCATCTGATTATTTCACTTAGTGTGAAACCCTCAAGGTCATCCATGTTGTCACAGATGACAATATTTCATATTTCTTATGGCTTATTATTAATAGTGTTCCATTGTGTGTGTGGCTATTCACGGTCTATTGTGTTTCCATACAATCCTAACTTTTTAACAAAGAATTTGTGTAACCTTGCAGGGGGGTTGCCTGTAGAAGCCCCCCTCCCCAATTTTGTAGTCTGGCAGAACACCATTCAAATACCTCTTGGATCAGTGCCACCCCTGCCACAGTCCTGCCGCTGCTAAGTCGCTTCAGTCGTGTCCGACTCTGGGCAACCCCATAGACGGCAGCCCACCAGGCTCTGCCGTCCCTGGGATTCTCCAGGCAAGAACACTGGAGTGGGTTGCCATTTCCTTCTCCAGTGCATGAAAGTGAAAAGTGAAAGTGAAGTTTCTCAGTCGTGTCCGACTCTTAGCGACCCCATGGACTGCAGCCTACCAGGCTCCTCCGTCCATGGGATTTTCCAGGCAAGAGTACTGGAGTGGGGTGCCATTGCCTTCTCCGCCACAGTCCTAACCAACCCCAAATAAACATCTCTTTATTTCGATCAGGTCTCTGTTCATGAAAATTTTGGTTAACACTCCTCACCTCTTCAAAATATTTGCTGAACTATCATCTTGCCTATCTCCTAGGTTGTAGTCCTCAGTTTGGCTTGAATAAAACTGTTTCCTATTCCTACTGTGTGCTGAGTGTGCTAAGTCACTTCAGTCCTGTCTGGCTCTTCGCAATCCTATGGACTGTAATCTGCCAGGCGCCACGGTCCTTGGGATTCTCCAGGTAAGAATACTGGAGCGGATTGCCATTTCCTTCTCCAGGGGATCTTCCCAACCCACGGGTCGAATCTGTGTCTCTTATGTCTCCTTCATTGGTAGCCGGTTCTTCAACACGGGCACCAGTGATTATCTCTATTGACATGAGATAATGAGAAGACAGCATTGTTTTTTACTTATTAGATCTCAGTTTTTCTCTCCTGCTCCATGTTCTGTGAGTCTTTAAAAAATATTCCACAGGAAAATTGTTCCCGAGGTATTTCTGCAATTTTCAATAGGAAACACTATAATCAATAATAATTGCTTTCAATGAATTGTTCAATCTGCAACTATTTTTCAAAGATAATTTCAACTCCCTTTGAAAGCATTGTCACTGAAGTGACAGGTGGCAGGATAATCACTTCCCAGTAAGGCGATGACATCAGGGTATTCCAAACCTTTATCTTGGTTGGGTTCAGATGCCCTTTCCACCTCTGCACAGATGCTGTCTGGGAACACACGGTTCTGATTGAGAATGTTATTTGGTAAGTGTCTCTTTTTTAGTCAAGGGTCAGATTCGCAGGATAACTATATCACAGAAAATTCAGTTTGAAACACCAATATAAATCAGCTTCTCTCTCTCGTGTTTCCTGGGATTGGAACACAAATATACCTTTGTATACAGTGAGGATTAGGCTTCCTGCACACATTTGATGCATTCCTCCCTCTCTGCCCGCTCCTCTGCTGCCTGATGTCTCTGCTCTTTCCTCACATTTTCAGTTTCTATGAAATCTTCCTTCATGTTTCTCTGACTAAAGATGCCGAAGCTGTCACCATTCACTAAAGACTTCACTCAGCAGGCAAGTGCCAGCAACTAGATAACGATGCCGATCTCCCAGCTCTGAGTGGTGAATTACCTGAGGTCTGACTGAGAGGATGGAATGCACAGTTGGTTTTGTTGTATTTTCTTGTTAGCCTGTGTGGTAAAGGTGAGTCTTTATAATAGAGTTCTCTCATCAGCTAGGGTGCTCACATTTCTCTCCAGATTAGAGAACTGAAAGTCTTATCATTCTCCATGTAAGGAAATGAAGTCTTTATCTTCAAAGAAATTATCTCTAATGATTGTGGGGTCTGAACAAAAAAGATGAATGAAAGGCTTCACTATCTTAGGATAGTAATATTACCCTGACATGTAATATGACTGTTGTAGGAAAGGGGATCCCTGCCAGGGCCCGAAACTGGGTTCTTGTCTAACACTCGGAAATGAATTGTCCGAGGAGACACGTGTGCTGACAAAGCAAGAGATTTTATTGGGAAAGGGCACCGGGGTGGAGAGCAGTAGGCTGAGGGAACCCAGGAGAACTGCTCTGTCACATGGCTCACAGTCTTGGGTTTCAGGGTGATGGGATTAGTTTCCGGGTTGTCTTTAGCCAACCAGTCTAACTCAGAGTCCTTTCTGGTGGTGCGCGCCTTGTTCAGCCAAGATGGATGCCAGCAAGAAGGACTCTGGAACCTGGTCGGACATGTGGTGTCTCCTTTTGACCTTTCCACAACT
This sequence comes from Cervus elaphus, assembly GCF_910594005.1. Taxonomy (NCBI): domain Eukaryota; kingdom Metazoa; phylum Chordata; class Mammalia; order Artiodactyla; family Cervidae; genus Cervus; species Cervus elaphus. The sequence goes on along the minus strand of NC_057818.1, from coordinate 67,691,379 downwards.
CTTCCAGTTGGTGGTGGCTTATTAGTTCCGTGTTCCTTACCAGGACCTCTTGTCATAAAAGAGCTCCTGCAAATGGTTACTATGGTGCCTGGCCAGGGTGGGGGATTTTGGTCAGTGTGCTTCCCCAAACATAACCAGATATTAAAATATTTTGCTATTTACATTCTGCGAATAATTTCTTGCTCTCTCTATGATGTATGTTGATCAGTCTAAACAGATAAAACAGTAAAATAAAATTCTGCTTGGAGAACTTCATTGATAGCCAGGTCCATGTGCTTCTCTCTGAGAATAGGAGGCACTTAATTTGGAGCCTCCCTTTGTTACCCAAAACCCTATGATCAGGGAAATATCATGATCCTTTATTGTAATGTGTTGCTGAATTCTTTAAGAGCTGGAGTGAATAGTAACCACAGAAACTTCCATATGCATAGCATCCTGGCTTTCTAGTTAAACAAATTTTTATTAATCTTTCTACCATGTCTTCTTGCATGTTTTACTTTTAAATTAACTTCTGATGTCTCTTCCTAAGGCTTCCTAATGTAGTGTACTTCACTGTCCCAAGGCAATTCCATATTGTTATTCCATTATGCCCAATTTTCTCCTTTCATCTCAAGGGCTTCACAAATGATAAAATTTTAATTGTAGAACTATAAATGTGATTGTGAAAACTTTTACAAATCAATTCATGGATAAATTTCACTCTGAAACCCCCTACCCTGCCCCTACCCTGTCCACCTTCTCACCTTATATAGTTAAACTTGCTTCCCTCAGTGAGTATAGTTCTGGCGAACTTATACTCAGTCACTAAGATTTCTCTTAAAATCACAATTGCTGACATATGGCAGAGTGAATTCATCTTCTGCGTCTCTTTTACTAAAACATGCTAATCAATGTCCAAGGAATATGAATGGACATCAGTAATGAGATATGTAAGTCTCCTACTCACCCCTCAACCCACCAGATTTTTTCTTCAAAAGTGTTGTAGTTTGTTTACCAAGGCATGTCCTCCTACTTTAATACAAACTGTTCTCATTATTTCAGTTTTTGAAATTTGATTGAAATATATTTTACACAGCATTTGATTTACCTAATCCTAAACTGCACAGTCATTTTGCATACAAGATTAGAAAAATAGATAAAATTTTATGTGTTTAGCACACTAATTTTCAAAAGGACTTAAATTTGTGGTTGACATGTATCCTTTTATATGCTCTGTCAGAAGCAGCTACAAGATGGAACACGGGAGAGGCCCAGGAAAACACAGTTTTCTATACTCTCAGGTCCCAGGGAGACAGTCACTGGTGGATGAGGAGGCCACAGGGGAGAGTTCACCCAGGCAGTGGGCTCTGTCAAGTAGGCGGGGAGGAGAGAGAGAAGGGGCGGATGGATCGGAGGGCCAGTGCCTTTCCCGAGGTTCTTCGAGAGCAAAGGGTGAAGGGGGATCTCAATGGCAAGTCTGAATGCCCGTGGTCACGGTGAGGGGAGGGCAAGAAAGCAACTGGTGGCAGGGCCAGCCTTCACGCTGGGGCACCTGGCCATCTTGGTGGGATGTTTACACCCCGTGAGGATGTTCAGACAGCAGGAAAGTATGAAGTTTTAAAATTTACAGTAGAGACAGTCAGGTTTTGGGTTTCTTTTTTAAATGTTTCTTTTTGTTGTTGTTGCACTGTGCAGCATACAGGATATTCCCCCACCAGGAAAGCTCTATGTCTTAGCCACTGGACCGACAGGGATGTCTGAGTCATTATTTTTTTTTTTTTACAAACTCCAAAGTTTAGATCATATTTACTAGGATCTTGATAGAAAAGATAGATTATGTAATTCTGTATTAGACGACTGGACCCTAAAATGAAATTTCAGAGGGCGGCATGGGCGCCAGGATTGCCCCAGAAGGGCAGGCATCAGCAGACCTTCCCGCAGCTCACTCCTCCTCTCTGTCCTCAGGGGCGGGGCCCTCCCAGTGGGAAGGGCCGGGGCCTGAGCCAGGAGGGCCAGGGTGGACCCTCTGTGCCTGGGGCTGCTGACCAGGCCCAGGGCCAGGAGGGCGGGGGGCCTGGGGTGTGAGCTCGGTGCTTGCTGTCTCTTCTGCCCCCAGGCGGGGTGTCAGGTGGGGCCCCACCGGAAGGGAAATGGGAGGGCCCAGGGGTTGACTGTGAGCTCAGCCCGCGCTGCATCCACAGCGCTCGCTCCGCGCGGCCCCTGACCCGCAGGACTGGCTGGGCAGCAACACTCAGGGCCTCACCCACAGGCGGCATCCTGCCCAGCGGGGCCCCGGCTGCCTCCTGCTTCTGTCCGTGAACCTCAGCCCGGCCCCAGCACAGCAGCCGCCCTGGCCCGGCGCACCCCGGCCACCACGCCTCCCCGGGCGTCCGAGCCCCCTCCCCAGACAGGAAGGCAGCCTGCCCGCCCGGCCTGCCCCACTCCCGGCTCCAGTTTCCTCAAGCACTGGGCACCGGGAAGCACTTGGGAACGCTGTCCTGATTCCCACCGTCCCCGAAGTCCACGAGGTGAGCTGCAGGGCAGTAAGCTGAGCGTCACAACTGCGGAGGCCGGGTCCTCGGTGGTGGAGCACTCATTGGCCCCGGAGCCGGGCTCCGCAAGCAGACGCCTCCGTGATCTTATTTGACTAGGATCTTGATAGAAAAGGTAGATTATGTAATTCTGTATTAGACGACTTGACCCTAAAATGAAATTTCAGCATTCATATGTGTATATATGAATCATTCAGTGCCCATTTCAATATAATTTGGCCTTTTTTGGTTTATGGAACATCATATTTTATAATGTGTGATTTCTAGAAATTGGTTATTCCTATCTGCTACTGCTGCTAAGTCACTTCAGTCGTGTCTAACTCTGTGCGACCCCATCCCTGGGATTCTCCAGGCAAGAACACTGGAGTGGGTTGCCATTTCCTTCTCCAGTGCATGAAAGTGAAAAGTGAAAGTGAAGTCGCTCAGTCACGTCTGACTCTTCGCGACCCCATGGACTGCAGCCTACCAGGCTCCTCCGTCCATGGGATTTTCCAGGCAAGAGTACTGGAGTGGGGTGCCATTGCCTTCTCCGTATTCCTGTCTAGTTCCCCCCAAAAGCACTGAGGTTATAATCACCTCTTGGTGTTCTATATATTTAAATATTTTCATTGAGCTTTTATTTGTACTGAATAAGTAGTTGCTCTTTTATTAACGAGTGATAAATTATTCTTTCGTGATTTTGTTGACTCTTCCTTATTTGAAATCAATCTGAGATGGAGATGATTGGCCGCATCTCGCCAGGAGGGTGGGAGGACAGGCCGCTGCTCCTGGAGAAGCAGGGCCGGTACTTTGGGTGCTCCCAGGGCCGCTGGGCCGGGTGCTGCCCCGGGAGGGGCCGGGCGGGTGGCCTGGTTTTCTGAGCACCCCCCACCCCCCACCCCATGGGTGCTCCAGCAGGGCCTACCCCACCCGCCCCCCTGGGCCCAGAAGTGCCTGAGGCCGAGGTCAGGCCAGGGAGAAATCCCTGAAGGCCCTGGGCGTTGCTGGGGACTTCCGCAGCTGGGCACCAGGGGCCATCTGCATTAAATGTTTTCATTGGGCTTTATTTTCTTTGCTTTAGGAATTTTTCAGCACAGGATATTATAAAAGTGAAAAAAGTTATAATTTTTATAAATACAAATATGCGAAAAATGTTTTAAATCCTCAGGTTTGGTACATGCGTAGTAATACTTTGTCCAGGCAACATTATGAGGATATATTTCAACATTTTTACCTAAGACATTAACAATTCCTTAAATGCAGATCTAGTATTTATTTTTTTCCTCTGAGATTAAAGTTGGAAATATAGCTCTAATGTCCTAATTAAATCTAATACCATATATTAAATAAGTAATTGCTTTAATATAATTCATGAACTTTTATCATATATAAACTTCTATGTAGACTTATGATATAAATACCTGCAAACATAGATAACATGCAAGCTCCTTGTTCTGTTCTGCTTTTTTCTATTGTCAGTGGCAATGTGTAATTATTACCATACTTCATGTAAGGCAAGTTCACTTTGTTAAACTAAATTTTTTTTTCTACAAAATTTGTGTTGTTTTGATATTAGTATTCAATTTTCATTGGAATTTTTATTCAGTAGCATATTTCTTAGTGAGAACTGAATTATTCACACTGGGAAAATTTCCATCCAAGGCAAAAGTTTTCTCTGCTATTACTTAAAATGAATCCTATGGCTTAAATATAGTTTTTGGTTTTCACTCACTGTTTTCTGCACATTAGTTAATTTTAATATTGTTTTCCAAAATTTTACTTATTTATTTTCTTTATACATTTAAAGAAGACTCTTGCCACAAAAGAAAAAAATTGGCTATCTTGATTTATGGATATTCTGAATTGTATTACTATCATAATAACAATTCCTTTCCTTTATTTCTCAAGTGTAAAACCATTTCAGTTCTTGATCATGGAAATGGAAATTCATATTATAGCTGTTATTCTGGACATAATGAAATGACTATGCCAGGAAAGTGGTGACTCAATAACACCCTGTCCAGCAGAGTGGATTTGTGTCTTCACTGTTTGAAAATGTCCTCTTATCTCATCACCCAAGACTGAAACATCAGTTCATCTGGAAAAAGGAATTGTCTTCATGGTGGGGAAGTCTCCACCATGTTGTTGAATTTCTATTTCATCTTGTATCGTTGTATCTTTTCCCATGATGGACAATGTATTATGTGCATCTGCAGGTCTTATCCAAACCAGTCCAGTTTATGTGTCAGTTCAAAGATTTCCTACTCTGAAATACTGTCTACGCAATTACTGCGGGAGAAATGCTTGATATTTACCCTTATTCAGTTTCTGAACAATGAGCTGTTTCCTTAAGCTCTTCTAGCATTAACTTTTGCAATTAATTTTATATCATTTAGAGAGATTTAGTTTACCTGAGTCCACTTTTTAGAGTTACTACTGTATGAAAATTGTACAAAAATAGCTTCTTTAGTGGAATTCGGTGACATCTGAGTTCTATTTCCTTCCATCTTGTGTATGACAAGCAGTTTCAGGATTGTCTTGGAAAGTTCCTGTCCTAAGGGTTAAATAAGCTTGTTTCTCCCCCTCCCCTCAAGACGCTGTGTTTACTTGTACTGGGACATATATTGAGTTCATAAACTGGGTGTTAGAGTTAGGCATGGTTGTAGGGTTGTCCAAAATTCCAGATTCTTTTGAATGGCAAGTGAAATGAAATACATGTCAGTTTAAAATCTAATACTGTATGTGTATTGCCTGTTGTTACCAAATGTCAATTTTAACTTTTATTCAAATGCCTTGGTTTTATATTGGCATTTATTTTGTTGTTGTTCAGTCACTCAGTTGTGTCCAACTCTTTGTGACCCTGTGAACTGCAGCACGCCAAGCTTCCTTGTCCTTCATCACCTCCCAGAGCTTGCTCAAAGTCATGTTCATTGGTTCGGTGATACCATCCAACAATCTCCTTCTCTTTCACCCCTTTCTCCTCCTGCCTTCAATCTTTCCCAGCATCAGGGTCTTTTCCAATGACTTGGCTCTTCACTTCAGGTGGCAAAAGTATTGGAGCTTTATCCTCAGCATCAGTCCCTCCAATGAATATTTACTGTTGATTTCCTTTAGGATCATGGTTTGATCTCCTTGCAGTCCAAGGGAATCTCAAGATTCTTCTCCAACACCACAGTTTAAAAGCATCAATTGTTCAGCACTCGGCCTTCTTTATGGTCCAACTCTCACATCCACACATGACTATAGGAAAAACCACAGCTTTGACTAGAGCGACTTTGTCGGCAAAGATTTTATCTCCCATAAGTACTCGTTCCCATTGATAGAAAGTATTTGATTCCAAGATATTCTACCACTACATTATAGTGAAGTATATAGGTAATATGTAATGTTTATTGCAAGTAGTTTTACCTTCATACTATCTCCTTAAGGACATACAGTCAAAGTTCTGTATTTTCAAGTCACTTGAAGTATTTTCCTTGCACATAGAGACCACCATTAACTTTTTTAAATTTGTAAACTTAGTGTCTTTAAAACATCTACTTACTTTACTTTAATATTGTTTTATAACTATGGGAAATATGTACACTTGTACAAATAAAACATCCTAACCAATTTTTTTTCCTTCAACGTCTAGCTTTAGGATTTGCCCGGTGGTCCAGTGGTTATGATCCACCTGCCAATGCCGGAACACAGGTTCCATCTCTGGTCCACGAGGATGCCAATGTTGTGGAGTAACTAAGCGCATGCAACTACTGAATCGCACATACCTAAACCTGTGCTCCTCAAGAAGAGAAGCCACTGCAATGAGAAACCCCTGGGCCACAATGAAGACCCAGTGCAGCCAAAAATAAATAAATAAAAAATTAAAAGAAAAACTTCTGGTGAATGAGGAAAAAAGGTCTAGATTTAAATTCTCCCCTACTCTATACAAATACATGTTCCTTGTCTGTATAGTCATTCTTCTGTACATTTGGGAATACTCAAGGACACTCTACACACAGTTTTGTACCCAGCTTTTCAATGCATCTGGGACATAACTGTAGATAAGAGGGTAGAGAACCTTTTCACTCAATTTACACATGTACAAAACTCTGTTGCTCATTCGGGGCCTAATGCATTCACTCACATCCTAGAAATAGACATTACCGGTTTCCAAGTAGAACCAGGATCTTCAGGAGTAAAATCTCCACCCATAAACACATACTTGATGCTCATCTAAACTGGGAAAGGATGTATCAGCCTTAGCACTGGAGAATACTGGGCATGGTGGTGGTGGGAACAGATTTATTTTTGTTTGTTGAACTACTCATTTCTCAGGTTCCAACTAAAATCAGTGTCCCATAGATACCAATATGATGGCTTCTTCAAAGTGGGAAATGGGAATTATCTTAGTCACTCAGACGGGAGTGGGGATCCTTGGGAACTCATTCCTCCTTTGTTTTTATAACTTCACTTTGCTCACTGGACACAATGTGAGACCCACAGACTTGATTCTCCATCAACTCGTCTTAGCCAACTCCTTGATGCTTTTCTGCAAAGGGATCCCTCATACAATGGCAACTTTTGGATCCAGGAATTTCCTGAACGAGGCTGGATGTAAACTTCTCTTCTATTTTCAAAGGGTGAGCAGAGGGATTTGCCTTAGCATGACCTCCCTCCTCAGTGGCTTCCAAGCCATTAGACTTTGCCCCCATTTCTCTAGGTGGCTGGAGCTCAGAATGAGATCATCAATGTGCATTGCCTTCTGCTGCTTCTTTTGCTGGATCCTGAATCTTTTGATAAATATCTGTATTCCTTTCTATATGACTAGTCCAACTCACATTGAAAACCTTAGTGTAAGGATAAATTATGGATACTGTTCCACTTTGAAGCCAAACAGAAATGTAAGGTTTGTATATCCGGCCATATTCTTCACAGCAGACTTCATATGTTTGAGTCTCATGGCCTGGGCTAGTGGCTCCACGGTTGTTTTCCTGCTCAGGCACAAGCAGCGAGTCCAACACATTCACAGCAACAGCCATTCTTCCAGAGCTTGTGCTGAGGCGAGAGCCACAACTACCATCTTGATCCTTGCGAGCTCCTTTTGCTTATTGTACTCAGTGTGTGCTCTTTTGACCTTTTGGATGAGTCTATTTGCTATTCCGGGCCAGTGGCTGGTAGATACGTCTGTATTTTTGTCTTTGTGTTTCCCAACACTCAGCCCCTTTGTGCTTATTTTCAGGGATACTCGTGTCACTCATAATATATTTGCTTCATCTTCTAGGCAAGGAAAACACTTTTTGCTAATTTGGCTGTGAAAAGTTGACTCTATTCTCCATAGAAAATCTGATTTCTTTCCCTCATTTGTTTACATTTAATATACTAGGAATTTTCAGACTACTCTTCACAGTGTTTTTTCCTGAACTTTATTTTGAAGCTCCTAGCATTATGATTGGAAATGATGCTCGATATGTTTTCAATGTTCTTAAACTTACTGAGTATCAGTTTGTGTTCCAGCATGTGGTCCATACTGGAAAATGTTCCACATGCATATGAGAAGGTGTGATTTGTTGCTTTTGGATAAAATGCTCAATAAAGATCAATGAAGTACACCTGGTCTAATGTGTCATTAAAAGTATGTTTCCTTATTGATTTTCTGTCTGGATGATCCGCCCATTGATGAAAGTGGGGTGATAAACAACCCCTATTATTATTGCATTAATGTCAAGTTCTCCCTTTATGGCTGTTAGTATTCACGTTATATATTGAGGTCCTCCTATATTAGTGCATCTATATTTACAATGGTTATATATTCTTAAATTGATCCCTTAGTCATTACGTAGTGCCCTCCTTGGTCTCTATACCAGTCTTTACTTTAAATTCTACTTTGTCTGATATAAATATTGCTACTCCAGCTTTTTTTTTTTTAGTTTTCATTTGTGTGGAATACTTTTTTCCACCCCATCACTTTCAGCCTATGTACATCCCTAGATCTGATGTGGGTCTCATAGACAGTATATATGGGTCTTGTTTCTGTATCCATTCAACTGGTCTATGTGTTTTGGTTGGAACATTAATCCACTTACATTTAATGTATTTATTGGTATGTCTTTTATTATTGCAACAATTTTCATATTATTTATAAAAGGGTCTATTTTATGCAAATGGAACCAATTAGGTCCTAAATGTTTATCTGTATAAGAGGTCTAATATTGATGAATATTTATACACTCAAACTAGCTATGCTAGCTTCATAAACTGAAAAGTTCATGAAGGAGGGAGAACAGGATGGCAGAGAAGTAGGTGGACATGGAGTACATCTCTCTCCATGGATACATGTGAAATACACCTTCAGACACAGATGTGCATGCAGAACACCAGCTGAGAGCAGACAGGAGTACTTGACCAGTGGAGAAGAATATATAGAACCATGCAAAACTTGGTAGGACAAAGAAACTAGGGGGTAAAACAGAAGCGTTAGTAGGACTGGACCTGCCCTTGGTGGGTGGGGAACTGAAGCAGGGGTCTGACTCCCACAGCGGAGCAATTGTCTGAGTCAGAGGAGAAACATTTAAGGGTGAGAGTGAAACAGCTGATATGTGAGTGCCTAAATGGAATGAGAATCAGACAGTCCTTGCCACAGCCATACATACACCAGGCAGGAACGTGGGTCTCCTGGAAGGGGCAGAGGCTGGGAGCTGAAGGTTAGGGATTATGGAGCAATCCCAGAGTGAGGGATGCTGCTGACTGTGGAAAGACAGGTCGAGGGGATGTGAGGGAAGAGATGTGGTGGGAAATGCCTGGTGGGCTACCTGGAAAGCCAGGTAGCCATGGAAACAAGGCGATACTGCTGAGTCACACATAGGGGATGGAGCCATCACCTTAACCTCTCTCTTTCCACACACCAGCATTGGCAGCTGAACAATAGAGAGGCTGTCCCATCAAATGCCTGACACATTGAACTACAGAGTAGGACCCCACCCAGGGTGCCCCTTTAAGTGCCTAATGCACCAATCTACAGAGTAGGACCCCAGTCAGGGGGTCCCCTCTATGTGCCTGACGCACCCAACAACAGAGAAGGACCCCAGGCAAAAGGAGCCCTCTAAGTGCCTGAATGGGCCGAGTTATAGAGAAAGATTGGCCAAAAGGCCTTCTGATCGCCAGCTACAAGAGGCTCGAAAAAAGACTCTGATAGGGCCGTCACTCCTGCCATGGAGGCAGTCCATGTCCCTGAACACTTGGCGCCACCAGGGTCCCCACAAGCCAAGCACTGGCACCTTCATGCTCAACTCTCACTGGGGCAGAGCAGCCACAGGCAGGAAAAAGTCTTGTATTTATGCGCTTCAGTAGCGTGCGACTCTTTGCGACCCTGTAGACTGTGGCCTGCCAGGCTTCTCTGTCAGAGAGGGGTTTCTCCAGGCAGGAGTACTGGAGCGCATTGGCCAGTACTGGTTGCCATGCCCTTCTAGAGCACTCTATTTCCTGCTGCCCTAGCCGCCAACCTCCCTGAGTGCTGCCAGAACCCCTGCGACCCAAGCAGCTGCACCACCTCCACACCTGGCCCTCACAGGGGCAAACTCAAGCCCTTCAGGGCAGCCTCCAGAGCTAAACCCCAGTGGGCAACCCACGTGCAGAGGTGAAAATAAAACCACAATTGAAACCCGGGGCAGTGTGGCTACGGAAGAAGACTCAAAACCTTCCGACCAGCTGGACAAGCTGCAGGTTAAATCCACACGATCAACTAGGCAGACTCTGTGTATGGAATATGTAAAAGGACATTGAGAGCTCCCACAAAAGAAAACGCAATAGCTCTGATAGCTGTCGTCATTGGAGGCAAGAACACACAGGAGGAGGACCAGATTAGAATCTGAGCTGCCCCCACAGCAGGTCCAGAGATCAGCACGGTGTTGGAGGGCATCCTAGGGAGATAAGGTGGACTGTGATTCCCAGCACTGGAAAGGACTCTGACAGCAGTGACTCAAGAAAAACATTTATTATTCTTATTTTTTGACTGGATGATCTGCCCATTGATGAAAGTGGGGTGATAAACAACCCCCATTATTATTGTGTTAATGTCAATTTCTCCCTTAATGGCTGTTAGCGTTTTCACCTGATATATTGACATCCTCCAATGTTGGGTGCATCTATATTTACAGTTGCTATACATTCTAGAATTGATCCCTTAGTCATTATGTAGTGTCCTCCTTTATCTCTATTTCAGTCTTTACTTTAAAGTCTATTATGTCTGATATGAATATTGCTACTCCAGCTTTCTTTTCATTTCCATTTGTGTGGAATACTTTTTTCCATCCCATCAGTTTCAGTCTATATGCATCCCTAGATCTGATGTGGGTCTCGTAGACAGCATATATGTGTCTTGTTTCCATTCCACACTGAATCCAGAAAGAATTATAAGGTCTGTATTTGTGGCCATATTCTTCACAATAGACTTTATATGTTCAGGTCTCATGGTCTGGGCTAGTGGCTCCATGGTTGTTTTCCTGCACAATCACAAGCAGCGAATCCAACACATTCACAGCAACAGCCATTCTTCCAGAACTTCTGCTGAGGCAAGGGCCACATCTACCATCTTTGTCCTTGTGAACTCCTTTTTCATCATTTACTCACTGTCTTCTCTTTTGTCCATTTGGATGAGTCTATTTGCTATTCCAGGCCAGTGGCTGGTAGATACCTCTATATTTTTGTCTTTATGTTTCCCAACACTCAGCCCCTTTGTGCTGATTTGCAGTGATATTCCTATCATTCATAATATATTTGCTTCATCTTCTAGGCAAGGAAAACACTTTTTGCTAATTTGACTGTGACCACTTGACTCTATCCTCTATAAGATTTCAAATTATTTCCCCTTAACTATTAACATTTGGTTGACTAATATTTTTCAGATTCTTGATATGAAAGCAAATTCTGTGTTGATGAGAACAACTAGGTCCTAAAATTCATATTCCCATAGCAGGTCTAATATTGTGGGTGAATATTTATACAATCAATCTAGCTATTCTAACTTCATCAAAAAACAAAAAGTTCATGAAATTTTGATATAGTATAACAGGAAAATTGAACTTAGAAATTTAGACCAAAATCTCTCACTTAGCAGTTTTTTGGTGTGTGTGTATATACAGTGGTGAATTATACATGACAAACAATTTGTCTATTTTAATTTTCAAATATATAATTCAGTGGCACTAAATATATCTGCAATGTTTGGTATCTACTACCACTAAATTAAAAAAAAAATCAAACAAAATGTAAAATGTGTACTCATTAAACAGTAATACCCATCCCCCTCTCTGGCCAACCCCTGGAAACCTCTAGTCTACTTTCAGTCTGTACAATTTGGCTATTCTAGCTATTTCTTATGAGTAAATTTGTATACTATCTTTTTATGTCTGGTTTTCATCATTTACTACATTTTGAAGGTTCATCATGTTGTGGCATGTATCAGAACTTCATTCCTTTTTATGACTGGATAATACTGCACAGTATGAATGAACCACATTTTAAAATTCCATTCAGATGTTAATGTACACTTAAGCTGTTTCTGCCTTTTTGCTATCACAAATAACACTGCTATGAACATTGCTGCCCACAGATGTGTTTGAGTCCTTGCTTTCAATTCTTTGGGTGTATACATAGGAGTGGAATTGCTGAATCAATGGCATATCTCTATTGTTTATGGGGAGCTGCGGAACTGGTTTTTATATTATTAAACTCGTTCTCACATTGCATCATTTTATATTCCCATCAGCAGTGGGCAATTGCTCCAATTTCTCCACAGCCTCATCAATACTTGTTATTTCCCCCTTTTCCCCTGTAGATGTAGACTGGTATCACAAGGTTTTGATTAGAATTTCCATAGTGAACAGTGACGTTGACATATTAAGTAATTTAATCCTGTTTTTCATGATCTTTTCCCTCCCTACTTCCCCCCTCTCTTCTGACCTCTCATCAGTGTACAAACATGGACTGATATGTACTTTCCTAACAGGAAAACTCTCTTTTGTCCACCACCTCCTCAAAGTGTTATCTATTTCCTGAGGCTCCTTGGCTCCTCTTCCCCACTGCCCATACCAGTCAGGTTAAATTTCTTCTCTCACAATCTGCCTTCCACTCCCCAAAGTCAGGGAAAATCATCTTTCTTCCTGGAGTAAACTGCATATTGCATACAGCAAAATCGATCTCCAACAGGATATAGGTACATCCCATTAGGGACACAGGTAGTATATAATGTGACTTGAGCCTGTCATTTTGGGATTTTCTGCCCCACTTTCAGCTCAGAAAATAATTTCCTTAACTCCAGTAAGTCTCTTTGAAGGCGCTTCTACTTCAAACCACATTTCTTCCAGGCTTTAAATTATTTGTAAGTTTCATACTATACTCTGAATTTCCAAGTAGTCAGAGCTCAGGGCAGAGGATGGTTGCATTCCTGTCTGGGCCTGACAGAAAATGGGATGCCAGCAATGAAGATGTCTCAGAAATCTGCATGGGGCCACCAGGGTGTCTGGAAGAAAACTAAACTGTGCCTGGTCCGGGTGAGACTTCAAAAGGAGGCAGAAATTATTGCTGCTAGGGCTGAGAACTGACTGGAGGATGTTCTGGCAATATTAGACCGACCAGAGTGGGGACATCTCCCTGAACACCTTAGGTGTGGTCATTGGAGACCCCAGAGAGGCTTCACCAAGGAGTAACAGGGTGGCATGTATACATACATATTCCCGGGACAGTAAGGAATCCGTCGGCAACGCAGGAGACCTAGGTTCGATCCCTGGGTTGGGAAGATCCCCTGGAGGAAAGCATGGCAACCCACTCCAGTATTCTTGCCTGGAGAAGCCCATGGACAGAGGAGCCTGGTGGGCTACAGTTCATGGGGTGGCAAAGAGTGGAACACGACTGAGCGACTAAACACAGCACCCTGGTCACACAACACTGCTGAAGCGGGTGGAGGGGTCAGGAGGAAATGAGAGCAGCGCTGGCTGCCTGCATTGCTGCCTGCATTTAGGTTTTGACGGTGTCCTACTGCTCCGCAAGGGTTTCCCTACTTTCCGAATTCTCTTCAGGTACTTTACAATTCTCTCTTTCAATAACAGGAGGAGTTATTCTTCAGCAGAATCCTCTATCGAATCGTATTGCTTTTCCAGACACCCTGACTTTGGGAAAATGTGCAGGTGAGGGAGCTGGAGGAGGGCCACGGGCCACCTACCCCGTCCACGGCTGGCCTTCCTCAGAAGGCCCCGGGCCCAGGAGCAGGCTGGTCTAGAGCCCTCCCAGCGCTCTACGCCGGGGGCAGGTTCTGGCCCAGTCTGTCCCTGCTCGCGTTCCAAGGGAACCTAGTTAGTTCTTTTCCTCCGGAAATAGACGCGCTTGAAGGTAGCGAAGCCACTTGTGATCTGAGGTTGCATCTTGAAGAGGGCACCGTCGCCTAAACACAGTGGGGGTGGGAGGAGAGACAGGCTGGAACTTCAGACCCCACGGTGCCCACTGGCCGTGGGCTGACAGTGACTAAGGCAGAGAGCAGTGGGGCGCAGGAGCCCAACGCGACCCCCATGGGGAGTGGGCACTTCCCTCCCTGGCCGGTGTCTGCGTTCCCTCCGTTTCACCCCAGGGCTGAATTCCGACTTTCACGAGCAGCCGCCAGGGGGCGCCCGCGGAGCCCCGCTAGCTGCCTAGGAGGCTTTCGCGGTGGGAGAGCGCGGAGCTGCCGGGACGCGCCGAGGGCCTCGACACCGCAGAGGCTCCTCCGTTCTTCAGGCTCCTCCTGGGAAGGGTCACCATGGAGCCCCCAGATGCGCTCCCCCGGGCCCTCTGGTCTTCAGGCACGGGCTTTCCCAGGACAAAAGTCCGCACACCCCGCCCCCTCCCTCACAGAGGTCAAGCCCAGACCCCGGCCGCCGGCAACCAGTCCAAGCGGCTCTCCGGGGGCCTAGTTCCCCCCACCCCCCGACGCCCCTGGCAGTCTCAACTTTTCGCCTATGAAGCCAAATCCCGATCTTTTCCAGGAGAGCCCCCTAGGTGGCGCGGCCAAACCCGGCGCCAACCCTGATCCGGTCAGATCACTAGCCTGTATTGCAGTCAGGGGTCGGAGAAGGGTGAGAACGGCTCCCACTCCGGGGAGAGACTCAGGACGTTTCACAAAAGATGCTGATGGGATCTCCCCTCAACCCCCAAGCCCGGCGAGACCTCCCACGTGGCTCAGACCACCCGGATCCGCATAGGGGGTCCAGATGTGAGGTCGAAGCGTCGCTGGCCCCTCACCCGGACAGTTTCCGGGAGAGCCTCCATTCCGGCCCACATGGAGACCGCCATCCGGGCGACAGGGCTCTGACACAGCCTCCGGGACTCCGCGATCTCGGGGTGGGAGCCCGCTTCCGTGGCTGGTGGCGCCGTGGGAACTACGTTACCCACAATGCCGGATGCCGGGCCCAAGGCGTGTAGCCAATGAACGCTCGGAATCAGCGCCCTTCCGCGACCCGAGGATCTGGGCGGGACTTCCGGCGCCTCTGTGGCGGCAGTACGGTGACTGCTCAGTGTACAGTTCCCTCGGAGACCTTTTGGAGCGTGGACGGAGGCTAGGGGGTGAACAGAGCGAGGAGCCTCTAGAGGAGAGGTTGTCCCCACAGTCCAGCGGCGAGTCTGCAGGGCTGCGGCGGTAGATGATAATTGTACACAAGTTCCTTCTCTGTCGCCTGTCACTTAAAACCCCTCTCCTCTGACTCCGATGGCGGCCGCCGCGCTGAGGGACCCGCCTCAGGTAAACGCTCGACCTCCGGACCCTCACCGCCCTCACCCCACCAGACACTAAAGCCCTGAGTGCGGAGCGCCGGCCCCCGTGCCCTCAGCCCGGGCCCCCGAGTCCAGGATGGTGAGGCGGTCGTGGCTGGGGCCCTGTGTTTTACAGACAATGTGATGCGTGGGAGAGGGTGACAGACGGAGGGACCGGTTTATGTAAATTCGCGGAGAAACATTCCCGTTTGGAATGGGAAGGGGAGGAGTTTTCATCTCAGGACGCTGGAGGCCATGGAGGGTTGTGAATACTAGAGGCTCACGGTGTGAGTTAGGCTTTTCAAGTTTTCCAGAAGTTGCTCAGGTTTAGAACAGACTGGGAAGGGGATGAAAACACCGAGGTACAGGGAGGTTGACTCTTTATCCAAGATCACACAGTTGTAAGAGCACTGAGATCTCAGAGATAATGAGCTACTCATTTTACTCAGAGATAATGCAGTTATTTCAGGTCACCTTGCTCCGGGGCTAGACAGAGGTAGGGGGAGGCCTGAGCCTGCTGAGCCTGCCATGGTTACCTGCCTGTAATGACCTCCCTCTTCCCACAAACTCCCATGAGGACAGAAGTGCTTAGGGACTATTCAAAGGTGAGCAGAGGATGTTCCAGGCGCTCAATGGTTCTGACCCCACCCTTTGTCTCTGGGATTCTTCCAGTCCATGAAACTGGACACTCTGAAGAAACCCAAAACATTTGGTTATCTATGGGAGACACAATTCAGGACTCCAGGGGAATTACCTGACAAGAGGGCAGATGTCCTAATGCCAGGCTCAGAGTTTAGATGCTGTCTCCCTGCCCACATGCCTGTAGTTGGTGAGTAGACAGTGACATTGATACCTTGAGAGGAGAGCAGGTATCTGTGGCCCCAAGGCCTGATAGTTCCTTCAAGGTGGCGACACTGGGAGGAGGGTGAGCAGGGGATGGATATCTGGGTGAAGGAACTTGGAATCCTATGAGAGAAATTGATCATGGAATGATCTGTCCCCATCATGGCAGGGCTGTGTGACCTTTGAGGACGTGGCCGTTTACTTCTCCCAGGAGGAGTGGGGGCTGCTTGATGAAGCTCAGAGACACCTGTATCATAAAGTGATGCTAGAGAACTTTGCACTTACAGCCTCGATGGGTAAGGCCCTCACCCCAGTGTACTGATCTGTGTTGTACTTTCTGTCCCCCAGAGGCAGCTCTGCTCTTTCCATAGTCAGACCATGGTCACTGCTTACTTCCCCACTTTCTTGGTATATGTGGTGTGGGTGCCAGTGTTAAGCCGAGTGCACTGCCCCAAGTAGTTCTAAGTCTGTTGCCTAAGCTTGCAGGTAAAGATCTTGGATGTAGGAATTTGGCAGTCAGCCTAAAACAAGGCATCTTACCTTGTTTACCTCACCCTGGCAGGATGAATGTCCCAGGTGTCATGACACCTGGTGTCCCAAGTCCTGATTCAGTAATTTAAACAATATGTATATAATTGACAAAATGCATATATGATATATAATCTTTAGTGATGTTATGTATGGGGTCCTGATGGATAGGATCACAGCATTAGGGTTCTAGTAATCCAACATGAGGCACCTTTCATTTCTTTCTTGCTTTCTTTCTTGTTGCACCTCTAGTTGCTGCGAGTTGGAGCTACTCTCTAGTTGTAGTGGATGGGCATTTCCTTGTGGTGTCTTCTCTTGTTATGGAGCACAGGCTCTAGGGCATGTGTTCTTTAGTTGTTGTGGCACATGGGATCTCTAATTGTGGCACACAGGCTCAGTGGTTGTCATGCACAGGCTTAGTTGCCCAGTGGCATGTGGGATCTTAGTTCCAAGACCAGGGATTGACCCCACATCCCCTGCATTGCAAGGCAGATTCTTAACCACCAGATCACCAGAGAGTCCCTAGCCTGTGATTTTCTTGTGTTGTAGTGTTCTTATTTGGCTTTGGTGTAAGGGTGATACTGGCTTTATAAAATCAGTATTGATGTGTTCCCTCCTCTTCAGTGGTTTTCTTTTCTTTTTTTTTTTTGAGCATTGATATTAAATGTAATGTTTCCACTTTAATTTATAGTTTTGAGTACTTTCTTTTTTTTTTATTACTCCAAGAGGTTTGTCAATTTTATCTTTTCAAAAAAACCTCTTAGTTTTCATCTTTTCTATTGTCTTTCTAGTCTCTATTTTATTTATTTACACTTTAATCTTTATCGTTTCCCTCTTCCTGCTAACACTGAGTTTAGTTTGTTCTTCTTTTTTAATCTTTGAAGTGTGAAGGTAGGGTTTTTTAAAAAAGATTTTTTTTAGTGTATATATCTGCTAAAACCTTCCCTTTTAGAACTACTTTTGCTGGGTCCCATAAGTTTTGGTATTTTATATCCATTTTCATTTATCTCAATATATTTTTTGATTTCCCTTTTGATTTCATCTTTGACTCTTTGGCTGTTCAAGAGTGTGTTTAATTTCCACATATTTGTGAGTCTTCAATTCTCCTGTTATTATTTTCTATTTTTATCATATTTTGGTCGGAAAAGAGATTTGATGTGATTTCAATTTTCTTAAATTGGTTAAGACTTGTTTTATAGCCTGCTGTATGATCTAATATGGGGAATTATTCCTACATTCTTGAGTAGTGTGTATTTTGCTGCTGGTTGATGAAATGTTCTGTATATGTTTGTTAGGTCTATTTGATTTGTAGTATTCAAGTCCAGTGTTTTTCTGGCCATGAAGGTTTTTTATTTTTATTTTTTTCATGAAGGTTTTTTAAGATATTGAAATGTCATATTATACAGAAAGTTAAAAGAAAAACAAAACATGATGAATACTCTCCTACTATAATCAGCATGATTCACAAATATTTCTCTTCTTTCAGTTTGTTTGCATGAAACAGAGACTAAAGAGACACCTTCTGAGCAAAACGTTTCTCTAGAAGCTTTGTCACAGGTCAGGACTCCAAAGGTAGGTCCATTCACCGAGAATGCTCACCCCTGTGAGAAATGTGTCCCAATCCTGAAAGACATTTTGTACCCTGCTGATCTACCAGGGCAGAAACCATACTTTACTGGGGCATCTGCAAACCTACAACAGCTTCAGAAGCATTTCAGTACAGAGAAAAGTGACGTGGATAAGGCAGAATTTGTAAAGAGCTGCATAGTCCAGGTGTCAGGGAATGCCTTCACCTGTAGGAAGGTTGGAATGGACTTCCCAGGTACATTGGGTCTCCTCCAGCACCAGATCACTTCCAATGGTGAGAAACCGAACAAAATCACCAAGTTTGGGGAGACTTTTAATGGTAGAAAAAGTCATTACAAGTTGCGTGAATGTGGGAAAGCTTCCAGCCACAAACACAGTCTTGTTTACCACCCAAGAGTCTCTGCTAGAAAAAGGGTTTATGAGTTTAGCAAATATGGGAAAGCCATGCACTGTAAGTACTCACTTGTTCAGCTCCAGAGAGTCCACACAGGAGAAAGGTCTTATGAATGCAGTGAATGTGGAAAATCTTTTAGGCAACGAGCCACTCTCATTATACACCAGAGAGTTCACACTGGAGAAAGGCCTTATAAATGTGGTGAGTGTGGAAAGTCCTTTAGTCAGTGCTCCAATCTTATTGAACACTGCAGAATTCACAGTGGAGAGAGGCCTTTTGAATGTGAGGAATGTGGGAAAGCTTTTGGGTGCAAATCCAATCTTGTTCGGCACCAGAGAACCCACACTGGAGAAAAGCCTTATGAGTGCAGCGAATGTGGGAAATTCTTTAGACAAAGCTTCACCTTGGTTCAACATCGGAGAATTCACACCACAGCAAGGCCTTATGTTTGTGTCCAGTGTGGGAAATCCTTTAGCCAAAGAGCCACTCTCATTCGACACCAACGAGTTCACACTACTGAAAGGCCTTATGAGTGTGGGGAATGTGGGAAAGCTTTTGGATCCAAATCCAAACTTGAGCGACACAACAGAAGTCACACTGGAGAAAGGCCTTATGAGTGTGCTGAATGTGGAAAATCTTTCAGACAGAGTTACAGCCTCGTTGAACACCAGCGAATTCACACTAGAGCAAGGCCTTTTGAGTGTGGCCAGTGTGGGAAGTCCTTTAGCAGAAGAGCCATCTTCACTAAACACCAGAGAATTCACACTGGAGAAAGGCCTTATAAATGTGGCGAATGTGGGAAATCCTTTAGTCGAAGCACCAGCCTTATTCAGCACTGCAGTATTCACACTGGAGCCAGGCCTTATGAATGTGGGCAGTGTGGGAAATCCTTTAGGCAAAAGTCTGTTCTCATTCAACACCAGGTAGTTCACACTGGAGAAAGGCCCTATGAATGCAGTAAATGTGGCAAATCCTTTAGCCAACGTTCCAGCCTCAATCTCCACCGAAAATTTCACACTGTGGAGCGGCCCCATGAATGCAGGAAATACGGGAAATCCTTTACTCCAAACAGCTAACATTGTTTAGCACCAAGAAATCCACACTTTGAAAAAGACCTTAGACCTGAAGGAATGTGCTCTCTCCTTGTTCATTATAACAGCACTAGACAGCTTTTGTAAGGGAGTCATCTGCCTGAAATTGAACCTCATACTTGCAAACATCTAATGACTTGAAATTCCCAATGAGTTCCAGGTATCTGTGAGGCTTACAGAGCTACATTCCATGTTCTAAACTCCCCAGGGCCCTCATCAAAGTTACATCACTGCCAGTTTCTCTGGTAGAACCCATCTCACCTCTTCCTTGCATAGTATTTCATCGGTTACCCTGATGTGCTGACACAAGGCCAATGTCTGTGTGCCCTAATGTTTCCTGGAGGAAATCTTGAGTAGTATGTGCCTGTACATTTTCCTATTTTAATTGATTAAGTATGAATCTGACCTTCTTCAAATTCATTGGTTTCACTTGATACTTGTGGTTGGTTTTCCTACCTCCCAAGTCACCAGCTGGGAATTGCCCCCTATTGCTCTGGTTTGTGCAGCAATAAAGGTCTTACTGTTTAATCTACCTTTAACCTTGGGATTGTATTCACTGTGGGGATGGGTGGAAAACAGAACTGGCCTGCTTGTTTGACAGGATGGACAGCTTTCATGGGTCCTCAGGTTTATGTGCCTCAACAGGGACAATATAATGATAGGAGGGTATAGTTTTCATTCCAGTTTTGACCTAATTTGAATTCCTCTTCAAGGTCTCTTAGGAACTAAAGCAGGGTTTTGTTTAGTTCCTAAATGTGTGACCTGGAAGCTTACATACTGTGTGACCAATAGGTTCCCCCTGGGGTTTCCTAGGTGGCACAGTGGTAAAGAACCTGCCTGCCAATGCAGGAGACTCAAGAGATGCAGGTTCGATCCCTGGATCGGGAAGATCCTCTGAAGTAGGAAATTGCAACCCACTCCAGTATTCTTGCCTGGGAAATCCCGTGGACAGAAGAGCCTGGCAGGCTATAGCCTATGGTGTCACAGAGTCAGACACAACTGAGTGACTGGGCAACACAGCACATGTAGGTTACCCTGAGGAAGGGTCACTTGTTCCAGCAAGCTCCGGGAATGCCATGAATTTGTTCTCATATTCCCAGAGGGTATCCCTTAATGCTCAGCACTGTTGAGGGGAAGCTTTCCACCAGGTTCTACGAAGGAGCCAAATGTCCTGAAGTTCATAATTCTGTGGACTAGTATCTCTCCTCAGGCATCAGGATACAGGTTTCAACCTTAATTGATACTGAAATTCTGTTGCTGAGTCACTAAATCATGCCCCACTCTTTTTCGACCCCATGGATTGTAGCCTGCCAGGCTCCTCTGCCCGTGGGATTTCCCTGGCAAGAATATTGGGTTCCCGTTTTCCCCTCCCAGGGGTCCTCCCAACCCAGGAATTGAACCTGAGTCAATTATGTCTCCTGCATTGTCAGATTCTTTACCACTGAGCCACCAGGGAACCCCCTGAAATTCTGGGTGTGATTAATAGTCAGTGGAGGAGCCTGCATCAAATTAAATGGAACATGCCTCTTCTCATGTGCATCCATAAATCTTCCAGTGACTGTGACTGTGCATAATCACAGCACTTCCAGAGCTGTGTATCTCCTGTAGCTGAATTTATTGTTGGCAAAGTAATCTAAAGGTTTTGTGAATCCCCATTGTCTTTCTGGGCTGGCCACCTCCAGGTCATTGCTGTACAGACAGAGAAATGAGAACAGAGAATGGAGATCCTGTTGTGCAGGGATGTGGCATTTGTGGTCCATCCAGTGGTCCTGTTGTCCCAGACTGGAACAGCCTCTGTTACTTGCCAGTATTTCCTGCACTGGTTCAGGGCTACCCTTCTCCAGGAATGGGGAAAAATAAGGTGGAGTCATTATTGAGTTTGGAGAAGGCAATGGCAACCCACTCCAGTACTCTTGCCTGGAAAATCCTATGGACGGAGGAGCCTGGTAGGCTGCAGTCCATGGGGTCATGAAGAGTCGGACATGGCTGAGCAACTTCACTTTCATGCATTGGAGAAGGAAATGGCAACCCACTCCAGTGTTCTTGCCTGGAGAATCCCAGAGATGGCAGAGTCTGGTGGATTGCCATCTATGGGGTCACACAGAGTCAGACATGACTAAAGTGACAGCAGCAGCAGCAGCATTGAGTTGTTAATCCTTCTGGTTTCCAGAAAGAGTGGGAAGTCCGGATTTTTGTTTTTTGTGTGTTTTTATTTTTAATTTTGAACCATTTTTTAAATAAATTTTATTGAGGCATAATTGACATACAGTATGCATATTTAAGGTGTATAGTTTGAAAATTTTTGCTATAATATAAAGTCATAAAATCATCAGAATCACGAAGATGAACATAACCTTGATTTACCTCATGTCCTTTTACAATCTCTCATTGTCCTTCCCAAGCGTATAGGAGGCCAGTACCTTCAACAATAACTTAGTTTCCATTGTTTAGGATATACGTTTATCCATCTATCTGCTAATGGGCAGTTGGGTTGTTTCCAGTTTGGTGTTGTTAGAAATAAAGTTCCAATGAACATTGGCAGACGGTTCTTTTATGAATATGTGTTTTAGTTCTCTTGTGCCAGTGCTTCAGAATATGTGAATTGCAAACTGCCAAATTGTGATCTAAACTGGTTGGATCCTTCTGTGTTCCCATCAACAGTATATGAGAGCTCCTGTTCTTCCCCATCCTGCTGATCCTCGGTATTGTCAGTCTGTTTAATTTCACCTGTCTTGGTAGGGGTGTAATGGCATCTCACTGTAATTTTTTAACTGTAGTTCTCTGATGTTTCATGATGTCAAGCACTTTTTTCCTGTTTATTTGCCACTTGTATATCTTCTTTAATGACTGTTAAGTACCAGTTGCTTATTTTGAAATGGATGTTGACTGATGTTTTCCTTTTTATTGATAAATAAAAGACACTTGTCGAACAAAGATGTGTTGGAACTTCACTTACTCTTCTGCAGTGATGTGTCATCTTTACTAAAAGGAAATACTGTTTTTGATGCTATGAGAAGGAGAGAGTCAATTCCTAGGCAGATTGATAAGAAGTTCAGGGTCCCCAAGGAGGAGAAAGGGGTCTGGGCCTCTCGAAGTGGATATTGGCGGTCTGGAATTCTCAAGGAGGAGAAAAGGACAAACGTTTTTTTCCTCTGCGTTCCTTCAGATCAGTTCAGTTCAGTCGCTCAGTCGTGTCCGACTCTTTGTGACCCCATGAATTGCAGCACGCCAGGCCTTCCTGTCCATCATCAACTCCCGGAGTTTACTCAAACTCATGTCCATCAAGTCGGTGATGCCATCCAGCCATCTCATCCTCTGTCATCCCCTTCTCTTCCTGCCCCCAATCCCTCCCAGCATCAGGGTCTTTTCAAATGAGTCAATTCTTCGCATGAGGTGGCCAAAGTATTGGAGTTTCAGCTTCAACATCAGTCCTTCCAGTGAACACCCAGGACTGATCTCCTTTAGGATGAACTGGTTGGATCTCCTTGCAGTCCAAGGGACTCTCAAGAGTCTTCTCCAACACCACAGTTCAAAAGCATCCATTTTGGGGGGCTCAGCTTTCTTTATAGTCCAACTCTCACATCCATACATGACCACTGGAAAAACCATAGCCTTGACTAGACAGACCTTTGTTGACAAAGTAATGTCTCTGCTTTATAATATGCTCTCTATGTTGGTCATAACTTTGCTTCCAAGGAGTAAGCGTCTTCTAATTGCATGGCTGCAGTCACCATCTGCAGTGATTGTCTTAGTCAATTACACAACTCAGTTTAAACTCTGTACTAGGGATTATACAACAACAATGTACCAGGGCTGGAGGACAGTTTCTCCTTCCTGAAAACCTTCTGACTAATACTGTCATCTTAGAATATATATTATGTGAGTGGGTCTGGAGGATCTTTCTGTTATTAAATTCTAATCTTGTTATCCTCAAATGTAAATTGTGGGAGTAGGTCTGGTAAAATTTTCACAAACGAGACATTCTTTTGATTCATTGTAATAACTAATTAAAAGGTATATAACTCCATTGCTAACACTAGCAAGGGTTACTCTTTCTGCCCCCTTCTGATGTCTATGTCAGAAGCTTTCTTTATCCCTTTTATATTTTAATTGCACAAAAGCTCTGAGCTATCAAGCCTTGTCTCTGGCCCCGGATTGAATTCTTCTCTTCCGGAGGCCAAGAATCCTGGCATCTTTTCGTGGGTCAGCAACAACCTTTCAAGAATATTTTCTCAAACTTTTGGTGCTATTTACAGTTAACAGTCCCAGAGTGCTTATACTTTGAAGCATTATCTACCTTCTTAACATATTCTCTCACTTTCTTAAGTGTATCCATTCAGTCAAATGAAGATGGCCCATTTTGTAGGATTTAAGTTGGAAGTGACAATTCTTGAAGATTTCTTACATTTATTGTTTAAAATAACTATTGAAGTAATACAATAGTCTTCTAATAAATTGTGTATATTTAAAGTGAATGATTTGTGTTCTGATACATGCTTAAGCACGTGAAACCAAAAGTTTCCTCTGCCCTTTTTAGGCAGCTACATCTATCCTGTCCCATTGGCCTGGGGAAGGAAAGCTGAGGCACCAGACCTTAGAACAGACCAGGGATCCCAGCCCTGATGTGGCCTTTGCAAGGCTCACTCTTCCCACAGAGGCAGGTTGGGCGTCACTGAACCTGTGAATCGGTCATCTGGAGCAGGTGGTGGAGGGGGTCCTGACCAGACCCCAGTCTGACATTCCAGATCAGGGGGTGGGTGTGTGCTGTAGGAATTGAGGCCTCCTGGGACCCCACCCAGCTTGTCATCTCAGTTTAGTTTTCTAGCAGGAACCCCTCCCCCGACCTCACCTTCCTAGTTAATTGCTGTAATTTATTGACAGTCCTAGTATTCTAGTATTGCATGTGCCAGGAGCGGCGGGGGGGGGTGGGGGGAGGGGAGCGCGGTGTGAGGGTCTGCTTCCACCGTTCGCACACAATTAGGACTAAAATCAGAAATGGGGGTGGGGGTGCATTCCGAGACCAAGGCTTAAGCCTTTGGAGTCACGTACCTGTTTCGTCTGTACCTAAGACCCCGAGTTGTTCTGGCTCTCTCCCTACCTTGGGAAAAAGGCGCCCCCACCGAATCCCGCCCACCCCAGCCGGGGGCGCAGGGGTGAGTCTTGAATATGTGTGAGAGTCCCTGGCGCTCTGCGCTGCCCAGTCTGCCCGGTGCTGCACCCTCCGCGGGGGCAGTCACCGGAGCACTTCCGTCTGTCCCAACTTAAACAGGATGTCCAGATTTGGAAATCTACACCAGGAGGTTTCACGACGTTCCTTGACGTCTTGAAAAGTGAAAGTGAAAGTCGATCCTTCCTGTACGACTCTGCAACCCCAAGGACTGTAACCTGCCAGACTCCTCTGTCCATGGAATTCTCCAGGCCAGAATCCTGGAGTGGGTAGAGTTTCCTTTCTCCAGGGGATCTTCCCAACCCAGGGATCGAATCCGTTTCCGCATTACTGGCAGATTCTTCACCAGCTGAGCCACCAGGGAAGCCCAAGAATACTGGAATGGGTAGACTATCCCTTCTCCAGCGGATCTTCCCGACCCAGGAATCGAACAGGGGTCTCCTGCATTGCAGGTGAATTCTTTACCAGCTGAGCTACCGTGATGTCTTGAGGGCGGTCAATTTCAGGGGTTCACGGTACCCTAATAACTCCGTTGTTTAAACGTTCTCATGATAGGGAAGCGGCAAGGAGGCCGCAGGAATTTTCAGGATCCGCCCGCCACCCCTCTATCGCCGCAAAGCTTTCCGTGATGCAGGGGCTCATTCATAAAACGCTGTTATAAACAGAGGCGGCGGCACCTGGTTCTTGCCAACCGCACTGTGAGCAGCCCAGCCTTGGCGTCCTCCCGCTTCGGCAGCGCCGGCCGGACCAGGAGAGTCTCTCTTGCTGCCATTCCCTGGCTGACTTCCACCGCGGGCTCTCCAGACCGCGCCCAGGAAGGTTGGGCTAGCGGGGCCCACAGCTTGGAGGTCACTCCTTCGCTGGGGAGGGAAGCTGCTCGGAGCGCTGGACGTGCTGGAAGCGCGCGCACTGTGGTCCCGGTGAGAACGGTCCCTTCCTGAGGGACCGCTCTTTCTGAGGGCTTCGGCCTTTGGCGCGGTGGCTGGTGTCCGACGAGAGCCGAGCAAACGGGTGCCAAACGGACTCCTCACTGGAGCCCGGCTCCCTGGGGGAACAGCAGAAAGCGGCCATCCTCCCTCCGCCGGCCCCCCGGAGCAGGCAGGAGGGGCGGGTGTGTGAAGAAGTTCATTGATAAAAAGCGAGTTCCTTCAGGTGACTCTAGGGGGCTCCTGCGTCAGTGCAGAAGTCGGGTATGCTTATAAACAACCCCTGCGACTGCGTTCCTATTATTCCCTCAGTATCCCTGGCTCGAAAGGGGGCCCGATGACTCAGCTGGTAAAGAATCGCCTGCCGATGCAGGAGACACAGAGAGGAAGTTTCCATCCGTGGGTCGGTAAGATCCACTGAAAGAGAAAATGGCAACCCACCCCAGTATTCTTGCCTGGAGCATCCCACGGACAGAGGAGCCTGACCGGCTACAGTCCATGGGGACCAGCACTGGGGGTGGGTGGGGGCATGCTAACAAACCAGAAGAGTGGGGGCCCTAGACGAGTGCCATTACTGGGGGTCAGGGCAGTGCACACAGGCAACAGTCACGAGGGGATTTCATTGGTGGGTTGGAATGTCACTAGGTCACAGGGGAAGATAAGGGAAGCTTGAGTTGGGTCACCCGGGCGGGGTGCCTACAGACAGTCTGCGGGAACGCTGAGGCAGCAGAATATTTAACTTAAAAATTTTGTAATACAAACATACACTACCATATGTAAAATAGATAGCCAGTGGGAATTTGCTTTATGACTTAGAGAGCTCAAACCTGTGTTCTGTGACAACCTAGAGGGGTGAGAGAGGATGGGAGGAGGGAAGTTCAAGCCAGAGGCGCCATACGTATGCCTATGGCTGATTCATGTTGGTGTATGGCAGAAACCAACACAATATTGTAAAACAATTATCCTTCAATTAAAAATAAATTTTAAAAATTTAAAAATTTATGTTACAAGGGTCTTAAAAGACAAGACGCAGAAAACACAACAGGGATCTGGATCGTCGCCCTCAGGAACATCCCATGCCTCGCCTCCTTCACTAGAGCTTCTGCAGTTCCTCTGCCAACTCTTCTCCAGTCCTCTGGGCCCCAGGGTCCTCTGGAGACACCCTTCTCCTGGAGGGATGCTGAAAAAGAACTACCAAGAAGCCTCTGCTCCGTTTGGCATCATTGAAAGGGGTGTTGCAGGCTCGCGTGGTCAGAGGCGGGACTTCCTGCGCCGCCAGAGCGGGATTTTCGTCTCGAGGCTGGTGTGCCAGCACTCGCTAAGATCTGTAAAAATGGGATTTGAGTTGCCATTTTCACCTCCAGGGATTTCTGACCCAGGGATCGAACCCGCGTCTCCTGCGTTAGTAGGTGGATTCTTCTTGTCAGTCCCTGGGACACTGTGTAAAAGGGAGAGAAGTGTTTTCTAGAATCCCCCTGACCGCATGCCTCATAGGACAGAGCGCACACCTCACAGTCCGGAGGTCTTTCTATAAGTCGCAGCCATACCCCTTCCCGAGTATAGGACCTTGAGCAACTTTCCCTGCTGCCCTTGGCTTTTATATTAAAGTTCCTCCAACTGGGTTGAAAGAACTAGAAAACGCGCATGAGATACCTGACCGTGTCCAGTACGGTCCAGGGAGCATCACTCTGGCTCTCTTTTCACGGAGGTGCCTCCTGAGCCCATGCTGATGGCAGAGGCTCATCCCTGGGGGAATCTGACCCTTGGGCTTCCCTGACCTGTATCATCTATAAAGATAAGGACTGGGATGGGGAAGAACAGCAGTTGTCTGCAGCACTTTGGGGATTGCTGTTCTGCTAGGACAGAAAAGGTGTCAGGACAGTCCAGGAGCCCAGAAGGCCAAGGAATTTACCTTTCAGTTTACAGCCAGTGGAACTAGCTTCCCCCCTGACAGTCGTGAATCTGTCTTCCTGTTTGAGGTTCGGTTATATTTGAAAAGTGAGTCCATTCAAATGGGCAGGTATGATGGTGTACAGGAACGTGGGTCCTTTTGGACATAAAAACACAAGAGGTCCTGGGTGACTCCATAGCCATCGCCCTGAGTGCCCTCATCATAGTCCTGATCACTGTCAGGACTTGTCTTATTTGTTACTTTCCCACCCACTTGACTCCCCTCCTCACTTTATTTCAGACTCACTCCCATTCGCTGTCCTGAGAGAGGCTTTCCCTGGTGCCCAATCACAAGTAGACAGTCACCTCAGTCATCTCTCTCTGTTTTCTTGAGTTTGGAACCTTTAGGTCCCTCTGACATGGCCGTTGTTGTTCAGTTGCTCAGTCGTGTCCTACTCTTTGCGACCCCACAGACTGCAGCACGCCAGGCTTCCCTGTCTATCATCAACTCCCAGAACTTGCTCAAATTAATGCCCATCAAGTCGGTGATGCCATCCAACCATCTCATCCTCTCGTCCCCTTCTCCTCCTGCCTTCAGTCTTTCCCAGCATCTGACCTGGTGGTGCCCGTTTATTTAGTTGCTTGTTTAGGATCTCTTTCCAGCCCCAGAGTGTCAGCACCTGTTGCTGCTATCTGCTAAGATATAGAGCGGCTGAGCCTGTAAAAGGTGCTCAACAAATGGTTGAGTGAATGAATGGGTCTCCCACTCAGGGGCTCAGGTCACACTTATAATAGTCTTTCTCCCAACTGCGGCCCCCAGGGCTATACTAGCTCCACCCCTTGCTTACCTCCACGCTCCTCCCCCTTCTGTTCTTCCCTTGCTCACTGCACTCACTCCTGCCTGGTGTGCAGCTTTTGCTCTTGCATTTTGTCTTGTCTGATCCCGGATCTCTGCAGGGCTGTCTCTCCCCTCATCCCTGTGCCTCAGCGTCTCCTCTTAGGATAGTCTTTTCCCAGCCGTTTTCCTTCTGGCTGAGGTACCCCTGGCTCTCACCTGCCCATCTTCTGGAAACTCTCTGCCACCTTTTGCTGAATGTTCAAATCTCACATCCTTTCTTAAATTTGAGGTTGTTACTGACTTTCTTTCCCTTCCTTCTTCCCTCTCTTCCTTTTTTTTTTTTTTTTTTTCCATGCAAGGTATGTTGAATCTTAGTTCCCCAAGCAGGGACCAAACCTGTGGCCTCTGCAGTGGAAGCATGGAGTCCTAACCACTGGACCATCAGGGAATTCCCTGTGGCTGACTTGCTGGAGCTGCCTGGACCTCAGGTCTTTGCCTGAGACAGAGTTGATGATGGCCTTTACCTCGTGGGCTGAGTGGGGGCTTAGTAAAAGTCAGAACGGACATGGCCGACTTCACTGTACCAGCCCTCCCGCATCTGGTGTGTGGACGTGTCATTTTCTCTTTAGTTCTCAGATCCTGGCACAGTGGGAATGAGTGTAGTATTG
This sequence comes from Cervus elaphus, assembly GCF_910594005.1. NCBI lineage: Eukaryota > Metazoa > Chordata > Mammalia > Artiodactyla > Cervidae > Cervus > Cervus elaphus. The sequence continues at coordinate 67,662,181 of NC_057818.1, read as the reverse complement.
ATGGTGACACTGATGCTTGGAGAAGTGATGAGATATTGTGTCTATGGTCACACTGCCAGCAAGTGTCAGACTTCAGACTCTTCATCTGAACCCCGGATCTCTGGCCCAGAGCGAGGGATCTGCAGTCACTTGAACCTCAGCGTGTGAGGCCCTCAGCCTGGGCAGGCACTCAGACAGGGTGAGGGCAGTTCAGGTGCCGTCGCTGCTGTGGCCATTGTTGGAATCTTGGGGATTTTTCCGAGAGCACTTAACCTCTGCCCCCCAGACCTCGTGGAACACCACTGTCTGTGTCATCTCCCGTGGCCTTCTTCACCCGAGGCTTTTCTCTCAGCCACAATTGCTTTATATCCCAAGGCTGCATCTGCTTCCCCCTTGAACCCAGCACAGAACTTGGCCATCAGCAGGCCTCATGATTCTCTGCACCTCATGGGTCTCTGTACCTTCACCAGCAAGAGTGACAGTCTTGATCCCACCCAAGTGCACAGCACCAATGTTGCTGTGTTTTGACTCTCCAGGTGGTGGTGACCTTCAAGGATGTGGCCATGACCTCCACCCGGGAGGAATGGGGACAGCTTGACCTGGACCAGAGGACCCTGTTCCGGGAGGTGATGCTGGAGACCTGCGGGCTCCTGGTCTCCCTGGGTACGTGCTCAGCTCTTAGACCTGTGGGGACCCAGCCTCCTCCTGGTTTCTGGCTGACCAGAAGGTCACGGGAGTCACCTTTCCTGCTCCCCACGGGCCCTGCAGTTTGCTGGCCCCTCCTCCTCCTGCCTGATCTGAGTATGTAGCAGGGGTCAGGGGGATAGAAGTAATGTCCCTCTGAACACCAGCCCTCATCCTGGCACCCAGCACCCTTAGGCTCGGTCTGAGGTCCCTGTTCCTGACTCCTCTGCCGGGAAGCTGCCGACCCAACCTGGTAGGGTCACGTGTCCTCACAGCTCACAGCAGGGCTGTTCTCAGAAGGGAGGAGGGGTCAGGCAGATCTTCATGGCATTTGTCATCAGTGCCACCGGGGACCTTCCTGATCAGCACAGTCTCAGCAGAGAGGCCCCCTGGTCAGCATGGCCCTCACATGTGTCTGGGCGCCCTGGTGGATTGTGTGGGGCAGTCCTTGGAGGGCCAGGAAGAGATTTCTCAGGAGGCCGTATATGCTCGGAATCATCAAATGACAGTTCAGACTCTTTGTCCCCTAGCCTGGAATCAAGGGGCGGACACGTGAGTGGCACCACAGTGGTTATCCACAGTGAGGCATTATGGGACACTTTTGCTTTCCGTCCCCACGAAGTGCTAATTGTGTAGAGGTCTTTGTTCTAATGGGAGTTGTGCTGCTTCTGTTGCAAAAGAACGACTCCATTGTCCTGGAAGATGACCCTGCCAATCGGCCACTTTGAGCTCCTCAAACTTCTGAATCAACAGGCAGAGAGTTACTGTGCTGGCTCTGGTGGTTGAGTCTGATACCAGGAGCGAATTGGACTATACTTCCCACTGCTACTTGCACAAAGGAAGTGTGTGTCTGGAATGCAGAGGTACCTGAAGTGTCTTATTGTGACCCATGATTAAAGTCAGTGAAAACTATAACAGCCTAATTTAGGCAGGACAACTCATAGCCCAGACCCGTCAGGAATGAATGATTGGTCACCTACTAGGGAATAAAAAAGAACATCTGAAGTGGTACTGAGGACCAAAGGAATTTCGAATGGGTTGCAGAAGAGATACATTAGTTGTGGTTATATGACCATACAGAAATGAGGATAGTAATCTGTAATATCATAAGTATTCCTTCCTTCTCTTGTCATGAATGTGTATTTATGTCTCTGAATTCATGAATGAATTCAGTATCTTTTTCTTTCTTCTTTCATCCCCTTATATAACAAAAGTAGTGTTGGGGAGTTCCCTGATAGTTCAGTGGTTAGGATTCTGCATTTTCACTGCAGTGATCCAGGTTCAATCCCTGGTTAGGGAACCAATCCTTTAAGTCACCTAGCACAGCCAAAAAAAAAAAAAAAGTTGTCTTAACATTTCAATATTTATTCACTGTATATCATTAAATTTATAGTATTTGCTTCTGTTTTATGCTTTGGTATTTTGGCCACTAGGCATGTGAAATCTTAGCTTCCTGACCATGGATTGAACCCACATCATTGGAAGGTGAAGTCTTAACCACTGGACCACCAGGAAGCCCACATATATCATAGCATTTGGTTATAGGATATCAAGCAGAAGAGTGACCATCACCCAAGGAATCTGCATCCTTTCTGTAGAAAACGTTAGTGTATTTTCTGTCGTACATGGGATAGTTGTATCATGTTAGGTGGAAGTATGACCTTGTTGTCTTTATTTGGAGGTTAGGAATGGTTTGAGTTTGTGTGGGTGCCAAATTGACAAGAGGTGGGCTTGTAATGATTAATTTTATATTCAACTTGACTAGGGTGTATCACATCTAGATGTTATTCAAACACCAGTCTAGCTTTTGCTGTGAAACTTTTTTTATGGACTAAACACCTATATTTTTTATTTATAATTTTTAAATTAATAGATCAAATACATATTCAAAAAGTATGACCTCAACTTAATGGCATATTGTCCCTTAAGAAAGTAGGGGGGAAAAAAGAAAGTAGAAAAGTAAGACAAATTAAACAAGACTTGGATTCAGTAGCATACTGAAAATTTTAATAAAACTAGACAGCTATTTAATATTGAGATGGAGGTTATAGTCATCATAATGAGGCAATAAAAAGAAATAAAATTTCTCTTTGTTAAGGGTAAAATAAAATTTATTTAATTGATCTAGCTGGGCTGGAAGAAGCACAAGCTGGAATCAAGATTGCTGGGAGAAATATCAATAACCTCAGATATGCAGATGACACCATCCTTAAAGTGAAGAACTAAAGAGCCTCTTAATGAAAGTGAAAGAGGAGAGTGAAAAGTTTGGCTTAAAGCTCAACATTCAGAAAACTAAGATCATGGCATCCAGTCCCATCACTTCATGGCAAACAGATGGGGAAACAGTGGAAACAGTGGTTGACTTTATTTTTCTGGGCTCCAAAATCACTGCAGATGGTGACTGCAGCCATGAAATTAAAAGATGCTTATTCCTTGGAAGGAAAGTTATGACCAACCTAGACAGCATATTAAAAAACAGAGACATTACTTTGTCAACAAAGGTCCGTCTCACCAAGGCTATGGCTTTTCCATTGGTCATGTATGTATGTGAGAGTTGGACTATAAAGAAAGCTGAGCAGCAAAGAATGGATGCTTTTGAACTGTGGTGTTGGAGAAGACTCTTGAGAGTCCCTTGGACTGCAAGGAGATCCAACCAGTCCATCCTAAAGGAGATCAGTCCTGGGTGTTCATTGGAAGGACTGATGTTGAAGCTGAAACTCCAATACTTTGGCCACCTGATGCAAAGAGCTGACTCATTTGAAAAGACCCTGATACTGGGAAAGATTGAGGGCAGGAGAAGAAGGGGGGACAGAGGATGAGATGGTTGGATGGCATCACCGACTCAATGGACATGAGTTTGGGTGGACTCTGGGAGTTGGTGATGGACAGGGAGGCCTGGCGTGCTGCGGTTCATGGGGTCGCAAAGAGTCGGACGCGAATGAGTGGCTGAACTGAACTGGAAATTGATATGTGGAGAAAATTTTATGGGATCTACCCAAAAAAAACCAAAAACATATACAGTGGAATACTGAAAGTGAAAGTAAATACTGCTGCTATGGATAGACTTGGAGAGTATTTTCCTAAGTGAAATAAGTCAGACACAGAAAGACAAATTTAGTAGGATATCACTTATTTGTGGATTTTCTTCTTTTGGCCATGCTGCATGGCCTAAGGGATCTTCGTTCACCAGCCAGGTTTGAATCCGTGCCCCCTGCAGTGGCAGTGTAACATCTTAGCCACTGGACTGCCAGGAAGATCCCCAGGATATATTCTTAAGTGAAAGACTATAGTCTAGAACAGTGTACAAAGTATGCCGTGTATTTTGAGTCATGTAGAAGTAAAAATATATAGGGACAGAGATTTAACAGTTTGGAAAGACAGGAATGTAAGTTATCACATTTTCTTATATTATATTTTTGAGTTTGTAGAAATTTAAGTGTTTCTATAATGTTTAAACAGAGTTCAATCAAAATAGAATTTAAAAATCCATAAGATCAATAGAAAAATTGAAGAAAAAGTGGAGAGACTGTATGTTACATTGATGGCACATCTAGGACAAAGAAAAGCGGCTTAAAACCTGGAAGAGGGACTTCCCTGGCAGTCCAGTGGCTAAGGCTCTGACTTTCACTGCAGAGGGCATTGGTTCGATCCCTGGTCGGGGAACTTAAGATCCTGCATGCCATGTGCTGTGGCCAAAAAATAAAAATAAAGACCCTGAGGAATAAACACACACATACTTGTTGCTGCTGCTGCTAAGTCGCTTCAGTCATGTCTGACTCCCTGTGACCCCATAGACGGCAGCCCACCAGGCTCCTCCGTCCCTGGGATTCTCCAGGCAAGAACACTGGAGTGGGTTGCCATTTCCTTCTCCAATGCATGCATGCATGCTAAGTTGCCTCAGTCGTGTCTGACTCTGTGAGACACTCTATGGACAGCAGCCCACCAAGCTCCTCCATCCACAGGATTCTCCAGGCAAGAATACTGGAGTGGGCTGCCATTTCCTTCTCCAACACACACTTGAGTACAAATATAGCTAGGAGAATCTGAATAAGATCAGGTGATAGTATCAAAGTCAATATCATTGTTGTGATATCATAATATAGTCTTACTGTTAGGGAAACTGGGTAAAGTACACACTGGATCTCTTCATGTGAATCACTTATTTTCACCATAAGTATTTCAATTAAAAAAAAATCCAACGGAGGAGGAATTCCCTCGTGGTCCAGTGGTTAGGACTCTGTGCTTTCATTCATTTGAATCAACCCCTTTTTAAAAATTTATAATTTATTTATTATTTTTGGTTGCGCTGGGTCTTTGTTGCTATGCGCAGGCTTTCTCTAGTTGCTTGCAGCCAGGGGCTACTCTGGTTGTGGTGCATGGGCTTCTCTTCTTGAAGAGTAGGAGCTCTAGGGCATGTGGGCTTCAGTAGTTATAGCGCTCAGACTCAGTAGTTGCAACTCACAGGCTCTAGAGCTCTGGCTTAGTTGTTGTGTTATTCCTCAATATGTGAAATCCTCCCAAACTAGGCATCAAACCCGTGTCCCCTGCATTGGCAGGCGGGCTCTGATACACTGCACCTCCAGGGAAGTCCTTGAATCAACAGCTTTATGTCAACATTTTTTTAAGTCAAATCTGCAAGTCATACTCTTTGATTTTGGATTAAAAGAAGTAACATCTACATTTATTATTTTGCAGCTGTATTTTCATTATTCTCATCATGATAGATTATGTAACTCAAGTTATTCATGATTTTATGGAAGAAAACTCAAGCTTGATAAACATATATGAACCTGTATGGACACGACTCCTGACTGGTGAAAGCAGTCATCCCACTAGCAGGGACCATGGGCAACTGGACATCAGTCAGGACGTGTGACAGGGAATACACAGGAGAAGTCCACTCTGCACTGTCAAGCAGGGGCTATTCTCAGATCTCACTGAACATTTGTGTGAAGTCGTCATTTCTGTCTGGAGGGATCCTCACCAGTTTTGAGCAGTGTTCCTTCCCGGGGACTTGGCGAGGGAAGACTGCAGTGTATCAATCTCATTGTTCAGTTTATCCTCAAGTGGTTTGTTCAAAATATTCACAGTAAACCTGATTTTTATACTACTGCTTAAGGTTGTAGAAAATATAACCAGTGTGATGAAAATGTTACATAAGTAGAAAACAAAGCAAAATAAGGGACAAAGGAAAGAACCAGGAATCTTGATAAGAGTCCCAAAATGAAGTTAAATAACAAAGACATGTCAGTAGAATTTACTGTGGAAATTAGGGCATTTGCATAAACCTAAGTCTGATAACTGTGACATTGCTGAGGTTATGGATTGCTCCACTCTTAATGACCTCCAGGGAGTCACTGGCAGTAATGACTGATAACTTCTTCTGATCATACAGGTTCTGTGGAGACAGAAAGGTTCTAAACTAAATGCTCCCTTCTCATTGAGTGTAGGGTGATGCCATTCTTCTAAAATGTCTGGCCCCAATTTTTCTGTTTAAAAAAATTATAGATGGGATGTTATTGAGATGAAACCAGAGTAAGGCGGATGATAGAGATAAATATGTGATAGATATTTAAGTGGGTTTCCTAGGGGGTTCAGTGGTAAAGAATCCACCTGCCAATGCAGGAGACCAGGGTTCAATCACTGGGTTGGGAAGATCCCCTGGAGAAGGAAATCACTACCCACTCCTAGGTATTCTTGCCTGGAGAATCTGAAGGACAGAAGGAGCCTGGCGGGCTACAGTCCATGGGGTCGCAGAAGTGTTGGACACGACTGAGCAACTGAGCATGCGTGCATATAGGTAGATGATAGATACAAACAGAAGACAGATAAATAGGTAGATGATGGATAGATGACAGAAGAATGGATCCATTTTTACAGGTAAGGAATGGAAGCCGAGACCCCAGGAGGGTAGAGTGTTGATTACTGAGAAAGAAAACATCCAAGTACTTGAGATGCAATGAACAGCCTTCCACTAAGGATAGGAATTTAGAGACACATCATTAAAGGCTCCGTAACATAACATGCCCCAATCATCAGATACTACAGAGACCCTAGGACTTCCCAGATGGCTCCACCTGCAATGCAGGAGACGTGGGTTTGATCCTGGTTGGGAAGATCCCCTGGAGGAAGGCATGGAAACCCATTCCAGTATTCTTGCCTGGAGGATCCCATGGACAGAGGAGCCTGGTGAGCTACCGTCCATGGGGTCATAGAGTTGGACATGACTAAAGCATCTAAGCACATATGCACACAGAACCTAGGTGTCAACCTAGACTGGGAGCTCATCTTCATCTTATTACTTACAACCTACCTCATCTTGACGGCTTCCCTCATGACTCAGTAATCTGCCTACAATTCAGGAGACTTGGGTTCGATTCCTGAATCGGGAAGATCCCCTGGAGAAGGGAATGACAACCCACTCCAGTATTGTTGCCTGGAGAATCCCAAGGAGAGGAGTCTGGCAGGCTACCGTCCATAGGGTTTCAAAGAGTTAGACACAATTGAGCAACTAACATTTTCACTGTCACCTTATCTAGAGGAGAGGGAGGAGGTGTCAGGCACTCCTGAAGCACATTGATGAGGGCCAACTTGCCTCTGGTTTCCTCAGCAAATGCCTTTCCTGTTTTTATGGGTTTGTTCTTGTCTGTATCTATATGTATCCATAGATATGATCTATCTAAGGCGTTTCCTTTTTTATTGTCCTAACCTTGGTAAGTAAAATTGAAAGAACAGTTAATCTTGGGTTCCCTGAGATAAACATTTTCTAAGAATCAGATACCTGAAATGAAGAGATACTTACCAAATGTGTATTTGCTCCCAGGACAAGGTCTGCCATCGCAACCTCTGTGCGTCTGCAGTGAGGACATATAAGCCTGAGATAAAGGCTTAGACCCCCCATGATGTCATCTGCTCCTGGCAAAGTGATCACCTGTAAGTGCACCAACAGTTATTTGTGTAGGGTGTGGAGACAAACTCTGAAAAATATTTGGGGCTGTGTAGCTACCAAGAGCTATGGAAAGTGCTTCATATGATAGATATCTGTCAGGAGTGGAAGAAATTGATGGTGGGAAGCTGGTTTTTTAAATAATCAAAATCCCACTGGAATGTATGGGGAAAAAAAACCCCTGAGTTCTAATAAGTGAGGGAAGGAAAATGCCTATTGGGGATTTTTTTAATTGATTTAAAGACTTTTTGCAAAACATGACTTCTTCCCATAGCTCAGAGCACTGAGGGCAGGGAAATTGAAGGAAAAAGCAGAGTGAGGAGAATTAGAAGGTATATCCACAGTTGTGCAAATGAATGTTAAGTGTGTATTTTCCTTTTGTTCTATATTTCAAGACATTTATTATCCCAGGAGTTTCAGACATGTTTCTAGGAATATGGAATATGTCAGTGCACAACATTTAAATACATATTTCCCTGCTGGAACTTAGTATTTGATAGAAAAATACATAAGCAGTTCTTCTGTTTAAGTTGCATAGTGTCATAGAAGGTGATGGTTCCTAAGGAAGTAAGGGCAGCAAATGGGTGATAAAAAAATAAGGAGTTTATGATGAGTCTGGCCATTAAATTGAGTGTCCATATTTGGACTACTAGTGAAGATGAAAACTAAGGACCTACTATATATAGATGGTTTATTTCCTCCTTTCCAATTGCTTCATATTTATTATTTTGCCTTATAATGAAATTGGAACTCCAGGATAATGCTGAATTGAGAACAATGAGCAGCTGTTCTTCTTTTATGCTAAAAGGAATACTTTAATAATGGTTCAAAAATACAGTATTTATAATAACTTTTTGTAGATGTTATTTATAAAATGATTAAGAAGGACTGCTTCTATCTGCAGTTTGATCTCTCTCAGTGTACTAGCACTGAACAATTCACAAAGGAAAAAAAAAATTAGTTCCCATTCACAGTATTACCAGATTTAGAAAACGCATATGCAAGACCAATAAAAAGAAATCTAAAAACAATGTTAACAAAAATTAAGATCTAAATAAAAGGAGATGTATGTTTATGGATTGGGATACTCAGTATTTCTTCCTAAATTGAAAATTAAGGAAATGTCCTGGTGGTCCACTGGTTATAACGCTTGTGTTTTCACTTCCATGGCCTGGATTGAGGGACTCTAGATCCTGTAAGCCACACAACATGGCCAAAAATAAAAAATAAAAACAAATCAATGCAATCCCACTCAAACTCCTAGTAGGATTTTTGTACTGTATAAACTAGAAGGTGGATTCTAAACTTCATATGAAAAGCAAAGATCCAAGAACGGCTATGATGACTTTGAAGAAAAAAAAAAAGGAAGTCAAAGGAGTACACAATGTTGATTTCAAGACATATTATGAAAACAAATTAGTCAATACGTGAAAATACTGGCATAAATAAAGTAGATAAATGCAACAGAATAGAAATTCCAAAAATAAACATACATAAATGATTGACCTTCAATGAAGTACTAAAGCAATTCAGGGGGAAAGGTATGATCTTTAAATCACTATTATGGCAGAAACTGGGTGTCCATATTTTAAAAATTAAACCCCACAATTAACTGAAAATGATTCACTTACATCAGTAAAAACCTCAAACCATAAAAGTTACAGGAGGAAGCAAGGGAAAAAGTAAAGAGAATAAATGAACAAATTAGGCTACAATAAAATTAAAAACTTTTTCTCTGGATTAAGTGATTGAAAAGACTAAACCAAATCTGGAAGATTGTATTGCTAAGTATTTCCATTAGAGTACCTTAATCAGTAAGCAATGACAAAACGTCAAAACTCAGTAATTAGAACAAGTTATATGAACAGAAATTTCAAGAATGATATGTGGTTGGAAATTAACACATGGAAGACCACTTGGCATCATATCATTAGAGAAATGCAAATTAAAATCACTTGGGCCCACTATACAACTATGGTGTCACTAAAATTGGAAAGCCTGAACATACCAAGTAAGAATGTAAAGAACAGGAACTTGGCTTGTGGTGCTTCTGATGAGACTATAAAAGGACACCACCACTTTTGGGAAGAGTTGGACTGACCCTACATGAGTTTAACATTCACTTACTCTATGACGAGGAGTTGTGCTACTAGATATTAACTCAAGTGAAGGAAAGCATGAGTCCAGAAGGCATTTCTCCAGTGTGAACATTGGTGGCGCAGTGGTAAAGGGTCCACCTGCCAATGCAAGAGACATGGGTTTGATCCCTTGGGCGGGAAGATCCCCTGGAGTAGGAAATGGCAACCCAACCCAGTAGTCTTGCCTGGAGAGTCCCATGGACAGAGGAGCCTAGCAGGCTATAGTTCAGAAGGTTGCAAAGAGTTGGACATGATAGAGCGACTGAACACGCGCACGCACACACACACACACACACACATATTAGATCATGACCTTGGAGCTGTGTACAAAGAACTACACGCATAAGGCCTTTCTCCACTGTGGGTTCTCTGGTGGACAATTAGACTTGTTTTGTAACTGTAAGGCTTCCCACACTCATTGCACTGAAAAGGCTTCACTCCAGTGTGGATCCTCTGATGGACAATAAGACTTGTTTTGTTACTGTAGGGCTTCCCACATTCACTGCACTGGAAAGGCTTTGCTCTAGTGTGGACGTTTTGGTGGCTAATTAGTGTGTTCTTCAGCTTGAAGGCTTTCCCACATTCATTGCACACATAGGGTCTTTCTCCAGTGTGGATTCTCTGGTGCTCATCGAGTGTGATTTTCCTCTTGAACCCTTTCCCACATTCACTGCACTCATAATGCCTCTGTGAGGTGTGAACATTCTGGTGTTTGTTGAGGGCGAAGCTGCTCACAAACAAATTCCCACATTTCTTACAGGCATAAACTTTTTCTCCACTGTGGATTCTCTGGTGGACAATAAGACTCTTTTTGTTGACATAGGCTTTCCCACACTCACCACACATATAAGGCCTTTCTCCAGTGTGAGTTCTCTGGTGGATAATAAGACTTGTTTTGTAACTAAAGGATTTCCCACATTCGGTGCACTTAAAAGGCTTTTCTCCAGTGTGGATTCTCTGGTGCACAAGGAGTTTATTTCTGTACAGGAAGAGCTTCCCACATTCACTGCACTTATGAGGCTTCTCTCCAGTGTGGACTTTTTGGTGCTGGACAAGTGAATCCTTGCGGGCATATGCTTTCCCACATTCCTGACACTCATAGGGTCTTTCTCCAGTGTGGACTCTTTGGTGCTGAACAAGCTTACATTTGTAGATGAAGACTTTCCCACATTTACTGCAATCGAAAGGCTTTTCTCCTGTGTGAACTCTCCGATGATGAGAGAGACCCCCTCGGAGTCTAAAGAATTTCCCGCAGTCATTGCACTTATATGGTTTTTCTCCAGTGTGAACTCTCAGATGCTCTGTGAATTTGTACTTCTTACTGAAGGCTTTGCCACATTCGCTGCACTTGTAATGCCCTTGCCCAGGGTGAGAGCCCCCCCTGCTCTGCCTGCTTCTGTGTGGATGCTCTCCAGCGTGGGGGGGCTGGTGCTGGAGAAAGCCCAGGCTACCGAGGAAATCCTCCTCAGCCTCTCCACATGTGAACACAGTGTCAGGTACAAAGATCTTGCAGCTCGTCACGAGCAAGGCCCCGTTCTCATCCCTCCTGAGACGTTTCTCTCCACTGAGCTGTGTTTGGTGCTGCTGCAAGTGAGAAGTGAGCATTTTCCCAGAAGCCCCAGAAGAGGGCAGGGTTTTCTCCATCAGGGCACACATGTCAGTGGAAGTGACAGCCTTCAGGATACATGGGTCCACCTGTGGATTCCTGTCTCGTGTCACTTGTTCTGCAGAAACACATTGTTCAGAACTGGCCTCTTCGGTATCTCCTCCACGCCAACACCCTAAAACCATAAAAAATGCTGATAAAGTGTATGGAGACTTTGGTGGGGAAGTACATATGTAGGAATGAGCCCATGGGTTTGTGTTCAAAACAAGGGAGGAAGGGTCAAGTGGTAGAAGGGGATACGATGCATTTCTCAGTCCCTGGTGGTCACAAAAATAGAAATGTTTCAAACTAAGGAGAACACAGGATATGGAGCTGCGCCAGGAGGAGACCCTGGAACAACTCAGTCCTTGGCCAGTGGCAGTCACCAGGGTTTTCTGGTGGAGACAAGTGTCAGCTCTGTACAGCGTGTGTCCTAACCCAGGAAAATGCAATTATACCTGTTTGCCTGGTGTTCAAATACCATACACGTAAACATGCACCTCTAAAAATACATTAAACATAAACATATACGATATACTAAACACATAATATTGGAGAAGGTTTCAAAGAGAGAGGGAAAGGGGAGATGTGGAGGACACTTAGGTAGAAGACAGAAAGAGGTGAGAAGTCACAGTGAAAGGAAAAGTGGACCAAGTGTCACAACAGGGAGGAAAAGAAACAAAAGAGTATGACCATGATGAATCTGGGCACTAAAACACTAGTGAGCAAAGGACATTTCCCTGTAGGATTAGAAATGACCTGTGATGTGCGTTCCTACAGCCCCTGCTCACCAGAACCAGGATCCAGCAACCTTCTTCCAATGACTAGAGAAGTGTCTACCTCGTCAGGCACCCAGGGCCACCTCCACCCCCAGGTCAGGTTGGGTGACTGTGGAACTTACTAGATCAAAGGCCTGAGGGGAAAATGGGGCCATTATGAGAAAGACACTGGCCCAGGGTCAATCAACCAATGACAGACTTCAGAAAAAAAAAAAAATGGTACTAGAAGAACCTTAAGTAGTCTTCCAAAAATAACCTAGTGTTGACCATAAATGCTGACCACATGTCTCTAATTCCTGAGACAGGCAGTGCACACAAAAAGGGTTAAAATCTGTGACACAGATCTCCCACCCAGCAGAATAGTCAACACACAAGCGATGGCAAAGCAAACTGGAAGTCCCAAGCAAACTGGACAGACAGTTAACAAGCCTCTGAGACCAAACACTTCTGTGAAAGGCATCAGGGCATGTGACACAGGACTAGACATGCATGGGTGGGGGCACAAAGCTCAAATGCCAGGAAGCCAGGGAAGGAAGCAGTGTCCGTGACCCAGGCTGGGAAGGCTGGAGTGAGCCACGCAGAGAGAAGGGCCGAGCCCAGCACAGGCGGTGTGTGCGGACGCAGTTCTTACCCAGGGAGGCTACCAGGGACAGGTTCTCCAGCATGACGTCATAGTACAGGAGTCTCTGAGCCTCGCCGAGGAGCCCCCACTCCTCCTGGGAGAAGGACACTGCCACGTCCTCAAAGGTCACATGGCCCTGTCAGGAGGGGGACACATGAGTTCACAGAGGCCTCTGTAACTAAAACACCCTCCCCACAACATAGCACAGCCTTCATGGCACAACACCATGACCTGAGGGCCTGGAATCTGACATTGCCCACCTGCTCAGGAGTATCTTCACACCTGGACCCTGCCCCCACCTGATCTTCAGATGTGTGTCTAGTTGTACACCTGACACCTCCGGTGAGACACCCCTGCCACATCTCAGACTCAGCACGAGGATACATAATTCTGGACAGTCCTCCTGCTCATCACTCCTACTTTTTGTTGGCTGCACCAGCTCTTATTTGTGGCATGTGGGATCCAGTTCCCTGACCAGGGATCGAACCCTGGGTCCCCTACATGGGGAGCGCAGAGTCTTAGCCCCTGGACCACCAAGGAAGTCCCATCACTCCTACTTCTCACTTCCCGTCTCAGACACAGTGTCCCTACTCTCACCTAAAGGCAAACGTTGTGGTGTCATGTCAGATGACTGTCCCTGACCCTGCACAGCAGAAAAGCACCCAGCTCCTCAGGCCCCCACCCCAGGAAAGGCTGTGCTCTGTCTTTATCCACCCACGTCCTGGGTCCTGCAGTGTCCTGGACACACCCCACTTGGTCTCACCTCCAGGCACACGGACAGGCTGGCTCCAGTCCCAGGAACATCTCACCACCTCATCTTCTCCACTGGACACATGAGACCACCTCAGTACCACTTCACAGGTCCTGCACCTTAGGTGACCCCAGGGCTAGAACTAAAGCCCAACAAGCCCAGGATAACTGTGTCTCTTGTATCTGTGTGTCAATACTAGGGGTGGGATGACATCGGGAGAGGTACTGGGGCTTCCTCCACTTACCTGTCCAGGGACCATAAAGGCTGCTGCTACCATGGGAACCTGTGAAAAGAGGGAGGATCTGAGATCAAGGTTATCTTGGTGAGGATGGAAAGGTGGAGCTGTGTCCTTTCCTGAAGATGAGTCACCTCAGGCTGACCTCTGACTCAGAGCTATAACCTGACAACTCTGATAGCCTTTGATAAAGACTCAACCTCCTTGAGTCTCAGTGTCTTCAGGTGTAAAAGTGAAGTGAAGTGAAGTCGCTCTGTTGTGTCCGACTCCATGGACTACCAGGCTTCTCCATCCATGGGATTTTCCAGGCGAGAGTACTAGAGTGGGTTGTCATTTCCTTTTCCAGGGGATCTTCCCAACCCAGGGATCAAACCTGGGTCTTCTGCATTGCAGGCAGAGGCTTTTTACCCTCTGAGCCACCAGGGAAGCCCAGGTGTAAAAGGGTAACACTTAAGATGTCTACCTCCTAATGTTGTGTAAACATCAAATGCATTATTAACCTCTCCCACGCTAAGATTCACTATTACATAACACAGGATTAAGATTTCTATAAATGTTTTTTTTTTTTAAATCAGGATTTCCTTACATGTCTTTCAAGGCTTTCTGAGACAAAGTATCTCTTTTCCACTACCAATTATTTGATTTCATGACAGAATTCACTCCTATTATTATACTCCCTGAAATTCGTGACCATAGGTTTAAGAGCTCAGTCCCATAAATTGACCTCTTCTGAGAAGCCAGTTCCAATCCCTGGTCCCCAAGCTACCAGTACTTCTGTCCCACTGGCTACAAATTCAGGGATTTCCCTGAACCTGTCAGTATTGATAATTTGATAAAAATAACCCATGAAAATTAGGAAAACACTTTTCTTACTGCTGGCTTACTGTAATGGATACAACTTAGAACAGCCCAATGGAAGGGATGTCTATGTCTAGGTAGTGGAAGTGGAGGGCAGCAGGGGTTTTCAGGCCCTTTCAGTACAGCCACCCTCCCAAGACTTCCATTGTTTCAAGGTGTTCAGTGATCTTGAGGCTCCTTGAATTTTATTCCTCAGCAATTTTTATACATGGTCTCCAGTTCCCCTCTGATTCTTGGGAACTTCCACATGGGGCTGAGAATTTAACCTTCTATTCTCCTTACTTCCTGGCGACCAGTCCAATCCTAAGTCACCTCAATTATAAATAAACTCCTGTGTGAAACAGGGGCAAGTTGTAACAAAGAACAGTCCTAAAGCTAGGAAATTCCAAGGAGCCCAAGATAAAACCTAGCACAGATATTCATCCTCATTTAAAACAATTAGTACTTGTTTATACAAGATTAACTTGTTTAGTTCAGTTCAGTTCAGTCGCTCAGTCATGTCCAACACTTTGCAACCCCATGAACCGAAGCACGCCAGGCCTCCCTGTCCATCACCAAGTCCCGGAGTTTACTCAAACTCATGTCCATCAAGTCGGTGACGCCATCCAGCCATTTCATCCTCTGTAATCCCCTTTTCCTGCTGCCCCCAATCCCTCCCAGCATCAGGGTCTTTTCCAATGAGTCAACTCTTCGCATGAGGTAGCCAAAGTACTGGAGTTTCAGCTTCAGCATCAGTCTTTCCAATGAACACCCAGGACTGATCTCCTTTAGGATGGACTGGTTGGATCTCCTTGCAGTCCAAGGGACTCTCAAGAGTCTTCTCCAACACCACAGTTCAAAAGCATCCATTTTGGGGGGCTCAGCTTTCTTTATAGTCCAACTCTCACATCCATACATGACCACTGGAAAAACCATACCCTTGACTAGATGGGCCTTTGTTGTTCAGTCTATACATTTTTAACCTTGTAGTTTCCTAGAAGAGCTGAGGCACCTGTGCCCTTTCACTGAACTTAAGACTGACTGACTGGTCAGCATCGCCCAATTTTTGTGGCTCCAAAAGGAACAGACAGTCAGCTGGCGGAGGATTCATCAGTCAACATACACAACCTCACCCCTCCTTCTCCACCTCCTTCCCAGCCAAAGCTTATACCCTTGCTTTCTTATAAAGCCCTGGAGCCTCAGGACCCTCCCATTTTTAGGCAGCATCTCAAAGTCCCACCCACTCTGCCCTCCAGCCCCACCTCTTCTTTCATCTCAGGTCCCCTTTCACAGAAAAGTGAAAAAATTTTCCCACCTAAATTTGAGATCCAGATTTAGGTGTCCCCACAAGGACATCCTTGAGCCAGTGACCTCCTCCCTTAATTCCAGACTATAGATTCTAGCAGCCCCTACATTACCTCAATTTTGAATCTCAGAAACAACATGTCTCAAATCCAACTTTTCTTCTCTCCCTAAAACTGACTTCTCATATCAGTGTGGTCTCAGGTAGTAAAGAAAACCTTTATTGTCCTTTACTCTGTCTTTAGCTCAGAGCCACATTTACTTCACCAGGAAATCATGCCAATTACCTGTAAGACTTATTAGGAATATTATCTGTTACGTTCCTTTGGGAAAAAAAAAATTATTAAACAGAAACCTCAATTAGAGTTGGCACACCAGAAGAGGGAGCCCTCACTGACCTGAGACAAGAATGGTATTCCAAAGGAAGAAGAGTCTCCTTTTTCCTGGAAAGGACTCAGACAATGAAAAGCCATGGGCTTTTTGGTGACTAGAGCCGTTTTAGCTTCCCTTTGTAATCTCTATAAAAGTGTTAACTCCCCCATAGTGACACACCCCAATTGCAATTTCCCGAAAGATCCTGAAAAAAAAATTTTTTGAAGCCCATTTTTGTGTGCGAAATACAGGGCAGGCTACTTGTTTCAGGTCAGCAACTGCCATACCCATCACTCTCGTCCAGAAAACACCTTACTCTTCGGATTCTAACTCAGAAGCCTGCCCAGGTCTCCCCGCCTCCACCCTCATCTCCTCCTCCCCAGTCTGTACTCCTCGGAGCTGGCTTTGAAATACTTTAAAACTCAAGCGAATTCCTAATTTATTCGCAACCCTCCATGCCTCCCAGAATGCTCTCGGCCCAGTTGACCCAGACGATTGACTCCTCTTCATATGCCCTGTCCCTGCAGAGAGGACTCCAACCCCAAGTTTCCCTAACGCTCTGGCTCGTGTGCGCCTCCAAGGATCGGCACGTGCCGGGCCCACGGCCTTTAACACTCCACACTTCAGCACACAGCGTGTCAGAAAGGGGACCGCCACACACGCACGCCTAAACTTCTGCAGACGGGCCTAAGCCGCGGCGCCGTGAGCAGGAGACCCTCACGGGGGCTTGAGGATCTGGGGACGGAACTGTCACCTGGGGCGGGCCCTGCAGCGCGTCGGTTGCCATAGGACCCTGTGGGCGCAGTGGTGCCAGCAGAAGCGCGAGATAATGGCGGAGACCTGGGCCGAAAATCCTGGAAGTGTCCCGAAGTCCGCTCACTCCTGTGCACTGTGGACGGCGCCCC
The DNA here is from genome assembly GCF_910594005.1 of Cervus elaphus. Classification (NCBI taxonomy): domain Eukaryota; kingdom Metazoa; phylum Chordata; class Mammalia; order Artiodactyla; family Cervidae; genus Cervus; species Cervus elaphus. The sequence goes on along the minus strand of NC_057818.1, from coordinate 67,644,986 downwards.
TTGGGTTCTTCCCAGTTTCTCTAAGGCCGGCTGCACCGAGTTATTTAGAGTCTCAGGTTCTGCAGTCTGCAGCAAAAGCCGTCAAACGACCGCCATCAAAAAGGCGCCGGAAATCCCACCCCCTCCTATTTCATAACCCAGGAAGAGCCAGAGTTTGGGGGCTTCATTGGTGCGGAGAACAAGGCAGACCGGCGCATGGTCTTCTGGGTAGTGTAGTTCCCTCGGTTCCGGTTTGCGTTACAAAGCCCCGGGGTCTCGCCTTAACGTGTTCTGACGGATGTAGAGATTAAAAAGTAGACCCAAGAAAGCCTTTAGGTATAATCTTTACAAAATTCTGCTTTAACTACCATTTCTCAGCTAAAAGTAAATACAGGTTTAGCAAACAGGCGTTTCCCTCGTGAAAAGACTGAGCGTAGCCACAGTCCTCAGCTATTATTACTTTTTATGCAAATCTTGGAGAAATTTTCAAGTAAGTAAAATCTAGTCAGTATGATTTGGAGGAAAAAACTTTAAAGGTAATTATATGCAACAAAATATCTCGGTGTTTTTAATTATTGGCTAACAAAAAGCATACAGTCAGATAATAAAGTCTGTCGTTGGTCCTGTGGACCTAAATAAACCCCAGAGGCAATAATCTTGCCCGGCACATTTACATAGGATCAAAGAGTTCCAATTGCGAACACATATAGAAATAGCCACACTAACAGTCTCCTGCTAGGGAATAAACGTCAGGAGCTTTTAAAGGCAAAGAGAGGTTTGTATCACAAAGAATTTTAATTGCAGTTGGACCCAGAAGCTAGAGTCTGAACAGGGTAGAACAGGGTTGAGTGCCAAAGCCATCACTAGAGGAAGATGTAAGCCCTTTATTGTGGCAAGTTTTAGGCATTCTTTCCGAGTCCTTGGAATATTTGACATTTCAGTTTAGGGCAGTCACTCAGTTGTGTCCCACTCTGCGACCCCATGAACCACAGCACGCCAGGCCTCCCTGTCCATCACCAACTCCCGGAGTTCACCCAAACCCATGTCCATCGAGTAGATGATGCCATCCAACCATCTCATCCTCTGTCGTCCCCTTCTCCTCCTGCCCTCCATCTTTCCCATCATCAGGGTCTTTTCACATAGTCAGCTCTTCCCATCAGGTGGCCAAAGTATTGGAGTTTCAGCCTCAACATCAGTCCTTCCAATGAACACCCAGGACTGATCTCCTTTAGGATGGACTGCTTGGATCTCCTTGCAGTCCAAGGGTCTCTCAAGAGTCTTCTCCAACACCACAGTTCAAAAGCATCCATTTTGGGGGGCTCAGCTTTCTTTATAGTCCAACTCTCACATCCGTACATGACCACTGGAAAAACCGTAGCCTTGAATAGATGGACCTTTGTTGACAAAGTAATGTCTCTGTTTTTTAATATGCTGTCTAGGTTGGTAATAACTTTCCTTCCAAGGAATAAGCATCTTTTAATTTCATGGCTGCAGTCACCATCTGCAGTGATTTTGGAGCCCAGAAAAATAAAGTCAACCACTGTTTCCACTGTTTCCCCATCTATTTGCCATGAAGTGATGGGACTGGATGCCATGATCTTAGTTTTCTGAATGTTGAGCTGTAAGCCAACTTTTTCACTCTCCTTTTTCACTTTCATCAAGAGGCTCTTTAGTTCTTCACTTTCTGCCATAGGGTGGTTTCATCTGCATATCTGAGGTTATTGATATTTCTCACGGCAATCTTGATTCCAGCTTGTGCTTCCTCCAGCCCAGCATTTCTCATGATGTTCTCTGCATATAAGTTAAATAAGCAGGGTGACAGCATACAGTTTTGATATACTCCTTTTCCTATTTGGATCCAGTCTGTTGTTCCACAACCAGTTCTAACTCTTGCTTTCAATCTCATATAAAACCTCAAGATCAATTGGCTGCCTCTGGCTCTCAAGCCATTGAGGACCTTAAAGAACATGACTGGGTTGTGATGGAAGACTCTGAACTCCTAGTCTTATTTGGTAAGAACCTCTATGCCATGTGGACAACCCAAAGCTCTCTCCTTGACTGCACCTTTTTCCTCATTCCTTGCTGATGTCAACTACAAATTGGCACTTGCCAAGAGCATTTGCCAGAGACAGAACAACAACGACAAATGCATTTACCATCTGCCTTCCCTGGTTATTCAGGTGCTAAAGAATCTGCCTGCAATGCAGGAGACCCAGGTTTAATCCCTGGGAGGGGAAGATTCCCTGGAGAAAAAATTGCAACCCACTCCAGTGTTCCTGCCTGGAGAATTCTATAGACAGAGGAGCCTGATGGGCTACAGTCTCAGTTCACTTCAATTCAGTTCAGTGCAGTCACTCAGTCACATTCAACTCTTTGTGACTCTATGGACTGCAGCACGCCAGGCTTCCCTGGCCAGCTTCAACTCCCGGAGCTTTCTCAAACTCATGTCCATCTAGTCGGTGATGCTATCCAACTGTAACAGGAGGGAAAGGGGCAGGTAGGGCACAATTTTTTAAAGAATGACATAGCCCAAAGACACAACATAAATCGATTAGAATCAAATGAGACCAAGATTGCAGACAAGACTAGACCTTGATCCTGAATCAGCAAGTGAAATGACACACCGGGAGGTGCCATGACAGTTCCAAGGCACTGTCAAAAGACCAAGGAGTGAGTGGTGGCCCAAATCCGGAAGTCTCCACCCCTTCCCCAAAAGAGTTGGAATAATCCTCCTACCCATTAACACATGACATTATCAAGCCTATAAAAACTAACCACGCCACATTTCAGGGCCACACTCGCCCTCTGCAATGGCCCACACTCTGTCTGGGGAATGTGCTTCTCTCTGAATCTGAATAAATCCAGTTCTTACCTATCACTTTGTCATCACTGAATTCTTTCTGTGATGAGACATCAAGAACCTGAGCTTCATTAGGTCCTGAAACCAGGTACTGTGGGTTTTGGCTGGGTTTGAGTCCCAGCCACATGGGTTTGAATCTCAAGCAAGGTTTTGGCTGCATTTGAGTTGATGTTGAAGCTGAAACTCTAATACTTTGGCCACATGATGCAAAGAGCTGACTCATTTGAAAAGACCCTGATGCTGGGAAAGATTGAGGGCAGGAGAAGGGGACGACAGAGGATGAGATGGTTGGATGGCATCATCTACTCGATGGACATGGGTTTGGGTGGACTCTGGGAGTTGGTGATGGACAGGGAGGCCTGGCGTGCTGTGGTTCATGGGGTCGCAAAGAGTCAGACACGACTGAGCGACTGAACTGAACTGAACTGAACTGAGTCCCAGCCACGTGGGTTCAAGTCCCAAACTGGGTTTTGGCTGGGTTCAAGTCCCAGCACATGGATTCAAGTCCCAATCTGAGGCAACAGATTCACAACCATCTCATCCTCTGTTGTCCCCTTCTCCTGCCTTCAGTCTTTCCCAGTACCAGGGTCTTTTCCAGTGAGTCAGTTCTTCACATCAGTGGCCAAAGTACTGGTGTTTCAGCTTCAGCATCAGTCCTTCCAATGAACACCCGGACTGATTTCCTTTAGGATGGACTGATTGGATCTCCTTGCTGTCCAAGGGACTCTCAAGAGTCTTCTCCAACACCACAGTTCAAAAGCTTCAACTCTCCAGTGCTTAGCCTTCTTTATGGTCCAACTACTCACATCCATACATGACTACTGGAAAAACCATAGCTTTGGCTTGGAGCTTTGTCGGCAAAATAATGTCTCTGCTTTATAATATGCTGTCTAGTTTGAGCATAGCTTTTCTTCCAAGGAGCAAGTGTCTTTTAATTTCATAGCTGCAGTCAGTATCTGCAGTGATTTTGGAGATCAAGAAAATTAAGTCTCTCACTGTTTCCATTGTCTCCCTATCTATTTGCCGTGAAGTGATGTGACTGGATGCCATGACCTTAGTTTTTTGAATGCTGGGTTTTTAGCCAGCTTTTTCACCCTCCTCTTAGTGAAAGCACAGGTGGAGCACAGGTTCTAGGCACTTCCTTCAGTAACTGCAGCTCGAGGCTCTGGAGCACAGGCTCAGTAGTTGTAGTACACGGGCTTAGTTGCCTTGCGCATGTGGAATTTTCTCAGGCTAGGGATCGAACCCATGTCCCCTGCACTGACAAGTGGATTCTTAAATACTGGATCACCAGGCAAGTGGGGATAAGTTGCCCCTTTTTCACACATGCTCAGACTGTGATCATGGCAGCCAACGTCCTAGTAGGAAATAGCATTTAGTAAGTTGCTCTTCTTTTCTGATGTCTCGTTGTCTTTTTTTTTTTTTAATTAATTGTATCTGTCCCAATCCATTTGAAACTACTATAGGGAAACACCATTGATTGGAGGCTTATAAGCACCCAGTGTGTATTGGTTTAGGTGGTCTCACACCCACTTGGTGGCACTTTCTGCAGGGCTCATGCATAGTGCCCTTTTGCCCCAGACACCTAAGAAGTGATACCTGGGTGTTTGATTTTTTTGGTATCTTACTGTTTATAACTTGTCCTAACTTCACATGTACACAGTTATTTTTAGTCCCCTATAGTTTCTTTGTGGGCTTCCCTGATGGCTCAGTGGGTAAAGAATCTGCCTGCAATTCAGGAGACAACAGGAGACTCAGGTTGGAACCCAGGGTGGGAAAGATCTTCTGGAGAAAGAAATGGCAATCCACTCCAGTATTCTATCTGGAGAATTCCATGGAAAGAGGACCCTGATGGGCTACAGTCCATGGGGTCACAAAAGAGTCAGACATGGCTGAAGCAACTGAGCTCTCACACACATGATATTCTGGGAGCCTGATCAACTTAGTAGGAGGAAAGCCCAGAGACAAAGAGGGCCTCTAGACAACCACCATTATTGTTGTACCCAGAGGGGCTACAGGCAAATGTCATGAGGGGACTTCATTGGTGCACTGGAATGTCACTAGGTCACAATGGAGGACAAGAAGGGAAGCTAGTGCCAGGAGCCACAATCTCATCACTCTAGTGTACCCTGAATGGTGGTGTACCCTGAGTGGTGTACCCTAAGCTCAGTCATCACCTGAGCGGGGTGCTCGCAGACTGTGGGGATGGTGAGGCAGCAGAACACAAAGTTTAAAAAATTTACAATACAGTACATCCACTTACTTAGAAACACGCAATGCCTCGTCTCCTTGGTTGGAGTCTCTGTAGGCCCTTTGCCCGCTTCAGTCTCCAGGCGTCTGGGCCATTGGCTCCCAGAAGCAGTGGATTCCCCTTCCCGGCGGGGAAGGCAATGGCACCCCACTCCAGTACTCTTGTCGGGAAAATCCCATGGACAGAGGAGCCTGGTTGGCTGCAGTCCATGAGGTCGCTAAGAGTCGGACACGACTGAGCGACTTCACTTTCACTTTTCACTTTCATGAATTGGAGAAGGAAATTCTCCAGGGTTCTTGCCTGGAGAATCCCAGGGACGGGGGAGCCTGGTGGGCTGCTGTCTATGGGGTCGCACAAAGTCAGTCACGACTGAAGCGACTTAGCAGCAGCCCCTTCCCGTACGGACGCAGGACTACATTACCCAGAAGGCCATGCTCTGTGGGTGCTGGGAGGGACGGGATGATAACGTCACAGAAGGGGGCGTTTTCAGGGGCGGGACTTCTTGCTTCGTCCGGGAGGCTGTTTGTTGTTGATCGGGAGGTTTTGTCTGCTTTTGGTGACTGTTTCCCGGGGTTTGGGGACGGAGCGGCGAGGACAGTAAGGCAGGCCCACGTACGCCTCTGCGATCTAGGGGAGGGTCAGCTAAGCCGTCTGGACCCGTCGCGTGATCCTGCACTCTCCGCGGTGCGATGGCGGCGCTCTTGACCCCGGCGCAGGTGAGTGGACGATGCGCGCCCGCTCGGACCCACCCACGTGGCCCCGGCGTACTGCGGTGCTGGACGGCGGTGTCCTGTGGCTCGTCGCCTTGTCTTCTGCAGGACACTGTCTCGGAGCCTCGGGAGGGGGTCGCTTGTGCTCCGTCTGGGAGCCGAGGTTAGGGGCTCCGTGCGGTGGATCCTGTTTCTGTCAGTCACTGGGACGTCGTGTAAAAGGGAAGACGTGCCTTCTAGAATTCCTCCCCCCAAGCCCACGCCAGTGGCGTGGAAGGACCTGCAGGGCGGAGCGCAGGCCGCACAGTCCTGAGACCTTTCTGCGTGTTGAGGCCGCGCCCCTTGTCGAGTCTAGGACCTTGAGTAACTTTCAGTGCTGCCCTTGACTTTTTTTTTGGCTGAGTCGTGAGGCATGTGAGATCCTAGTTCCTCGAGCAGGGATCGAACTGGTGTCCTCTCAATAGGGGATTATTGACCACTGGCCCGCCAGGATAGTTCCTGTGCTTGGCTTTTATATTAAAGTTCCTCCATCTGGGTTTAGGGAAATAGAAAAGGCACATGGATGACATATATTACCGTGTGTCCAGCATGGTCCAGGGAGCATCACTATGGCTCTCTTCACGGAGGTGCCTCCTGAGCCCATGTTGATGGCAGAGGCTCATCCCTGGGGGAATCTGATCCTTGGCTTCCCTGTCCTGTATCCTCTATAAAAATAAGGAGTAGGGTGGGGAAGAGGCAGCAGTAGCCTGCAGCAGTTTGGGGATTGCTGCTCTGCTAGGACAGAAGAGGTGTCGGGACCAGCTGGGAGCCCAAAAGACCAAGGAATTTACCTTTAAGTTTGCCAGGTGGCTCTAGAACTAGAACCTGCCTGCTAGTGTAGGAGATGTAAGGGATGTAGGTTCAATCCCCAGGTCGGGAAGGTCCCTTGTAAGAGGGCATGGCAACCCACTCCAGTATTCTGGCCTGGAGAATCCCAGAGACAGAAGAGCCTGGCGGGCTACAATCCACAGGGTCTCACAGAGTCGTTCTAAGCCTGACATAGGACACACACCCTTCAGGAGTGGCAGTTAGGTTTTGGTTGGTTTACAGCCAGAGTGTGTCTGCTTAAATGGTCAGGTATGATGGTCTACAGGAATGTGGGGTCCCTTTGGACACAAAAACACAAGGGGTCCTGGGTAACTGCATAGCCATTGCCCTGAGTGCCCTCATCACAGTCCTGATCACTGTCAGGACTTGTCGTAGTTGTTAATTTCCCATCCACTTGGTTCCCTTCTTCACTTTATTTCAGACTCACTTCCATTCGCTGTCCTGAGAGAGGCTTTCCCTGGTGCCCAATCACAAGCGGACAGTCACCTCCTCAGCCTTCTGGCTCGTTTTTCTTGAGTTTGGAACCTTTTGGTCCCCCTCACATTGTTGTGTTCATTTATTTAGTTGTTCATTTAACATCTGTTTCCAGCCCTAGAACTTGAGCGCCTGTGGTGCTCTCTGCCAAGACCTGGAATGGCCCGGGCTTATAAAAGGTGCTCAGGAAATGGTGGAATGAATGAACGTCCCACTCAGGTGCCCTCATCACACCTACAGTAAATACAGGCTCCTGCACGGTGGCCCACAGGGCTGTCCTGGATCTGCCCTGTGAGTGTCTCCACACTCCTCCCCTTCTGTTCTTCCCTTGCTCACTGCACTCACTCCTGCCTGGTGTGCAGCTTTTGCTCTTGCATTTTGTCTTGTCTGATCCCGGATCTCTGCAGGGCTGTCTCTCCCCCCATCCCTGTGCCTCAGCGTCTCCTGTTAGGATAGTCTTTTCCCGGCCGTTTTCCTTCTGGCTGAGGTACCCCTGGCTCCCACCTGCCCATCTTCTGGCAACTCTCTGCTGTCTTTTGCTGGATGGATGTTCAGTTCCCAGTTCTTTTCCTTTTTTTTTTTTTTGCCACGCAACATGGCTTGTGGGATCTTAGTTCTGCAGCCGTCGATCGAACCCTGGGCTTCAGCAGTGAAAGCATGGAGTCCTAACCACTGGACCACCAGGGCATTTCCCTACTTCTGTAATTTAACCTGAGGTTATGGGTGACTTTCTAGGGCTCCCTGGACCTCAGGTCTTTGCCTGAGACAGAGTTGATGATGGCTTTACCTCGTGGGCTGAGTGGGGGCTTACTAAAACTTAGAACGGACATGGCCGACTTCACTGTGCCAGCCCTCCCACATCTGGTGTGTGGACGTGTCATTTTCTCTTTAGTTCTCAGATCCTGGTGCAGTGGGAATGAGTGTAGTATTGATGGTGACACTGATGCTTGGAGAAGTGATGAGATGTTGTGTCTATGGTCACACTGCCAGGAAGTGTCAGACTTCAGACTCTTCATCTGAACCCCAGATCTCTGGCCCAGAGCGAGGGATCTGCAGTCACCTGAACCTCAGCGTGTGAAGCCCTCAGCCTGGGCAGGCACTCAGACAGGGTGAGGGCAGTTCAGGTGCCGTCGCTGCTGTGGCCATTGTTGGAATCTTGGGGATTTTTCCGAGAGCACTTAACCTCTGCCCCCCAGACCTCGTGGAACACCACTGTCTGTGTCATCTCCCGTGGCCTCCTTCACCCGAGGCTTTTCTCTCAGCCACAGTTGCTTTATGTCCCAAGGCTGCATCTGCTTCCCCCTTGAACCCAGCACAGAACTTGGCCCTCAGCAGGCCTCATGATTCTCTGCACCTCATGGGTCTCTGCATTTCACCGCCAACAGTGACTAGCTTGATCCCACCCAAGTGCGCAGCACCAACACTGCCGCCTGTGTTTGATTCTGCAGGTGGTGGTGACCTTCAAGGATGTGGCCGTAACCTTCACCCGGGAGGAATGGGGACAGCTTGACCTGGACCAGAGGACCCTGTTCCGGGAGGTGATGCTGGAGACCTGCGGGCTCCTGGTCTCCCTGGGTATGTGCTCAGCTCTTAGACCTGTGAGGACCCAGCCTCCTCCTGGTTTCTGGCTGACCAGAAGGTCACGGGAGTCACCCTTCCTCCTCCCCATGGGCCCTGCAGTTTGCTGGCCCCTCCTCCTGCCTGGTCTGTGTCTGGGATAGCAGTAGTGTCCCTCTGAATGCCAGCCCTCATCCCGGGGCCCAGTACCCTCGGCCATCAGCCTGAGGTCCCTGTTCTTGACTCCTCTGCCGGGAAGCTGACTGACCCAGCCTGGTGGGGTCACATGTCCCACAGCCAGTTAGCAGGGATCTCTGAAGAGAAGGTGAGTCAGGCAGGCCCTCCATAGCGTTTGTCATCAGTGCCACCAAGGCCTGGGGAATACCGATGCCTCGATGTGACCCTGAGCAGTTTTGTTTCCTTTGGTTTGAGGTTGGGCTTAGGCATCCTTGGGTGGTTCTGAAGCACAGGGTGACTTAGATGAATCATCAGTCACGTTCCGGAAGGAGGGTCCCCTTCCCAGGTCCTGTCGCTGTGCCCCTGCCCAGGACTGGCTTCTGGTGATGACGTTCAAGGGCAAGGGTGTTGTGCAGACAGACGACCCCACCCTCTACGGCAGTTGCAGCCCTGGAGTGGTGTGTGCGCCCTGGGTTCCGGGTCACAAATCAACACATTCTTTACTGTGGGAGCAGCTACATTCATGGTCTTCCTCTTCCTGTGACAGAGTCCCAGACAGGGTGGAAGGGTTTCATTCTTCTCATCAAACACCTGTGTCCTGTTTTTTGCCCCATCCACAGGGCACCCAGTTCCCAAACCAGAGCTGACCCACCTGCTGGAGCATGGGCAGAAGCTGTGGACAGGAGCCAGAGGCCTCCCGCGTGGTACCGGCCCAGGTAGGAGCAGCTAGCTTGTCCAGTTGGGCTCACGGCAGCCTTCAGGACGTGCGGGGACTGGTGCCTCTGAGCTGCTGTGTGAAGCCCTTCGTGGGGTCTGAGGTTTCTCTCGCATTGAGGTTTGGTGTGCATCAGCTGGCCAGCCTGGGACCACACCATTGTTTGGAGATCCAGGCACCTCCTCCTCCTTGTTTTTTGTTTTTTAATTTTCTCTATTAAGTTGAAGCACAGTTGATTTCCAGTGTTGTGCTGGTTATGCTGTATACGGCAGAGTGACTCAGTTAAACACGTGTATGTGTTCTTTCTCACTATGGTTTATCCCAGGACATCTGATACAGTTCCCGGTGCAGTAGGCTTGTTGCTTATCCATCCTGTGTGTAATAGTTTGCATCTGCTGACCCCAAACTCCCACTCCTTCCCCCTCATCACTGCCCCACTTGACAACGACAAGTCTGTTCTCAACATTTGCGAATCTGTTTCTGTTTCATAGATAAGTTCTTTTGTGTCGTATCGTTAGATTTCACACATAAGTTATACCATATGGCATTTGTTTTCGTCTGACTTATTTCACTATAGCATAATATCCTCTAGTTCCATCTGTGTTGCTATAAATGGCATACTTTCATTCTTTTTTATGGCTGAGTAATATTCTGCTGTATATAAGCACCACATCTTCATCCATTCATCTGTTGATGGACATTTAGGTTGCTTCTATGTCTTGGCTATTATGAATAGTGCTGCTGTGAACACAGGGGTGTGGGTGTCTGATAGCCTACGGTGAACGACGTCAGATTCATGATCTTCAAAGATTTAGCTTCAGGACCAGGGACCAGGCTTGATCACTCACAAGCTTTTGTGTAGCAGAGTTTTATTAAAATGAAAAACGGACAGAGAAAGCTTCTGACATAGACATCAGAAGGGGGATGGTGAGTGCCCCACTTGCTGGTCTTAGCAAGAGAGCTATATACTTCTTAAATTGGTTATTACAATGAATCAAAAGAATGTCTCATCTCATTCAAAATTGGTGGAGAAATCAGAAGCTTTTCAGACAAGCAAAAGTTAAGAGAATTCAGCGCCACCAAACCAGCTTTACAACAAATGTTAAAGGGGCTTATACAGTGAGAAATAGAAGAAAAAGATCTGCAAAAGTGTCTCAAGGTTGTAAAGATCTTACTAGGCCCACTCCCACAGTTTACATTTTAAGATAACAGGATTAGTCAGAAGGTTTTCAAAGAGAAACAGTCCTCAAGCAGAATACATTGTTGCTATATAATCCTTAGTACAGAGTTTAAGCTGAGTTGTTTAGTTATGTTAAGACTAGGAATGTGAAAAAAAAAAAAGTTTGTCCTTTTCTCCTTATTGAGAACTCCAGACCCCTGTCTCCTCCTCGGGGACCCTAGAGTTCTTATCAGCCTACCTAGAAATTGACTCTCTCAAATCTTTTCAAATTAGAGTTTTGTCTGGATTTATGCCCAGGTGTGGGATTTCAGCTTCAGTTTTTCTTTTTTCAGCTTTACTTTTTAATATACATATAAACTGAAGTATCCTTTACCCCACCTAAAATTTAGAATATTTCCAGGACTGTGGCAGTTTCTGGTGCCCCGTCCTTGTCAGTAGCTGCTCCTGTAGCAGTCCCCACTGTTGACACTCTGTCATTGTGGATAGATTTTCTTTTTTCCTTTCTGAGGATGGGAGTGGGTGCCTTGAACAGCAGTTTCAGTTCTTGAGGCTGGGTGTCACCACGGTTGGTTTCTTCTGAGGTCTCTTTCTTTGGCGTGTAGAACAAGATGGCTTGTCCTGGAGGGTGGCATTGCTGTCATCCTAACTGCCCCCCAGAGCAATGAGGATACTGACATTCAGCTGCTTCAGAGAATCAGAGCCAAAAGAAATATGTGTCCATTGAGATCTACTTTATTGATCTGGCTTCATGTGCTTGTGAGGGCTAAGAGATTTTGAAATCTGCAGGGCAGGCCAGTAAGCTGGGAGAGTAGATGCTTGCAGCCTTGAGTCTGGAGGCAGAATTCTTTCCTCCTAGGGCATCTCAGTCTTTTCTCTCTTTTTTAAAAAAAAATTTATGTATTTTTAATTGGAGGATAATTGCTTTACAATGTTGTGTTGGTTTCCGCCATACATTAAAATGTATCAGCCATTGGCACACATACCTCCCCTCTCTCTTGGCCTTCCCTCCCACCTGCCACCCCTCAGTCTTTGCTCTTAAGGCTACTAATTGATTGGATTTGGCCCAACATATGAAGGGGAATCTGCTTTTCTCAAAGTCTGAGAATTTCACTGTCAGTATGAACTGTGGTGTTGGAGAAGACTCTTGAGAGTCCCTTGGACTGCAAGGAGATCCAACCAGTCCATCCTAAAGGAGATCAGTCCTGGGTGTTCATTGGAAGGACTGATGCTGAAGCTGAAACTCCAGTGCTTTGGCCACCTCATGCGAAGAGTTGACTCATTGGAAAAGACCCTGATGCTGGGAGGGATTGGGGGCAGGAGGAGAAGGGGATGACAGAGGATGAGATGGCTGGATGGCATCACCGACTCGATGGGCATGAGTTTGAGTAAACTCCGGGACTTGGTGATGGACAGGGAGGCCTGGCGTGCTGCGATTCATGGGGTCGCAAAGAGTCAGACATGACTGAGCGACTGAACTGAACTGAGTACCTAAAAAGTACCTTCCCAGCAACACGCCGGATGGTATTTGGACAAAGAGCTCGGCACAACCACCAAGTCAACTTGATGTACAAAATTAACCACCATAAACGCTCACATGGTGCCAAGAACTGTGCCAAGAGCTTTGTAGGCATTTTCTCATTTAACCCTCATTACAGCTGGAGAAAGTCTTCTCGTCTCTCAGGTGAGGAAATTATGACTTAGAGAAGAGAGAAGGGACTTCCCTGGTGGGCCAGTGGTGAGGGCTGTGTGCTTCCACTGCAGGGGGCGAGGGTTTGATCCCTGGTCAGGGTACTAAGATCCCACAAACCACGCCTGGAACTGAGGCATTCTGACTCCAGAGCCCTTCCTGCTGACACCACATTAATGCCCCTCAGCAGCGGAAACTCGTGTTTCCTACCGTTTGGCCTGGTGTGTCCCTCTGCCCCTTCTCTTCTGAGGTTGTCACTGTCTTCTTCCTGTAACCGCCCCTGTAGTATTGCCTTCACCAGGCTTCTCGTGCTGTTTTCTTTTTCTAACCCTTTTTTTCCTTTTTGGCCACATCACAAAGGCTGGCAGGATCTCCAGAGGTTGAACCCAGTCCTCAGCAGTGAGGACATGGAGTCCTCATCACTGGACTGCCAGGGAATTCCTCTCTCTCCTTTTTTAGGCACTATTTTCAGTGTTTTGTGTATCAACCACTTGTTGTTTTAGTTGTTAATTTGATAAGTCATGTCTGACTCTTTACAACCTCATGGACTGTAGCCTGCCGGAGGCTTCTCAGTCCATGGGATTCTCCAGGCAAGAATCCTGGAGTGGGTTTCCATTTCCTTCTCCAGGGGATCTTCCCGACCCAGGGATCAAACCCATTTCTCTTGCATTGGCAGATGGATTCTTTACCACTGAGCCACCAGGGAAGTTTCAGCCACTTAGATAACACTTATTACCTCCCAGGTCATCTTCTAGGCACCTTTTTAAAAAAATTGGAATAGAGTTGATTTACACTGTTGTGTTAGTTTCAGATGTACAGCAAAGTGATTCAGTTATACACACACACATATATATTCTTTTTCAGATTCTTTTCCTGTATTGGTTATTGCAAGATATTGAGTATAATCCCTGTGTTATACAGGAGGTTTTTGTCATTTATCTATTTCATATATGATAGTGTGCATCAAGTAATCCCAAACTCCTATTTATCTTTCCCTCCTCACCCTTTCCCCTTTGGTGACCAAAAGTTTGTTTTCTGTGTGTGGGTCTGTTTCTGTTTTGTAAATTAGTTGAATTTGTATCTTTTTTTCTTTTAGGTTCCACATATAAGTGATATGATATTTATCTTTTTCTGAATTACTTCACTTAGTATGATCATCTCTAGGTTCATCCATGTTGCTGTAAATGGTTTTATTCTTTTTTACGGCTGAGTAACATTCCATTTTCTTATAATTCTTAAGCAGTCTCCAGGGGTGAATCTACTCACACTTACTCTTCTATTTCAACCCAGTACCGCATCCTTCTTTCTGGCAACTCCAGTGTCTGCATTAGGACCCAGCTTGTGGGCTTACCAGGTGGCACAGTGGTAAAGAATCTGCCTGCCAATATAGGAGACACAGGAGATGTAGGTTCGATCCCTGAATCAGGAAGATCCCCTAGAGAAGGAAATGGCAACTCACTTCAGTATTCTTGCCATGGACAGAGGAGCCTGGCGGGCTACAGTCCACGGGGTCACAAAGAGTCGGCCATGACCGAGCATGTGCGCGCACACGCGCACACACACACACACAAAACACATCTCAGGGAAGATGGGCTATTTCTTCCCTGTGTCACAAGATGGCACATTCCTGCATTCTTACAGAACCAAGACGTCAATCCTCGGGACAGATGCTCTCCAGACAGTTTTATTGAAGCTGTCCTCCCTCCCCTGCTTCAGGTCCTCTGTCTCCCGGCCCATCTTGCCCTCAGATCACCCCTTTCATGCTGTCAGGGTACAAGGATCATAAAAAGTAATTGGAAATCTAGGTTATGTTGGTGTAAAGCCACAGCAGGTGTCAGAGGCGCTGCCCTCATCCTCGTTTGTCCACTGAAGTGTTGCTTTGGTTCCTGCCCTGTTGCATCACTAAAAATCCCCCTTCATGTATTGGCTTCTTTCCAGGTGACAGAGCAAAATGTCAGACCAGAGAGCCAAGCAATTCGCAGCCGGTTTTATCTGAGGAAGCCTTGCTCCGGGGAAGCCTGACTCTGGGATCTTCCTGGAACTCCAGGTTGGGGCGAGCTGGGGCTCCACAAGGGCTCTTGGAAATGCAGAGAGGTCCAGAGAGGCCAGAGATGGATGCTGGTAAGGAGGCCCATCCTGGGAAGAGGAGCCTTGAGGATGATGGTTTAGGGGCAGGTGATGGTCTGCACTCAGGGGCGTTCCAGGAGAGAGTTTCTCGGGGGGATTTTCTCCACCCACGTGAGCCACAGCGACCTGGAAAAGGTACCCCCCTTCATCACCTCTATAAGTGTAAGCAGTGCGGGAAGGCTTTCAACAGAAAGTGGTACCTCGTGCGCCACCAGCGGATTCACACGGGCATGAAGCCCTACGAGTGCAACGCGTGTGGGAAAGCCTTCAGCCAGAGCTCCACGCTGATCCGCCACTACCTCATCCACACCGGGGAGAAGCCGTACAAGTGCGCCGCGTGCGGCAAGGCCTTCAAGCGCAGGTCCTACCTCCTGCAGCACCAGCCGGTGCACACGGGGGAGAAGCCCTACGAGTGCAGCCAGTGTCGCAAGGCCTTCACCCACCGCTCCACCTTCATCCGCCACCACCGCACCCACTCCGGCGAAAAACCCTTCGCATGCAAAGAGTGTGAGAAGTCGTTCAGCAACCGAGCGCACCTCATCCAGCACTACGTCATCCACACTGGGGAGAAGCCCTACGAGTGCGCAGAGTGCGCCAAGGCCTTCCGCTGCAGCTCGGAGCTGCTGCAGCACCAGCGGGTCCACACCGGCGAGAAGCCCTACGCCTGCTCCCAGTGCGGGAAGGCCTTCCACCGGAGCACCTACCTCCTGCAGCACTCGGTCATCCACACCGCGGAGACACCGTTCAAGTGCTCCCAGTGCGGCAAGGCCTTCAAGCGCAGGTCCCACCTCCTGCAGCACCAGCGGGTTCACACTTGAGAAGGCGGCCTTCACCTGCCGCTCGCCCTTGGTCTTTAAGCAGGAGATCCAGGCTGGAGGGGAAAAGTTCTTCCAGCAAAGAACACTGGAGAAGGCTTTTTTGGGCCCCTCTTCAAACCCACAGATGGTCACATGGGAGAGACGCCTGTGAATGCAGTAAATATCGGGAGGCCTCAGCCCCCGACCATGGGAGGAGTCAGGCTGCAGAGAAGCTCAGTGAGAAGCCACGTCACCCATGGGTCCACCTCTGTCAACCTCAGAGCACACTCCGGGGAGGGACAGCCTGCAGATAACCTGAGCTAAAAGAGAAGGGTCTTCTGCCACCTGAGATGGCGTAGTGAAGAGGAACCACGTAGTTATCGCCTTGAGAAAACCTGTGTCAGGTCATCCACCACTTGTCACACTAGGGCCACATCGGAACCTCACGGAGCTCATGCTTTTCCTGTGAGGAAGCAGAGAGGGGACAGACTCAGGGGTGTTTGCCCTTATGACGACCTCCGGCCACAGGGCTCCTTTGGGTTTGCACTTAAGAGGCCATCTCAGCATTATGTTTAAAAGGAAAATAACAAGGGAACTCCCGTGTGGTCCAGGGGTTGGGATTCTGTGCTCTCACTGCTCAGGGCCTGGGTTCAATCCCCGGTCAGAGAACTAACATCCTGCAAGCCCCACAGTGTGGGGAAATAGAAAACTAGCAAGGAGGTGGAGGGGATGAAGATGAAGACTATAAACATGAAAAGTGAAAGTGTTGGTCACTTAGTCGTGTCAGACTCTTTGTGACCCCATGGACTTTAGCTCGCCAGGCTTCTCTGTCCATAGAATTCTCCAGACAAGAATACTGGAGCAGGTAGCCATTCCCTTCTCCAGGGGATCTTCCTGACCCAGGGATTCAACCCAGATCTCCTGCATTGCAGGCAGATTCTTTCCCGTCTGAGCCACTAGGGAAGCACAGACGCATAAATAACAAAAATGGTTTTGCAAGCTCTTTCAGACTTTGCTGCCAAGGCTCCTGCTGTTTTTCATCAGTTCTATTTTTGAGGGGCAGTATTGGAGAGAAAAAATTGCAGCCCTTTATTTTTATATGTTCACTGCTGTCCCCACCCATTAGGAGCTTAATTATTTGTGAGAAATATGAAGGCTTGAGTCATGAGCTACTTGAACTAGTAAGAAATTGGAATACTAAAAATAACATTACACAGTATATTTTATATTTGAGAGAATGGCCCACATAAGGATCACCACATTAAAATCTGCACCGCAAAGGCTGTTGAATTTTTTTTTAATAAGTAAACTTGTTTGTCTACTTTTAAATGCCCAATACTCTCACTCTTCTTCTGTTTTTAAGTTTAAAAAAAAGTACGTTTATTAACATATGCACACATTTTTCAAAAATAGCAACAGTTAGGATATTTAGGGAAATTCACTCCAAAATTCAACAAACCTCAGTGAAAAGTTGCATGCAAATCAATTACTTGAAGCTATTAATTGACTGCATTTTCAGTCTTCAACGGGCTCTTTTTAAGGATGTTTAGCAGTGTGGAAGATGAATCAATCCACATCACTTAGGGGCTTTATTTTTATTGGAATATAGTTGATTTTCAATGTTGTGTTTCAGATGTACAGCAAAGTGATTTAGTTATTCATATACACACATCCATTCTTTTTCAGATTATTTTCCCTTGCAGGTTATTACAAAATATTGAGTATAGCTCCTTGTGCTATACAATAGGTCATTCTTGATTATCTATTTTATATACAGTAGTTTGTGTATCTTAATCCTAATCTCCCAATTTATCTTCCCTCCCCCAACTCTCACTCTTTTAAAAAAAAAATTTTTTTTTTAATTGGAGGATAATTGCTTTACAATATTGTGTTTGTTTCTGCCATAGATCAACATGAATTAGCCACAGGTATACATATGTCCCCTCCGTCTTGAACCTCTCTCCCACTTCCTACCGCATCACTCTTTCTTGATTCCATTCTTAGGTGGGTTTTTTTTTGATCGTTCATTTTTCACTTAGATGCCTGAATCACTGTTCTGGGCACTTGAAAGGCATCATTGAACAAAACAAGTTGAAAAAAGAAAAAATCTTGCCCTTCAGAGTTAACATAAACAGCATAATAAATAAACTATCTAAAAAACGAGATGATCCTAAGTATTACTGAAGGAAAAAACTGAAGTAGGGTAAGTTGAATCATACACACCAAGCTATGAGGGGATAAGGACAGGTCATAATTGTAAATCAAATAAAGTTGGGACATCTTCAAGAAGGTGGCTTTTATACAAAGACTTGGAAGAGAAGGCACTGGCTCTGTGGGTATCAGGAGAAATTCTCTCCAAATGGAGGGAATGTCCAGTTCAAGGGCTTTGTGGCTGGAATATATCCTGGAATGTTTGAGGCAGATCAAGGAGGTCATGGAGCTGAATCAGTGATGAAGAGGGAATAACAGGAGATTATTTCAGAGAGGATTGGGGATTTGTTTGCAGGCAAACACTGCATAACACTATGAGGGTCTTGGCTTTGACTCTAAATGAAGTGGGGAGACATTGCAGTTTTTGAAACGGAAATGGCTTCATCTGCGACGCCTCTGAAGGGCCACACTGGCTGATGTATTGAATGTAACCATATCGGCGTGTTTGTTTTATTATCTCTTGACAGCAAGGTGATCATCCTGTACAGGTGTGACCTTCTGAACTGAGTACTAGTGTTTTCCTCTTTTTGCTGTTTCAGGCTCTTATCCTGGGGAGAAGACAGGACATTTCCAAGTCCCCCCTCTGCAGCTTTCTAGGGGTTGGAAAGAGTGAAAGAGTTAATCTCTCAGTCATGTCTGACTCTTTGCGACCCTGTGGACTGTAGTCCACCAGGCTCCTCTGTCCGTGGGATTCTCCAGGCAAGAATACTGGAGTGGGTAGCCATCCTCTTCTCCAGGGGAATCTTCCTGACCCAGGGATCAAATCCAGGTCTCCTGCACTGCAGGCAGATTCTATACCATCTGAGCCATTCAGTAAAATAAAACACATCTGAGTTAAGATGACTATAAAGGGGACGAGTCTCCTTGTTCAGTCTTGTTTGTGTGAAGTTTTTGTTTTGTTTTTTAATAGAATACAGTGCCAGGCATGTTAGGTGAGTCCAGATGTAAACATGTAGGTATGTTTATGCGGGTTTCACAGTTGCAACTGTGGACTTACCTCCTTTGCTCTGGCACTGGATGTGAGTGCTTAAAATTTGTCCTGAAGTTTTTTTTAAAATCAGTATTAACTTAAAAAATGAGCCATACAAGGACTTCCCTGGCGGTCCAGTGGTTAAGGTCCTGCACTTCCGCTGCAGGGGGCGCAGACAACTTCCAACATGAGTAGACTCTTCACATTAGGACTGAGATGGATGGTAACCTTCTAGCACATATTTCAAGGTGAGAGAAGACAGTTCATTTCTTCCTTTCTAATGCACATATGTAGATACATATATATATTTTTTTCTCATATAGAATTAAGTAGTTCCCATGGAGTACTGCTGAAGGACACAGAAGATAACAATTATATTTCTTTAGTCCCTGATCTTAGGAGAAATATAAATATAACATATGGTATATGTTGTAGAATTTTTTTATAGATTAGATGTTTAAGGAAATCCGTTCTGTACTTTGCTTTAAAAAAATGGGTGAATTAGCATCAAATTATACTTTATGCATCTTTTGAATTGATTATATGATATTTTTGTGTTTTTAAATTTTTCATATAGCTTCAAACTTACAGAAAAGTTGCAAGGGTAGCAAAAGACATTCTTGCATAAATTTTACCCAGGTTAAACAATTGTCTGTTTCGCACCTTTTTCCTGGTCATTGTCTCCACATACATACTATTGTGTATATCTGAGCAATTTGAGTTTAATTTGGAAGTATTTTGCCTCTGCACAAGTGAATACTTCAATATATGTTATACCTAAGAGCACATTTTATGTTAGAGTAGTATCATAATCAGGAAGTTCAATATTGGTAAAATACTAGTTTTTAAAAAAAAAAAATTTGGCCATGTTACATGGCTTGTAGGATCCTAGTTACCCAACCAGGGCTCAAACCTGTGCCCCCTGCAGTGGAGTCAGAGTCCTAACCACTGGACCACCAGGGACTTCCAATACTATTATTTAATCCATAGTCCATACTCACATGTTATCATTCATCCCAATATTGTCCCTTGGCATTTTTCCTGGTCCGTGACCAAATTCAAAATTGCGTGTTACATTTAGTTATCATTACCCTCTGTACTCCCTTTAATGAAACAGTTCATCAGTGTTTCACTGAGTTCCTTAGAATCGACTATCTGGACAAATATAAGTCATTTATTTTGTACAATTTCCTTTTATTTTTCTGATGCTCCCTAATGATTGTATTTCACCTCTGTATTATTTAACAGAGAAACCCACAGGAGTGATATTTTATATTTCACAGTACTTCTTATCAGGAGGCATGTGATGTCCATGCTTCTCAATGTTTATATTCATTTTAGGCACTTATTTGTGTTCTTGACTTTAGAATTACTATTTTCCTTTCCAGTAAATATTCAGAAGATATTTTGAAACTGTGTAAATATACTGATCCATATGAATATTTCATCCCTTAGTTTTAGCCACCACTGATGATTTTCAGATTCCATCAATTTTCTTATTTATTTGACTGCACTGGGTCTTAGTTGTGGCATGCAGCATATGGAATCTAGTTCCTTGACCAGGGATTGAACCCAGACACCCTGCATTGGAAGCTCAGAGTATTAGCCACTGGATCACCAGGGAAGTCTTCCTTCAATTTTCCATATTAGTTGGCATTCTGCTTTGAAATTCTGCTTCCCAAGTGAGTTGTCCATTAATTTGTATCAATATCAGTGGATTTTTAAATATTTAAATTATTATTAAGCAGGTTAAAGTCCAGCACTGTCATTTGTTTCGAAACTCAAAATTTCCCAGATTTAAGTCCATTGGGGTTTCCTTCATGTTGGCTGGTTTGTCTCATTTTCATGTCAATATCATATTTTGTGCACTTAGCTGTGGTACAAAAGATATTAATGGTTTTATCCTGCAAATTTCCTTTCCCCAAAAGGACTCTATTTGTATAGATTTATATGGTCTGAATTTTCAAACTGAATTTTACATTCCATTCTTGAAATTTTTCTTTCTTTGCTTTTTTCATGCCTTTGACAGGAGTAGCAATGCTACTTAGAAATATCTGACATGTTTTCTCATTTATACACTGGTTTATGCAGTGCATATATCAATAGAAGCTTTTGCACAAAGGAACAAAGGTTTAAAGTAACAGTGTAGTGAAAGTGAAAGTCGCATCTGACTCTTTGAGACCCCATGGACTATATAGTCCGTGAAATTCTCCAGGCGAGAATACTGGAATGGGTAGCCATTCCCTTCTCCAGGGGATCTTCCCAACCCAGGGATTGAACCTCTGTCTCCCGAATTGCAGACGGATTCTTTACTAGCTGAGCCACAAGGGCAAGCCTAAGAATACTGGAGTTGGTAGACTGTCCCTTCTCCAGGGGATCTTCCCCACCCGGGGTCTCCTGCCTTGCAGGCAAATTCTTTACCACCTGAGCTATGTAGTACCAAATGCTTTTGCAAAATAATTTTAATAGATAACCTATGAAGGTTTATGATATTTATTAATTTCTCTAGTGTTACCAACATTAGATAATGTCAGACTTACTTAGGTTTCATCAATCTGATTGGTTGCCTGTTCCTTTTCCTAATGAAAAATAAAATCATTTTTTAAAAAATGTTCATGCATTTTGTAATTCTGATCTCAAGTGGCATACAAGAATTTTGCCTTCTGAAGATTTTCAATCTTTTCCTCGTTAATTTGTAGTACTTACTGAATTTACTTACTATTTATATATTAACTTTAAAAATTTATAGATAGCTCATATCTTGTTTTCTTGTTTCAATTTTTTTTTAAAAGCCTGCTATTTTCATATAGTTTGTGTATATACTGTGAACACATTTATATTTGCTTTGAAAACTCCTGTAAGGCATGACAAATCAGTAATGTTCGGAAATGTGAAATAAAGTGGAGTCATTTATGTCAAGGGGTTTTTAACCTGGAGTTAGGAAGCTTTTTTTTTTTTTTTTTTTTTAGTTCTACCAGTTTGTTGCTACCAACCCATCTCCCTCCACCCTCATGCATGCGTTCTCAGTCATGTAACCCCATGGACTGTAGCCCGCCAGGCTCCTCTGTCCATGGACTTTTCCAGGCAAGAATACTGGAGTGGGTTGCCATTTCCTTCTCCATAGGAGGCTTTTAATTGTGGGCCTCCTGTACCTCCCCCTCTTGTGAAACCATGAATTTTTGACCTGGACCAACCTGCAAATATTCCAAGGACTCTGCAAGAATGTCTGCAACCTATCACACGGGTTACCTCCCTCTAGTGATAGCCATAGCACTCAATCCTGGTCTTCCAAGACTAGCTTCTGCCTCCAACTCCAATTAAAATCTTTTGGAATGCAAACCTGTCTTTGTCTTTAAAAGCTCCTTTTATTCCCTAGACAACATCTTTTTTTATTGCTATTGATACTTTAATGTGTTTGCATGCTCAGTCCCCTCCACTCTTTGGGACCCCAGGGACTGTAGCATGCCAGGCTCCTTTTTCCATGGGATTTTCCAGATGAGAACATGAGTGGGTGGCCATTTCCTCCTCCAGGGAATCTTCCCGACCCAGGGATCGAACCCGAGTCTCTTGAATCTCCTTCACTGGCAGGCAGATTCTTTATCACTGCACCACCTGGGAAGCCCTGATACTTTACTGTGCATCGAGTTGCAATTCTTTGATCCCAAGTAGATGTGTTGTGGTTGATTATTGCCTCTTAAGTTTATTTAGGCAGACAGTATCCACTATAGAGTTCTGTTATCTAGTTTCATGTACTTTTTTTTTTTAGACAATAATACAGAATTACCTTTTTTATTCCAAAATCTTATTTCCTTACTTGCAAATGCTTCCAAGATTTTCGTAAAAAACAAAAACGACGACTCTGGCTACTCAGTCTTTACACAACTGGAATGCCTTTTTTCTAATCTTGTATCATATTTTATGTTGAGAAATGAGAGATCAGAATTTTTAAAAGATTATACATACAGGCTTTGCTGGGTCTGTTTTGATGTGTTTTTAAGTGGTTCTTCCAGCCAGACTTGGCCCATTAGTGCCCTGCAGGTTGGGGGTGAGTCTGGTCCACACAGCAATTCCTGGAGGCAGGGGAACTACATTGTCCAGAAGTCTGTGCGCGGCCTTGTACTCCGCATCAATGAAGCCCCCAAACTGGGGCTTTTCCGGGAACGTGAAATAGGAGGAGGCGGGACTTCTGGCGTCTTTCTGATGGTTGTTTGACCGTTTTTGCTGCTGTCTGCAGGACCCGGGGCTCTAAATCACTGGGTGGAGCCGAGCTTAAAGAAACTGAAAAGATCGCGAGGGGCGCGGTCCACACTGCACCGGAGTGAGCGGGTCGCGGAACCGCTTTCGGGATTTTTGGCCCAGGTTTTCCCTGCTGCACCGAATGGGTCCTATGGCAACCGGCGCGCGGCAGGACCCGGCCCAGGTAACTGTTCGTCCCCGGATCCTCAAGCCCCCATGAGGGTCACCTGCTCAGGGCACCGCGGTTCTGGCCCCTGAGTGCAGAACTTCAGGCGTGCGTGTGTGGCGGTCCCCTTTCTGACACGCTGTGTGATAAGTTTGGAGTGTTAAAGGCCGTGGGCGCGGCACGTGCCGATCCTGATGGGCGCACACGAACCGGAGCATTAGGGAAACATGGGGTTGGCGTCCTCTCTGCAGGGACAGGACATTAAGGAGGAGTCAACCGTCTGGGTCAGCTGGGCCGACAGTCCGCATTCTGGGAACCATGGAGGGCTGTGAACAATCAGGAAGATGCTCGAGTTTTAAAGTATTTCAGAGGAGAACTGACTGGGGAGGGGGTGATGAGGTGGAGACAGGGAGGCCTGGGAGAGGCTTCTGCGTTAGACTCCAGAGAGTGGGGTGGTTTCCGGACGACTCTAGTGACTTTGGAAGTTGCCGACGTGAAACAATTCGACTGCCCCCGTTTCTTTTGTGAAGATGTCTCCCCGCTCAGGAGCATCAGGGATTTGCAGTTTGGGTGCGCGGCTATTGCAGCAGGCAGGTCGCTAGGTATGAGCAGAGAAGTGGGGGCAGGGGGGCCTGCGTCTTGCAAATGGCACGGACCCGAAGGCAGAGGAAAGCAGGAACCTCCAGACTGACAGGAAAGCACAGATCTTGGGTGGTAAGTGTCTGGGTAGCAGACAAAGGAAGGAGGTGAAAGGTGGGAATCTCCTGTGTCCAAAGGTAACTTTTGTTCATGATGTCCTCAATACAGTAAGATTAGCCGGACAGATGAAAAGTACCCATCAGGCACGGACGTCATAACACTTCTGATCGAAGCTAAGGACAAAAATCCCTTCTCTCCTTGGAAAATGGAGCTGGATTAAAATCAAGAAATCTGACCCCCAGACTTCTCCTTCCTCGTGAGCTTTCCACCCCTTCATTTCTATCCCGCTTATAACTGCCTTGCCTGAGAAACCTGGGACGCGAGGTTTTCACCTATCACTCCTCCCACGCTGAGAGCATACCCTTGCTTAGATAGACTCTCACTTTACTTTCTTAACCTCTCTACTTTGTCTGTAAACTCTTTCTCTGTGAAGAAAGAACTTTAAATTCAAGGGCAATACAACAGTCCTGAGCTAACACTTTATGGAGATTAAAGAAGGAAGTTAGATGGGCTGTAGCCACCAATGAGTCCATGGCTTTTCATTGTCTGAGTCCTTTCCAGAAAAGAAGAGACTCTTCTTTCTTTTGAATACCATCATTGTCTCAGGTCAGTGAGGGCTTCCGCCTCCAGCAGGCCAACCCTAATTGAGGTTTCTGTTTATTAATTTTTTCCAAACTTTTTATTTTGTATTGAGATATAAACAATTAACAATGTTGTGTGTTTATTTTAATAAATGAATTAAATAATATAATGAATGAATATTAAAATATAGGCATTAATTATATTATTTATAGAATATGGAATTATATATGGAATATAAATAATTGTATTATGAAACCTTAAAGCTAATTGGCAGGATTTCCTGGTGCGGTAAATGTGGCTCTGAGTAAAGGACAGTAAAGGTTTTCTTTTGGCTGAGCATCTGTAAGACCTGAGACCACACTGATATGAGAAGTCAGTTTTAGGGAGATAGTAAAGGTTGAATTAGGGATGTGCTGTTTCTTAGACTCGAAAGTTGAGGTAACACGGGGGTTGCCGAGATGTATAGTTTGGCACTGAGGGAGGAGGTCACTGGCTGAAGGTGTCCATGTGGTGACAGCCTGAGTCCTGGACTGCAGCTTCGCCTGGATCTCAAGTTTAGGAGGGAAGGTCTTGTCACTTTTGTGTGAAAGGGGACCTGAGATGAGAGAGAGGCTGGGGCTAGAGAGCAGAGAGAGTGGGACTTTCTGAGGCTGCCCGATGGGAGGGTCCTGTGGCTCCAGAGCTTTCTGGGGGAAGCAGGGTATAAGCAGTAAGGAGCTGTGACTGGGGTGGAGATGGAGAAGGAGCGGGGCGGCTGTGTACACTGACTCCTGTGAACACTCAGCCAACTGTCTGTTCCTGTGGAGCCAGAAAAATGGGGCCATACTGACCAGTGAGTCAAGCTCAGGCTCAAAGGACAGACGCCTCAGGTCTCACAGGAAACCACAAGGTTAAAAATGTATAGATTTAACAAGTTAATCTGTGTAAGCGAGTAATAACTGCTGAAAATGGCGATCTATGTCGGTGTATAATCTTACATAATATATTTAACATAGTTTTTGTCTTGGGCTCTTCACATAGATCTCTGAACCTCTTGGAATTTCCTAGGAGTTAGGACTTGTTATTCACAAGTAGCCCCCTTTTCACACAGGAGTTTTTATGATGAGGTGACTTAGGGTGGGTCTCCTAGGTAGCCTCAGCATGGTACCGGTCACCAGAAAAACCAAGCAATTAGTTTAAACCCCCACCCCCACCCTGGGGCCTCCCAAGGATCAGAAGGAAACTAGATTAGGTATAAAAACTGCTGAAAAATGAGATGAAGTTTCCTTCAGATTGGTGAACACATTGAAGTGGTGGAAGTCCTAGGCTGGTGTCATGTACTGAAAGGACCTGGAAACCCCTCGCTTCCCTTCACCCCCCACCTTCCCCACCTAGCCATCTCTTCCATTGGGCTGTTTCTAAGTTGTATCCATTACAATGAACCAAAAGAAAGAAAAGTGTTTGCTTTACTTTCATAGGTCATTTTATCAAATTATCAAAACTGAGGAGGGGTTCATGGGAATCCCTGAATTGGTAGGCAAGTGGGACAGAAATATTGGTAGCCTGGGAACCAGAGGTCAGAATTGGCCTCTCTAGAAAGGGATAGTCCGGTGAGACTGAGCCCTTAAACCTTTAAATTTTGTCCCTAACCTCTGGATGCCAGAATATGATTAATGTAGGGCACCCAGTTTGTATCACAGAATCTGATCATTGGTGCTAGAAAAGATATCATATATTTGGTGTCAGATGGGAAATCATAGAAGGAATCACAGAAACTTCAAGGTGTTGACTAAATGCCACATTTATATAATGACTTAAAAGACATGTAAGAAGTATCATATTTTCAAAAACATTTATGAACATGTTAATCCTCTGTTCTGTAATAGCTCAGTGATAGCACCAGACATACACTAATCATGCATTTGATGCCTACAGTAGCATCATGAGATAGGCACCATAAATGTTGCCATTTTACACATAAAGACACTGAAACTGAAGGAAGTTGAATCTTTGTTGAAGGCTATCTGAGTGGTCAGGTTATAGCTCTGAGGTCAGAGGTCAACCTGAGGTGACTCATCTTCAGGGAAGGGAAGGGAGGACACAGCTCCGCCTTTCCATCCTCACCATGATCACCTTGATCTCAGATCCTCCCTCTTTTCACAGGCGCCCATGGTAGCAGCAACGTTTATGGTCCCTTGACAGTACCTCCCCAGACGTCATCCCACCCCTGGTCCTGACACACAGATATGGGAGACACAGTTGTCCTGGGGTTCTTGGGCCTCAGTTCTGGCCCTGGGGTCACCTCAGGCACAGGACCCTCTTTAGAGAAGCCAGTTCTGGTCTCTAGTTTCCAGGCTACCAGTTCTTCTGTCCCACTTGCCTACAAACTCAGGGATTCCCATGAACCCCCTCCTCAGTTTTGATAGTTGTACTGAGGTGGTCTCATGTGTCTAATGGAGAAGATGAGGTGGTGAGATGTTCCTGGGACTGGAGCCAGCCTGTCCATGTGCCTGGAGGTGAGACCAAGTGGGGTGTGTCCAGGACACTGCAGGACCCAGGACGTGAGTGGATAGACAGAGCACAGCCTTTCCTGGGGTGGGGGCCTGAGGAGCTGGGTGCTTTTCTGCTGTGCAGGGTCAGGGACAGTCGTCTGACATGACACCACGACGTTTGCCTTTAGGTGAGAGTAGGGACACTGTCTGAGACGGGAAGTGAGAAGTAGGAGTGATGGGACTTCCTTGGTGGTCCAGGGGCTAAGACTCTGCGCTCCCCATGTAGGGGGCCCAGGGTTCGATCCCTGGTAAGGGAACTGGATCCCACATGCCACAAATAAGAGCTGGTGCAGCCAACAAAAAGTAGGAGTGATGAGCAGGAGGACTGTCCAGAATTATGTATCCTCGTGCTGAGTCTGAGATGTGGCAGGGGTGTCTCACCGGAGGTGTCAGGTGTACAACTAGACACACATCTGAAGATCAGGTGGGGGCAGGGTCCAGGTGTGAAGATACTCCTGAGCAGGTGGGCAATGTCAGATTCCAGGCCCTCAGGTCACGGTGTTGTGCCATGAAGGCTGGAAGGTGGGGAGGGTGTTTTAGTTACAGAGGCCTCTGTGAACTCATGTGTCCCCCTCCTGACAGGGCCATGTGACCTTTGAGGACGTGGCAGTGTCCTTCTCCCAGGAGGAGTGGGGGCTCCTCGGCGAGGCTCAGAGACTCCTGTACTATGATGTCATGCTGGAGAACCTGTCCCTGGTAGCCTCCCTGGGTAAGAACTGCGTCCGCACACACCGCCTGTGCTGGGCTCGGCCCTTCTCTCTGCGTGGCTCACTCCAGCCTTCCCAGCCTGGGCCATGGACACTGCTTCCTTCCCTGGTTTCTTGGCATTTGAGCTGTGTCCCCCCACTTGTGGGTGTTGACTCTGTGTCACATGCCCTGAAGCCTTTCACAGAAAGCTTTGGCCTTGGAGGCTTGTTGCATGTCTGTCCACTTCCGCTTCCACTTTGCTCTGCGACTACTTGGTGTATTGACTGTTCTGCTCTGTGGAAGATCTGTGTCACAGGTTCTAACCCTTTTTTGTGCAACACCTGCCTCAGTGATTACAGACACTTAATGTGGTCAGCATTTGTGGTCAACACTAGGTTATTTTTTTCAAGACTCTCCTCAAGGTTCTTCTAATAATAAATATTTTTCCCGAAGGTTGTCATTGTTTGGGTCACTCTGGGCTGGTGTCTTTGACTGCCCAGTTTGCCCTCAGGCCTTTGCTCTGGTAGGTTCCACCCTCACCCATCCTGAGCTGAGGGGCAGAGGCGGCCCTGGATGCCTGACAAGGTAGACACCTGTCTGGTCATAGGAAGAGGGTTGACAGGACCCAGGACCTGGTGAGCAGGAGCTGTAGGAAGGCGTGATGTCACTGATGAGTTCTAATCCTGCAGGGACAGATCCTTCCTCCGTGACTATGTTAGTCTTTATCTTATCCTGGCTGTACCTCATTTCTATCTTCCCCATTTTGACACTTCCCCCTTTTGTCTGTTTCTACTGTGAGTTCATACCCCTGTCCTTTTCTACCTCACTGTCACCTACATCTCTCCTTTCCCTCTCTCCCTGCAATCTTCTCCACTAGCAATCTGTTCTTTTTTGCTAGTTTTTTTGTTTGTTCGCTTGTTTTTGCCACACTGGTGGCATGTGGGACCTTAGTTCCCCAACCAGGGATAGAACCCACCCCCCTCACCCTGGCACTGGATGGTGGATTCTTTACCACTGGATCATTGCGGAAGTCCCAGTCGTTGATTCTCTTCTAATTTTAATTGGAGGATATTACTTTACAATATTGTGATAGCCTCTGCCATAAATCAACATGAATCAGCAGTAGGCATGCATATATCCACTCCTTCCTGAACGCCCCTCCCACCTTCCTCCCCACCCCATCCCTCCAGGTCGTTGCAGAGCACCAACTTTGGGTTCCCTGTGTCATATAGCAAACTTCCATTGGCTATCTATTTTACATATGGTAATGTAGAGGTTTCAATGCTGTTCTTTCAAGTCATCCCACTGTCTCCTCCTTCCACTGTTTCCCAATGTCTGCTGTTTATGTCTCTGTCTCTTTTGCTGCCCTGCACTGTTTACAATAGCTAGCATGTGGAACAACCTATATGTCCACTGGCAGATGAATGGATAAGGAAGTTGTGGTACATACATACAATGGAATACTACTCACCTATAAAAAAGGAACATATTTGAATTAGTTCTAATGAGGTGAATTTCACTATTACACCGAGTAAAATAAGTCAGAAAGAGAAAAACAAATATCATATTAATGTGTATATATATATTTTTGAAATCTAGAAGGACAGTACCAGTAGTCCATTCTTAATGTATCTTAGGAGGTGCAAGTACTTATATAGTCCTCGAACACCGAGTAGTCAGGCGTGAATGCATTTTCCTGAAGTGGGACACATTCTACCTAGTACACTTGTCACCACCCTGAAATCCTGCTGAATACCACTAGCCAAAGAGTGGGTAGTTCCAGGCCTCTCAGCACAGCACCATATCCCGGCATCCTGTCTTTTTCCCTATTCTCCGATCACAGAGACCTAATATTGACCGTAACCCCTTCTGCCACCTGTCCACCTCCCTTGTTTGAATCTTTTGCCATGGACTTACTCTCTGATGTGTCATACAGAAATCTGTAATGGGTTCCTGTCCCACAAAAGTCTCCACACACTTTATCAGTACTTTTTGTTTTCCTTTCAGGTTGTTGGCAGGGAGGAGAAGCTGAGAAGTCCATTTCTAAACAGTGTGTTTCTGTAGAGCAAGTGACACGAGACAGGAATCCACAGCCAGACCCTTCTATCTTGAAGACTCTCGCTTCCAGTGTGTGTGCCCTGGTAGAGAAAGATGTTCTGTACCTGGCTGACACTGTGTTCAGGTACGGAGAGATTGAGAAGACTTTCCTTGGCAGCCTGGCCTTTCTCCAGCACTATTCTTCCCACGATGGACAGCCTCCATACAGAAGCAGGCAGAGGAGAGAGGTCTCTCACTCTGGGCAAGGACATTACAAGTGCAGTGTATGTGGCAAAGCCTTCAGTAAGAAGTACAAATTCACGGAGCACTGGAGAGTTCACACTGGAGAAAAACCTTATTTGTGCAGTGACTGTGGGAAGTTCTTTAGACAGAGCTCCAGTCTTATTCACCATCGTAAAGTTCACACAGGAGAAAGGCCTTATGAGTGCTGTAACTGTGGGAAAGTCTTTGTCCACAAATATAAACTTTTTGAACACCAGAGAACCCACACTGGAAAAAGACCCTATGAGTGTACTGAATGTGGGAAAGCCTTCGCCCGCAAGGATTCACTTGTCCAGCATCAAAAAATCCACGCTGGAGAGAATCCTCATAAGTGCAGTGAGTGTGGGAAGTGCTTCCTGTACAGAAATAACCTTCTTGCTCACCAGAGGATCCATACTGGAGAAAAGCCTTATGGGTGTAGCAAATGTGGTAAGTCTTTCATCTTCAAAATAAGGCTGCTTTATCACCAGCGAGTCCACACTGGAGAAAAACCTTTTATGTGCAGTGAATGTGGGAAAGCCTATGTCTACAAAGGAAGTCTTGTTGTGCATAAGAGAATTCATACTTTGGAGAAGGCTTATGGGTGTAACAAATGTGGAAAATTGTTTACAACCAGTTTCGCCCTCAACAGACATGAGAATATTCACACTGCACAAAGGCATTACCAGTGCACTGAATGTGGGAAAGCTCTCAATGGCAAAGTTAAACTCGATGAGCACCAGAGAACCCACACTGGAGAAAAACCCTATAAGTGTAACAAATGTGAGAAAGCCTTCATGCGCAAGGCTACACTTGTTCAACACCAAAAAGTCCACACTGGAGTAAAGCCTTTTAAATGCAGTGAATGTGGGAAGCCCTTCACTTACAAAACAAGTCTTGTTGTCCACCAGAGAATCCATACTAGATGAAAGCCTCATGAGCATAGTTCTTTGTAGGCAGCTCCAAGTTCATAAAAAACAGGAAAGTTCACACTTGGGAAGTGCCCTTCTGAACTTAGGCTTGCCTTCATTCAAGTTAACATCTGGTAGCACAACTCCTGTGTTGTAGAGTAGGTGGATGTACAACTTGCGTGGGGTCACTCAACCTTTTCTAAAGTGGTTAAATCTTTTTACAGTCTCACCAGAAGCACTAAAATCCAAGTTTCTGTTCTTTCCATTCTTGCCAACACTTGGTGTGTTTGGGCTTTCTCATTTCTGTGATGTCATAGCTGTATCCAGCGATTTGAAGTAGCATTTTCCTATTGTCATGATGCTGAGTCATTTTCAATGTGTTAATTTCCACCCATATATCATTATTGAAATTGCTGTTCATATGATTTGCCCTCTTAATTACTGACTTGATGTTTCTTCATGGATTATTGATTAAGGTACTCTACTGGAAATATTTACCAGTATTCCTCCAGACTTGGTCATCTCAGTTCAGTCACATTTCCAGAGAAAGAGTTTTATTTTTTTTGGCCATGCTGCTGGGCATGAGGGATCTTAGTACCCCAACCAAGGATCACACCTGTGCCTCCAACAGTGGGAGCACAGAGTGCTAACCACTGTACCACCTGAGAATTCCCAAGACACTTTAATTTTAGTGTAGTTTGTCTGTTTATTCTTTTACTGATTATTCCTTTGGTATTGTAAATAAGAAATGTTTCCCAAATTTAAAGACAGAATTTTTCCTATATTTCCTTCTGTAACTTTTAAATTTAGGTTTCTTAATGATATTAATAAGCCATCCTCAGTTGATTTGGAAAGTTATTTTTTAAAAAATATGGATACCCAATTGCTGCAGTGACATTGATTTAAAATAGTATAGCTTATTTCTTAAATTGCTTTAGTATTTTCATGGAAGGTCAATCATGTATGTGTATGTCTATTTCTGGACTTTCTCTTCAGTTGCATTTATCCACTTTATGCCAGTACTTTCATGTGTTGAATAATTTACTTTTAACAATAATATGTCTTGATCTCAAGGTTGTGCACTCCTTGGACTTTCTTTTTTTTTTTTTTTTCTTGGACTTTCTTTATCCAAGTTATTATGGCCATTCTTTGTCCTTTGCCTTTCCATATGAAGTTTGTTTGGCTGCTTAGCGTATGGAATCTTAGTTCTCTGAGCAGGAATTGAACCTGTACCCTTGGCAATGGAAGTGCAGAGTTCTAACCACTGCATTGCCAGGGAATTCCCCCGTATGAAGTTTAGAATCCACTTTTCAATTTGTGCATAACAAAAATTCCCGCTAGAATTTTGATTGGGATTGCATTTAATCTTCAGTATGGTGATGCAGTGGTAAAGAATCTGCCTGTCAATGCAGGGGACCTAAGAGACTTGGGTTCCATCCCTGGGTTGGGAATATCCCCCGGAGTAGGAAATTGCAACCCTCTCCACTATTCTTGTCTGGGAAATCCCATGGACAGAGGAGCATTTTGGGCTACAGTCCATGGGGTCACAAAGAGTCAAACATGACTGGCAACTAAGCACACACACACATAGAAGAAAGACTGTTTCCCAACCTATAAACATAATGTATCTTTTTATTTAGATCTTTAGTTTTGTTAGCAGTGTTTTTTAGTTTTCCCTTTGTAGATCTTAAACATTTCCAGGTATTTTCTACATGTGATGATACTGAATGGAGATGTCCTCAATTTGTAGATTGTTCATACCTATTTCACTTAGATATCAAAGTAAGGGTAGAAGTGGTCATTCTTGTTTTTGTGCTTTGTTTTTTCCCTTGTTTTTTTTTTTTTTTTTTTTGGACCGCTTGTGAAATCTCAGTTCCCCAACCAGGGATTGAACCCAGGATACAGCAGTGAAAGTCCTAACCACTAGGCAACCAGGGAACTCCCTAGTAGTGATCTTTCTTAATCTTATAAATAAATAACATCTACATAAGGCTATTAGAAAGATTGTAACTTTGAACCATTGTTAAAATATCCCCATTAGAATAAAAGGAGGACAGTGGGTTCTAGTGTCATCCTGGAGTTCCAGTTTCATTCAGTAAGACAAAATGATGACTGCAGCAATTGGAAAGGATGAAATAAACCACCTAAAATATGCCCTCAGTTTCCATCTTCATTAGAAGTCCAAATACCAACACTCAGTTCAGTGCCTCAACCCATCATAAACTCCTGATTTTTTCATCATCCGTTTGCTGCCCTTCTTAACTTCCTTAGGACCCATCACCATCCATTATACTATGCAACTTAATGTCATAGATGAGCTGCTTATTGTATTTTCTAACAAATACAGAGTAAGTTCCAGTAGGAAAATATGTGTTTAGATGTTGTACATTAATACATTCCATATTCCTAGAAACATGTCTGAAACACCGACAGGTATCAAGGTCTTGAAATAGATAATAAGATGAAAACACACATTTCATGTTCATTTGCACAACTGTGGATATACTTGCTAACCTTCACCCTGCTTTTTGCTGTATGTTTCTAGAAACTTGTCCATTTCTTCTAGGTTGTTGAATTTATTGGCTTATGACTGTTCATAGTATTTTCTTAAGATTTTTTGTTTGTTTTTCAATAGTATCAGTTGTTACTTCTCTTTGATTTCTTATTTTGTTTATCTGGGTTGTCTCTCTTTTCTTTTTGGTGAGCTTGACTAGAGGTTTTTTATTTTGTTTATCCTTTCAAAAAATTATCTCCTGGTCTTATGAATCTTTGTCTTTAAAAAAAAGACAACACAAAAAACACCTGTTTATTTCTTTTACATTTATAATTTTCTTCCTTCTGCCAACTTTGGGTTTTGCTCTTTTTTTTTTAATTGTTTTAGGTGGTTGGTTAGGTTGATCTTTTGACATTTTGTTTGTTTCTGGAGGAAGGCCTATATCACTATGAACTTCCCTCTTAGAACTGCTTTTGCTGAATCCAATAGATTTTTATAAGGCTATGTTTTCATTGTCATTTTTCTTGAGGTATTTTCTGATTCCCTGTCTGATTTCATCATCGACCCATGGGTTTTTAAGCAGCATTTTGCTTGCTTAGTTTCCATGTAATTTTTTTTCCCCTCATTTTTGTTTCTGTGATTGATTTTCTGAGTTTATACTATTATGCTCAGAAAAGATGCTTTAAATTTCTGTCCTCTCAAATTTGTTGAGGCTTGTTTTGTGAGGTAGTGTGTAGTCTATGCTAGAGAATGTTCCATGAACACTTGAATATATATTCTGGTTCTTTAAGAAAAAAAAAAAAAAAAATCCCAGGAAACTAAAGTCCAGGATTGGACTGCTTCACAGAGGAGTTTTACTAAACATATAAAGAAGAGCTAATATGACTTCTTCTCAAACTGTCCCAAAAAACTAAAGAGGATGAAACACGCTGAAATTTATTCTACAATGTCATTCATTATTGCCCTGATACCAAAACCAGTCAAACACACTATAAAAAAGAAAAAGAAAATTAAAAGTAGGGACAGGGGACAAATTCTGATCCTGAGTGTTGTTTGAGGTTGAAATCTTAGTGCATGGTTTGACTGCATGACTTGTAGTTTTGTTGTGTCTTTGAAAAACAACTCAGTATCTTGTTAGAAACAGGGCAGGGCCAGATTTAGTCTGATTCTGCAGTTATACATTTAAGGCAGTTTTCCTGGCCTTTGCTTATATTCTTATGGAAGAGAAACCTAATATCACTGACATAATTCACATGATTGATATCTTAGGTTTTGACCAAACGTGTTCTGCCTAACGTTGGGTTTTGCAGAAGAAGAACCTGACACAGAGTTAACGACATATGATTTATCTTGGGGAACTTAATATGAGAAGTTTAATGACAGAGTACAAGGAAAGGAAAAGAGCTAGCAAGGGTGCAGCCTGATTTGAAATCTCTTATCTGAAATCTACCTTTTGGAGATCAGGAATGTGAATGGTAGGTACCACATGTTTATTCCACCTTAAGAAAAAGGAACATCTTTTTATAACTCCAGACAATCTTTTAATATTTCCCAGATATCCTGCTTTCTGTTTATTTTTTCTAAAACATTAGACTCACCTGTAGCTGTAAGAATCAGGTATGAGACATTTTACTTGGCATTATTTCTGTACATTAATTTCTTCTCTTGGGGAGTCTGGATTGCATAGCTCTGATCATTCTTAAAAAATCAGCCCATCAAGAATAAAACATCTCACTCTTTTTGCCAAAAGTCAGGACTTCCCTGGAGGCTCTGGAATGGTAAGAATCCGCCTGCCCAAAAAAATAAAAAAAGAATCCACCTGCCAGTGAAGGAGACATGGGTTTGATCCCCAATCTGGGACTACTCCACATGCCCATGGAGCAACTAAGCCTGTACACCACAACTGTTGGGCCTATGCACACCAACAAGAGAAGCCACTGCAATGAGAAGCCTGCGCACCTCAACTAGAGAGTAGCCCCTACTCATCACAACTAGAGAAAAGCCCACACAGCAGTGAAGACCCAGCACAGCCAAAAATCAGTAAATAAATAAAATCATTAAAAAAAATCAGAGTATCAGAGTCCTACATTCAAATGCCTACAGTCTGCCTCAATTGGGTGTTTGATAGATTCTAAGATAAAATATGTTCAAAAGCGAATTTTAGATATTTCCTTCTAACCTCCTACATCTACAGCACCACCACCCTTCCCATCTCAATGACTGATAAATCTATCCTTCCAGCTTGAAACTTTGAATCATCTTTTTTATTGTAGTATGAGGCTGACTAGGAGGTGGAGAAGCCATGTTTTGATCTGAGGACATGAAGCTGTGTAAGCACAACCATTTGCAGATCTTCAGTAATAAAGACACATAATGAAAACATGTGGCATCTTAGAGTGAATTTTCATTGAATAAAGACAAATGTACAGAACGAAGTGATTGTGCATAATCTTACTATCGGACTAAAACTGGTGGGGAATCACCTTTCACAATCTTCTCAGAGATAATTTCAAATCCTTTGGCAGATAGTATTGCCATTACACCAAACATATTGAAATAAAAAAAAAAAATAATGTTTATCTGAGTTCAAGAGGCCACTTTGTACACACTTCTACTACTGCAGGAAATGTCTTGCAGAAAATGAAGTTTTGTAAATCTCCTTTTCAAGTAGATCTCAGGTGTCACACCACTAAAAAATAAACATGCCTTGTAATGTGCAGTGAGAAATACTACATTGATATAACAGGTGGGTTGGATAGGAATACAATTGGTGAGTATAGAGGCAGGAAAAATGTGTTTTCTGAGGGAAAGAGAGACAGCATCTTGGCCACATGATTCAAGGCTGCCTAGTATCTCTGTCTTCCTGTCTATGAAGTCTTCACTGTGGTCCATCACCGGTGTTGGAGCTCACAGAATGACCCTCAGGCTTCTGTCTCCCTGTGATTAAAGAGCAGCAAGATAATGTTTATCAGGTCAAATCTTTGAGTGGATGCACTTTTTTTTTTTTTTCTTTTCTGCTGCACCACACGTGGGATCTTAGTTCCCTGATCAGTGATACACCCGAGCCCTTTGCATTGGGAGCACGGTGGCCCAGTATTTTGGACCACCAGGGAAATCCCTGAATTTGCTTTGTATCTGCGTATCATGGTCCAGCGTATCCCTCTGAGATTTTAGCCTTACAGCACATGAAATAACACGTTTAAGCATTTTCCTTAGCTGCGGAAGACACTACATGGAAAAGGGGTGGTGGCGATTTAAGAAAACGCCAAGAGCCTCTTCTTCCACCCCCCCTCCCCGGCACCCCCACCCACCCCCCGGCCCGGAGCCCGAGGATGTCATTTTCCAGAGCCCTTTACGCAGGCACTTAGAATCGGCAGAAATTCCCAGAGTCGCGCCCTTCGAAGAACCAGGCTGGCTTGCGGTAGCCATATTACCCAGGAGGCTCTGCGGCAAGAGTCCCGCGTTGCACGAGACTTCCGGCGGCGTCCTCGTTGGCGTCTTGTTGCGTCCGCCTGAGGTGTGCTTAGCTTCGTAGGCGTCTCCGAGCCCCTC
Source organism: Cervus elaphus (assembly GCF_910594005.1). Lineage (NCBI taxonomy): Eukaryota > Metazoa > Chordata > Mammalia > Artiodactyla > Cervidae > Cervus > Cervus elaphus. Next base: position 67,608,268 of record NC_057818.1, on the reverse strand, counting down.
AGCGTACTCGAGGCTGTAGCAGAGCGAGTGGGGAAGAGGCTTCCTCCCCGCGCTGCCCAGAAATAGAGTCGAGGGTGGGCGTGTGGGGGGAGCGCAGTTAAGCCCTCGGAACCCTCCGTGGTTCCCCACCTTGCATGGCTGGGAACCCTGCGCGGGGCACCATGGCGGCCCTGGCAGCACAGACCGATCCGGCACCGGTGAGTGGATGGCCCCTCAGGCCCTTTGAACCCCCTGCCACGTCGTCCCAGCTCCCACACAGAGAGGAAAGTGTTGTCCAGGGTCTCTTCGCTTCCCCTAACTCTGGGGACTGTGGAGGCTGGTCAGTCAGTCCTAGCCGAGTGTCCTAAATCCAGGCTGGGGTTGATATGGACGGGTTCCCAGTGCAGTTGATCTGTGCAGGGGTGTCCCAAGCACACGAACCACTAGATGAAAATGCTGGAGGTGAGGCTGAGCGGCGTGAAGTTGTGAATCTCATAGCTTGTTGGAAACCGTGGAGAAAGGTCTGAAATGGCGGACTGAAGAAAGGGTCCACTTCTTAGGTTGGTGGGCACCATGGAGGATTTGGAGGCGAGGAGGGGAAGCAAGCTGATCCAGATTTTAATAGGTTTCCTCTACATGTCGAGTGGAGTCGCCAGCGAAGGAGAGGGCTCCCTCCCCGACACGTACGTGGAACCCTCTGTATCATCCTCCATGTATGTGTTGCCGGTGTGCAGAACGAACTTTAGAGCTCACAACCTGGGTTCAGCTCCAGGGTCTGCCCCTGCCCAGTAATGGGGAAGGTTGCTAGGTCCTGACTCTCCAGTTTCCTGTGCTTTGAAATGGGGTTAATCTTCCTTCTAGGGTCCTGGTGAGAGATGAGTAGGGCAGGGTGTGAAAACTATTGAATGCAGCACCTTGCACCCAGAGACGCTCAGGAAATGCTAGTTGTCTCTTTTCCATTTCTCTGATTTCTAAGGTCGAAGGAGGTCTTTTTGCCTTGGCTTGTCCTGAGGGCAGTGCGAGAGAAATGGGCTCAGAACCCTCTCTGTCCCTGGACCTCCTGAATGGACTGAGGAAAGCGCTTTGAGGAAAGCGCTCAAGGAACAGTATGGAGACTTCCGTGTATGTTGTGTCCATGCCCTTCCCAGGGCTGTGACCTTGAGCAAGTCTCCTTGCTGCCCTTGTCTCCCATCCCTTAGGGTTAATGAGGATATTAACATTTCCTTCTCCTGGCTTGAGTTGATCTGAGAGGGTGTTCCCCAGTATCCAGCCAGGTGGCATGGCTCCAGACCCTTCAGGAGCAGAGCCCCTTGTCCTGAGATGATCTTAGGGACCCCCTCCCAGGGAATCAGGTCCTGGGGTTCCCCTGGTCTCAGGTCTGTGTCCAGTTGAGGCCGGCAGGAAGGAGAGCCTGGGGACAGATTCACAGTGTGTACAGCATTTTTAGAATCAGGATGCTCAGTCGTGTCAGACCTCCTTCAGTCCTGTGTCCCCATGGACTGCAGGTGCCTCTGTCCATGGCATTCTCCAGGCAAGAATACTCGGGTGGAGTTCCATTTACTACCCCAGGGGATCTTCTAGACCCAGGGTTTGAACTCGTGTCTTGCGTCTCCTGCATTGGCAGGCAGGTTCTTTACCACTAGTGCCACCTCACTGCTCCTCTGCTAGGAGGACCCTGGGGTGGGCTGGGAGCCAGGAAGGTCACTGGATTCATCTTGGCAGTTGCCATCTGTTTATGCAAAACTAGCTTGCCATTTTCAGCAGCAAATTCATCCTTTTATTAAAGACATTTCCTTTTATGTGAAAAGTGAATTGATTAAATATAGGGTGATGGTGTCTTGTGGGAGCCTTTGAATGTCAACACACAGCAGGCCCCAGGATTCTCTCCAGCATGTGATGCTGTTTGCTCTTGTCACAGCCCCAGTCACCGCCAGGAATTGTCTTGTGTATTTGCTTTTTGTTTGTGTGGCCCCTCATCAGAGAGGGCTTCTTACATTTGCTCCCAACCTACACGCTTCCCTCATCCCTGATGGCTCAGTTGGTAAAGAATCCGCCTGCAATGCAGGAGACCCCGGTTCAATTCCTGGGTTGGGAAGGTCCCCTGGAGAAGGGATAGGCTACCCACTGCAGTATTCTTGGGCTTCCCTTGTGACTCAGCTGGTAAAGAATCCGCCAACAATGTGGGAGACCTGGGTTCAATCCCTGGTTTGGGAAGATCCCCTGGAGAAGGGAAAGGCTACCCACTCCAGTATTCTGGCCTGGAGAATTCCATGGACTGGATAGTCCAAGAGGTTGCAAAGAGAGTCGGACATGACTGAGCGACTTTCACTTTCTCTAATCTTCCCACTCTGTTTTCTTTTTTAAAAATAATTTTATTTATTTATTTGTGGCTGTTCTGGGTCTTTGTTGCTGTACAGGCTTTTGCTGCTTGCGGTGAGCCGGGGCTACTCTTTTTTTGTGATGCGCGGGCTTCTCATTGCAAAGGCTTCTCTTGTTGCAGAGCCTGGGCTGCAGGTGCTGGGACTTCTGTAGTTTAAGCACAGGAGCTCAGTAGTTGCAGCTCCCGGGCTCTAGAGCACAGACTGAGTGTGACACATGGGCTTAGTTGTTCTGAGGCATGTGGGATCCTCCTGGACCAGGGATCAAACGGCTTTCTTCCACATGGGCAGGCGGGTTTTTTACCACTGAACCATGAGAGAAGCCGCCCCTCTGCCCCCCACTCTGTTTCCTCATCACGAGAATCCTTAGAGCCAGCTGATGTTGTCTTGCTCAGATATTCAGTTGCTTATTGAAGATCCGTGAATCCCTGTTTGCTGCTTTATCTCTGGGCCTAGAACAGGGCCGGCCCTATATGTAATGGGCTCACTAGCTGCTTGTGAACTGGTGGGTGCTCATGACACTTGGAATCAGTTCAGACCCCAGCACGGCCCCCTGCATCTGTCCCTCTGACTCCCTCTGTGTGGACTATGTGTCCCCTTCCCCTCCCATACTTCCCCAGCTCACTGCCCTCCAGCTGCACCATCCTCCAATTGCCAAGCTCCTACCGACTTCCCAGCCTTTGCCCTTGCAGTCCCCCCTCACCCAGGATGGTCTCCAGTTCATCCGTGTGCATTGTTCAGATCTTTGCTCAAATACCACGTCTTCTTTGAAGCAGTTCCTGATCTTTCTAGTTCCAGCTAAAGTACCGCCTGCACCCATTTGCTTGGGATCTGGCTTTTTTTGTGCAGAGCTATGTGCTGGTTGAGATTTTCCAGGGCCTTAGAGGGGCAAAGAGGAGAAATAATCATAAAAAACAATGGTCATAGCGGGCTTTCATGGGGCCCTTGATTTGCTCTGAAGGACCTTTGTTACCTTTCATCTCCTTCAGTCCCCACCTCCTCAGTTAGTTTCTGTTATTTTACAGAATGCTTTATAGAAGAGAAACTTGAGGCTCAGAAATGTTGTTACCTGCACCGGGTCACACAACTCTCAAGTTAGTTGAAACTCACACCTTGTCCATCCACCACCAGAACCTGTGTTCCCAACTACAGCAGGCTGGAAAGGCCTGAGGCGAACACCTGAAATAAGCAGGCTCTGATCCCATCCAACAGCCCTAAAGCGCATGATGCTACTCTGTTTGACTTGCCAGGCACCAGTGACCCTCAAGGATGTGGTTGTGACCTTCACCCAGCAGGAGTGGAAATTACTGGACCTGACTCAGAGGACCCTGTACCAGGAGGTGGTGCTGGAGACCTCCAGGCTCCTGGTCTCACTGGGTAAGTTTCTCCTCACCTCCGTGATGGCAGGGGTGGGAGTTCTGCAGCCTCCTTCTGGTTCCATCCTTTCAAGGCCTGGATGGTGGTGCCGCCCGCCGCCCCCTCCCCCAGCCCATCTTCCCTGCCATGTTCTGGGCTCGCCTCCTCCCACTTGCTCTCCTTTTGTCTCCAACACGGATGGTTGAGCAAGAAGCCTGGTCCTCCTGGCGGGAGGAAGTGGGGCTCCTGGGAGCAGGGTGTCCTGAGGACCTGTCCCCAAGTTCTGGAAGAAAACGTGCTTGTGCCCTGGCTCTGGGTCTCACCCTGGCTTCTCTCTGTGAGTCTGCTCGGGTAACTGTCTTTTCACAACTTTGGGTAGGAGTGGGCACCTCAGTCCTTCTCTCTGAGATCCCCAGATTTCTTGTCTCTACTTTTTTGTGCGTGCCTATGTCATGCCCTTTCTGTGAAGGTGTTTTTGTGGCAGGAAGTGACCTCTTGCCCCAGCACTCAGCAGGGGCTCAGCCTGGGGCCCCTGCAAAAGATTCCCATGTCAGGGATCTGACTGGACAAACCTGGCTGGGTCAGGTGGCCCCAGGCCTGATCCCAGAGACCTGATTTGAACTGGCCTGTGGTGAGAATCAGCATCACCTGGTGAGACACACGGACTTAGATTAATCAGAAAACATCTGTGGGAAGAGTGGGTATCTTTTCCAGGGGTCCCGTGGCTGCACTAGAGCAGGTTTTGGATTCTATAGGATGGAGGCTGTTGTGTAGACATTGCCCAAGGCTGGTGTTTGTGCCTTGGTTGCAGCACCCAGGGCAGCATTTTTTTTTTCGTGCATGGGAGCGCCGTTATTCTGAAATCTTCCCTGTCCTAAAAACCACACTCTATAGAGAGAGTCTTCATAGTCTTTACAAAACCCCTTTGTTCTGTATCTCCACAAACAGGGTATCCCATTTCCAAACCAGAACTGACCTGCCTGTTGCATCCTGGACGAGAGCTATGGATGGTGAAGAGAGGACTTTGCCCAAGCACTTCTTCAGGTGGATTGCCAAGATCCAGGCAGTGGAGGTCACTGCAGACTGGGAGGGACTGTTGCCTCTGAAATTCTGGGGAAGCTTCTTATTGAGACCTCCCTGGGGACATAGGTTACACCCAAGAAGTTGAAAAGGCCAGAACCAGCTTTGAACAATCATTAGATCCCTTGTACAACCATGCCCAGGTCGTGTTCATTATATGCGAACAATCATTAGATCCCTCACCCAGTCATGCCTAGTTCCTATCCCTTTTATACCCCTCATCATTCCTGACTCCATCCCCTTCCTGAACTTCATCCCGGTCCACCTCTCTCATCATCTCTTGTCTGCATGATACTGCACACCCCATGATCTCCACACTTCTGCTCCGTCTCCTACACCAACTCTCCCAGCCACTCAGCTCACCTCAAACCCTCACCACTCCCCACCTGCTGGGACCTCAGCCTATGAGAAAATTCATGTTGGAAGTAAAGACTGCTTGCTTCTCTTTCCTTCACTCAGTCCTTTCAGACTCATCTGCATCTGATTGCCACTTGAAGCCTTTCTTCTCACCTCCCTGTGTCCCTCCCAAGACAAATTCCTGCATTAGAAACACCTCCCACCTTCTTGGGAGTTCTTATCATCTCTTAGTTCCCACCCCCCACCCCCTGAGCTCTAGAATGGCCTCTGATCAGTGTGACTGTCTGTACAACCAGCTTCTCAGAGGCTGTTTGTAGAAGAAACAGACTTCCATTCATCCCCCTTATTCTTTTTGATTTTTTAAAACTGAAGTGTAATTTACACATATCAGTGTTCATGACTTTTAAGGGCTTAGCTTGATGAATTTTGACACATGAATAAATTCAAATAACTACCATCAGGTCAAGATCCTGACCTTAGGAGGCTCCTTGCAAGCATTCTTAGTCCATACAACCTTTTACAAACATAACCACCAGTACAGCAAGGAATTTTCACTATTCACGAGTGGGTAAAACAGAACTTCATAATGTGTTTTCCGCTTATCTCCTATTGATCATCAGGATGTCTGTGAGATTCATTCAGTTCAGTTCAGTCGCTCAGTCATGTCTGACTCTTTGCAACCCCATGGACTGCAGTGTGCCAGGCCTCCCTGTCCATCACCAACGCCCAGAGTTTACTCAAACTCATGTCCATCGAGTCGGTGATACCATCCAGCCATCTCATCCTCTGTCGTCCCCTTCTCCTCCTGCCTTCAATCTTTCCCAGCATCAGGGTCTTTTCAAATGAGTCAATTCTTCACATCAGGTGCCAAAGTACTGGAGTTTCAGCTTCAGCATCAGTCCTTCCAATGAATAATCAGGACTGATTTCCTTTAGGATGGACTGGTTGGATCTCCTTGCAGTCCAAGGGACTCTCAAGAGTCTTCTCCAACACCACAATTCAAAAGCATCAATTCTTTGGCGCTCAGCTTTCTTTATAGTCCAACTCTCACATCCATACATGACCACTGGAAAAACCATAGCCTTGACTAGACAGACCTTTGTTGGCAAAGTAATGTCTCTGGTTTTTAATATGCTGTCTAGGTTGGTCATAACTTTTCTTCCAAGGAGCAAGCGTCTTTTAATTTCATGGCTGCAGTCACTGTCTGCTGTGGTTTTGGAGCCCAAAAACTAAAGTCTGTCACTGTTTCCACTGTTTCCCCATCTACTTGCCATGAAGTGATGGGACCAGCTGCCTTGATCTCAGTTTTGTGAATGTTGAGCTTTAAGCCAAATTTTTCACTCTCCTCTTTCACTTTTATCAAGAGGCTCTTTAATTCTTCTTTGCTTTCTGCCATAAGGGTAGTGTCATTTGCATATATGAGGTTATTGATATTTCTCCCAGCAATCTTGATTCCATCTTGTGCTTCATCCATCTCAGCATTTCTCATAATGTACTCTGTGCATAAGTTAAATAAGCAGGGTGACCATATACAGCCTTGACGTACTCCTTTCCTGATTTGGAACCAGTCTGTTGTTCCATGTCCAGTTCTAACTGTTGCTTCCTGACCTGCATTCAGATTTCTCAAGAGGCAAGTCAGATGGTCTGGTATTCCCATCCCTTTAAGAATTTTCCAGAGTTTGTTGTGATCCACACAGTCAAAGGCTTTGGCATAGTCAATAAAGCAGAAATAGATGTTTTTTTGAAACTCTCTAGCTTTTTCAATGATCCAGTGGATGTTGGCAATTTGATCTCTGGTTCCTCTGCCTTTTCTAAATCCAGCTTGAACATCTGGAAGTTCACAGTTCACATACTGCTGAAGCCTGACTTGGAGAATTTTGAGCATTACTAGTATGTGAGATGAGTGCAATTGTGCGGTAGTTTGAGCATTCTTTGGCATTGCCTTTCTTTGGGACTGGAATGAAAACTGACCTTTTCCAGTCCTATGGCCACTGCTGAGTTTTCCAAATTTGCTGGCATACTGAGTGCATCATTTTCACAGCATCACCTTTTAGGATTTGAAACAGCTCAACTGGAATTTCATCACCTCCACTAGCTTTGTTCATAGTGATGCTTCCTAAAGCCCACTTGACTTCATGTTTCAGGATGTCTGGTTCTAGGTGAGTGAGCATACCATTGTGATTATCTGGGTCATGAAGATCTTTTTTGTATAGTTCTTCTGTGTATTCTTCCCACCTCTTCTTAATATCTTCTCCTTCTGTTAGGTCCTTACCATTTCTGTCTTTTATTGTGCCCATCTTCCCTGGTGGCTCAGATGGTAAAAGCGTCTGCCTGCAATGTGGGAGACCTGGGTTCAGTCCCTGGAGAAGGAAATGGCAACCCATTCCATTGTTGTTGCCTGGAGAATCCCATGGATGGAGGAGCCTAATGGGTTACAGTCCATGGGGTCGCAAAGAGTCGGACACGACTGAGCGACTTCACTTTCTTTCTTTGCATGAAATGTTTCCTCAGTATCTCTAATTTTCTTGAAGAGATCTCTAGTCTTTCCATTCTATTGTTTTCATCTATTTGTTTGCACTGATCACTGAGGAAGGCTTTCTTATCTCTCCTTGCTGTTTTTTGGAACTCTGCATTCAAATGGCTATATTTTTCCTTTTCTCCTTTGCCTTTAGCTTCTCTTCTTTTCAAAGCTATTTGCACGGCCTCCTCAGACAGCCCTTTTGCTTTTTTGCATTTCTTTTTCTTGGGGATGATCTTGATCCCTGTCTCCTATACAGTGTCACAAACTTCTGTCTGTAGTTCATCAGGCACTCTGTCTATCAGATCTAATCTCTTGAATCTATTTGTCACTTACACTGTATAATCGTAAGGGATTTGATTTAGGTGAAATCAAATTTATTCATGTGGTTGCAGTTACTTGGAGTGTGATGCTTTCATACTGTGTAATATCTCATTGTAGTAATATGTTGAAGTTTATGTTATCTATTCTCCTGTTGATGAACATCAGTAGTTGCCATTCATTCGCTCAGTCATGTCTGACCCTTTGCAACCCCATGGACTGCAGCACACCAGGCTCCTCTGTCCTTCAGCGTCTCCCAGAGTTTGTTCAGATTCATGTCCAATTGAATTGGTGGTACTATCTAACCATCTCATCTGCTGCTGCCTCATTCTCCTATTGCCTTCAATCTTTCCCAATAGCAGGGTCTTTTTCAATGAGTTGGCTCTTCATATCAGGTGACCAGAGCATTTTTTTGGACATTATAAACATAACCACTATGAGCAGTTATCTTGGGCATATACCCAGAATTGGATTGACTCAGACATGGGATAGGTGTACATATTTAACTTGAAGAGAAAGCACGCAACAATTTCCAGTGTGGTTGACTTCCGGCACTCCCACCAGCCACGTGTGAGTTCCCATTGCTCCCCAGCCTGTCAGTGTTTGGTGTTCTCTCATTACTCTTTGTGGCACTTTAGACGAGGTTCTCAGGACCACATACCTCCAGCCAAACCACAGCAGGGTGTCAGGGGGTAACATTTCCATCTTCCTTTTCCTGCTTGCTTGGTGATTTTGTTTCTTCTGTGTTGGCATTGCTAATAGGCCTCATTTGTGTATTGGATTCCCTTCAGGCGACAAAGCAAAAACCAAGACCACAGAGACTACTGCTGCTCAGCAAGCCTTGTTCAAGGGACACTTACTTCAGAGGTCAGTGTCTCAGGAAGGCTGCAGTGTTTCTCCGTTGGGGCAAGCTTGGGAACTGGAAGGAGCGTCAGAAAAGCAGGAAGGGCATTTGAAGACAGGAACAGTCCTTCGCAAGGAAACCCTCCCTGGAAAGAGGATCCCTGAATGTGGTGATTTGGGGAGAGGTGACAGTCTGGGCTCTAAAGATTTACAAGATCAAGTCTCCTCAGGAGATGATCTTCATGCATGTGAGTCACGTGGATCAAGGGCAGACCCCCTGTTTCACGGAGGGAAGAATTCCTACAAATGCAAGGAATGTGGGAAAGGGTTTGTCAAGAATCGCTTCCTTCTTCAACATCAGCGGATTCACACTAGAGTAAAACTCTATAAATGCAGAAAATGTAGGAAGGCGTTTCCCAAGAAAGCAGACCTCACTCTACACTACAGCATTCACACTAGGGAGAAACGCTATGAGTGCAGCGAGTGTAGGAGAGCCTTCAGCCGCAAGTCTCACCTCACGGAGCACCAGCGGATTCACACTGGAGAAAAGCCTTTTGTGTGCGCTGAGTGTGGCAAAGCCTTCAGCCGCAGGTCACACCTCACGGAGCACCAGCGGAGTCACACTGGAGAGAAGCCCTATGTGTGCAGTGAGTGTGGAAAGGCCTTTGCCCACCAATCTGACTTCATTCGGCATAAGAGAACCCACACTGGGGAGAAGCCCTTTGAGTGCAAAGAGTGTGGGAAAGCCTTTAGTGACAGCTTTTCTGTAACTCGCCACATGAGGTGTCACTCTAGGGAGAAGCCCTATGAGTGCAGTGAGTGTGGAAAAACCTACAGCTACAGCTCAACCCTTACCACCCATCAAAAGATTCATAGTGGAGTGAAATCCTACACGTGTATGAGATGTGGCAAGGCCTTTTACAAGAAGGCTGGGCTCAGCCAGCATCAGAGAACTCACATTGGGAGGACTTCTTTAAAGTAACTATTGTGGTGAATAGTTTGGCCAGAGGAAAAATGTTCTTTGGCATCTGAGACTATGTACCCAAGTAACACCGTGTGTCCCCTCACGTGCTCAGTTTTGCTGTGATTGTGTGTTACCTTTAGCTGTAGCTGAGCCCTTTCACTGCGGAGGTCTTGTCCCAAGACATGATTTGGTTCTCAGCAGAAGGATTTTCTTTCTACACCTTAAAGCTCCTTGTTGTTACATGGCCCACAAAGAGACCTGGAACTCACTTTGTCCCAACACAGGAGTTATGTGCATCCCCATGGATGAAGGACCCCTTTCCCTAATGACTTGTGTCACCCCATCTAATTTTCTGTGTACAGAGGGGTCCACTGTGTTCTTTCTGGTTTGATGGGCAGGAGTCGTGAGAACCCCATCTTTCATCCCTGTTGCTCCACACAGTGTCCTGGGTTATGGAGATACATGGGTGACTGGGACACGAGTCTTGTGACTCATGTCTAGAGTGGGAAACAGACGTGATAACACACAGGTGAGGTATGTCAGTGTTGTTGCTGTGATAGTGACATGCCTGCAATCCCCATTCTGCATAATGAAGAACAAGGTCAAAACTTTGGCATGGAGGCCAGATGTGATCAGGAGGAGTGGTCCAGTGGCTGCAAGCTTGGACTCTGGGGACAGTTGGGATGCCAACATTCCTGAGCTGTGCCTATCACCATCTGGATGACCTTAGTCATGTCATTTCCCCACAAGTCTGTCTGCATTGTGAAAGTAGAAAGATGTCTCTTAAACTGTAATGCATGGGAAGAGGAACAGAAGGTATACAGGGATGACATGCAGACTGTGAGGGACGGAAGAGCCTCAGTCACGTTTGAAGATGGAGAAGAGCACGACTTGCAAAGGAGACAGCATGTGCCGAGGTCCTGAGGCAGGCCAGAGCCGGGACTGGCAGAGGAAACAGCTGAAAACCAGTGGGTCCAAAGGAAACAGGTGGTGGGCAGTGAGATGGAGGGGCAGGGCATCATGAGAAATGTGGATTGCATTGCAGCTGCTCTGGGAGCTGAGGAAGGGACTCAGGACAGTGGGATGATGTCATTTGTCTCTAAGCCTCCCTTTGGCTGCTGTGTGGAGCACGGACTGAGGAGGATCAAGAACTGATGTTGGAGAGAGGAAGCCACTACAGTCCAGGAGGAGGTTGACAGTGGACTGGCCCAGGATGGTGGCTTTGGAGATGACCTGGGACACGTTAAGAGGCAGAGCTGATGGGACATGTGCATAGTTTGGATGTTGGGGTGCGTCTCCGGGAATGACTTTGCCCCTTCAGTCCTGAACAGAGCCCTCTGCGTCCATAGGAAACATGACCCATGGCTTGACGGTGTGTTCCAGTTTCTTAGTCACAAGTTTCACAGTTCCCAGTTTTACAAGTGTGGTGAGTGAGGCTGAAGGTCCTTTTCTGGGACACACAAAAGTCAGAAAGACTTCTTGTAGTTCATTCTGGTAGTTTGGGCAGTTGAATTTTCCATGACCTTATTTCTCTGACTCAGGAAGGGTCCTGGCCCTGCCCAGATTATATGACTTTAGGCAGGAGGGTGAGTAGAGCAGTGATGAGATTTCTGTCACTTGGGCCAGCATTCTCAGCTGTGGTATTTAGTGGTGCCCATAACTCAGACCAACTCAGGGAACTTTTGGGTTCTTGGTTTTCTCCCTTGTAAACTGGGAGTTGGATTAACCATTGGAAGCTTCATTGTTTATGAAACAAGTGTGTTGGCCAGCATGCCTCACTAGGTGCTTGTGCAGGTTAAAGGACAGTGTTGTAAAAAGACTGTCGTGTGGCTGGTTGTGTGGGTGTGCTTAAAAGCTGGCTGCTGTTACTCACAAGTTACCCCTCCATGCCATTCTCTTCTTTCCTCATCAGGAGATGCGGTGCTTGTAATTTCCTGGTGGCTTCTCAGCAGATTTTAGTTCTTAAGAAGCTTGATCATGGGCTCTAGTGACATTCAGCATGAAGTCTTGGTTCTCCATCAGTCAAATTTCTATTTCTCTGAATAGAAATTCAAAACCTCCCTTTAAAAATCTCTTGTGAAGGGAATTTTGAGCTGTCCAAAAGTACTGACTGCTAATTTAATTTATCCCATATTTATTTAATGTTATAGTTGATATACATAATTTGAGTTTAAATATGCACTCTTATTTTTTGGATTTTTTTGCATCACTTGTTCTTTTTCTGCCCTCCTCCCCTTTAAACTTTCTATTAATTACTTACAGGTTTTCTTTATTCTAGTTTGGAAAGCATATTCTCTAATTGTGTTTGTTATTGTTTGAGATTTATAAGCACTTATTAAAAACAGTAGAGCACAGAATTATCATTACTTTTTCTTCTTCCCTACTATGTAAGACACTTACCAGTATATCGGTATCTCAGTCTATGTGTTGAGACCTTGTATGTTAGTTCCATCATTCTAACTCCACAAGGAAACCATCATTCATGTTTAATACAAATTATGAGCAGTTATATCCATCTACGCAGGCATTTACCCTCTTGGATCCTCGTTGTTTCTGTCATTGCAGTTCTTCCATCTGAGATCAGTTTCCAAATCCTTAAATATAAACTTTAGGATTTCATTTTGTGTGTTAATTTTCTATTAAATTTCCCATATGGAGTTCAAAACAGTCATACTCTTCTTTTTTTGGCTACATCCTGTGGCGCATGGGATCTTAGTTCCCCAACCAGCATTCAAACCCTTGCTCCCTGCATTGGGAGTGAGGACTCAAGCACTGGAGCACCAGAGAAGTGCCAACTCATACTTTTTCTTAAAAGGCAACTTAGCTGTGCATATAGAAATCTAGATTGGCAGGCCTTTTTCTTCGGCAGGTCCTTCAGTAGTTCCTGCCACTGTAGTCTAAAACCATAATAATACTGGAAATGAGTGCCAACTTATTTTTTTTATTGCCTTGTTGTCTTAGTTTAGGTTAAGAACAGAGGAATGGGGTTTGAGGTTTTCAACCCAAAAGTAATAAATAGTGCTGAATGTGTAGGAGGGATAATAAAATCCATTATCCCAGTGACTGAGCTGATAGATTGTGCTAGAAACTGGGTAGATGGTCTCCTATCCAATTGTTTCTTTATCAACACCCAGCTTCTTTTCCATGGACCATGTCGATGAGTTCCGGACAATGGCATATGGGCAGAAGTGATTGTGAAATTGTGTCTTCACGGCAACATCTCATTTTAGCTTCTCTGCTGGGATGTCCCTGTGGGTGTGCGATTGCTGTTCTCAGACGCCCCAGGATTTAATGCTGTCCTGGGAGCTACAGGTTCAGGTTATCTATGGACTGACCATGTACAGGCAGTTTTAGCAAATTCTTGGTGATGCTGATGTTACCGGCTTGGGAACCACTGAGTGAAATCATCACTTGATTCACAAAGACAGTGTAAGCAACTTATATTTTTAGTACCATTTTTGGGGGGGGGGGGGGTTGTGTTTTTTTTTTTTCTTTCAGTTTTTTGCTCTGTTGGATACTCGTCAGCCGTGAACCAACTGTTCACTCTCAGAAACAGACACTGACAGAATACCAAATTATCAGCTGCTCCCTTACCTCATACGCTGGGCGTTGTGCGTGCCTGCTCAGTCATGTCCAACTTTTTGCAACCCCGTGGACTGTAGCCTACGAAGCTCCTCTGTTCGTGGGATTTTCCAAATGAGTATTGGAGTGGGTTGCCGTTTCCTCCTCCAGGGGATCTTCCCAACCCAAGGATCAAACCTGTGTCCCCTGCACTGCAAGTGGATTCTTCACTGCTGTGCCGTAGTCTAGTACCTACATTTAAATCCCCAACTGGGCATGGAACCCGGGTCCTAAGCGGCGAAAGCACCGAGTCTTAACCACAAGACCACCGAGGAGTACCCTTCCTTACGTTTCTTAGTGACATATTTTTCCTGAGGGTGTGAGAGACTTCAGAAGCGTGCTGAGGACTTCACAGGCAGGGGTCTCCAATCCGATATCTCCTGTGGATGGCTTTGACCAGCATGGCCACAGAAGTCTAGCGTGCTCATCTTCGGAACCACACAGCATTGTTTCCCAGGGTCTCGCCGGGTTGTTTGGCCTTCGCTGTGGAGAATGGGAAGGGCGGGATGCAAGACAGAAACTACATTACCCAGCGGGCTGTGCTTGTGCGTGAGCGGCGACACTCATCCAATGACGACCCAGGACAGAGCCGGTACCTCCCGCGGAGGTGGAGGCCGGACTTCCGATGACGTGACAGAGGCTGATGGGCGACAATGCCCCTCCTTGGTGGAGACCGGAGTCCAGGCCTGGGGCTGTTTCCTAGGTAGCTATAGGGATCAAATAAGGAAGGAAGAGAAAGAGAATTGGACCCTTCTCTGCGCCTTTGTGCAAGCCCTCCGCCTGGCTGTGCGTTCTTCGGCCTCTGCACCAGCCCTCTTTCCTTCTGGTTCCTGGTGTCGACGTACTTGTCCTTGTGTGCCTTTTACACGTGGGGAGCTGAGGCTCCTAGTGCGGGTCAGCCGAGGTCACGCCTAACCAGGGCCGGATGACTAGGGAATCCACTAAGCTTGAAGGACCCGCCGGGCTCCCCGCTCAGTTCACGGGGTCCGCTGGTGAGGGTCAGCTGGGCCGGACGCAGGTGTGTGGGTGGGCTTTAGGCCGCCAGTCCCTGGAACCATGGTCCTATAAGCCTCGGGACACGACATAGAGGATGCTGTTGTCCTAGGACTTTCCTCCTTCCTCTCTCTCTGCCCTGGAGTTTGGGGTACCCAGAGGTGAGTCATTCTTGGAGCATGGTTCTTAATTGAGTAGGGAATTGTGTGAAACACTTCCATTTTGGGAACCCAGTAGGATGAGGTAAAGGTTTCAAGAACTAGCATGTGCATATGCTTCGATGTGGCACTGAACTGGGGATGTTCTTGAAACCCTAAGTATACTTTATGTCTTTTGGGACCTGAGACCAGGTAGGCAGAAATCAGCCACTGAATGGCAAATGAGGAGCTGGGCCTTGTAAGCGTTGTGGGAGCCATAGAAAGTTAGAGCTGAGAGAAGTGCCTTAACTCAGCTCTTAATAGTGATGCCTAAAGCTCAGCTTTTCTGTTCACCTGTGTGAATTGAATCACAGAGAAAGTTTTGGATGAAGTAGGAGGAGGACACAGCATGTTCCCTCTAAACCGTGTGTCCCCGCTTGGAGAAGATAGTTGAGAGTTTTGTAGTAATTGTTCAAAGAGGGCGTGATCAGCATCAAATATTCTTCGGAATGGTTTTGACGGTGAAGTGAGTAGGAGTCCGCATCATCAACCTTCAGGTCCAACTGGTCTGGGGTCTGCAGGCTTGTGGGCAGCATACCTTCTTAATCATTAATTTCTCCCACCTGGAGGGGGTTTCAGTATCTACAAAATAGCTCAAAGATATTGTTGTATGTATCCCTTGGTGGGGAAACTGGACCTTGCCCCAAGGCTGCTCTTGACTGCTTGTTTCTCCCTGGTCTCACATCCCCTCCCTTCCCTAATTAACAACTGCTTGGATCTGCCTCTTGGAGCTCAGGTAAGGTCATGGAGGCTGAATGAAGGCTGTTTCCTGTAACCAAAGAAATGAGGGACACTGAAAGGCTTTGTGCCTAGGAGTCCCACAGGGCCCTGCTGGTATCAACAGACTCGCTCTGGTTCCTCAACAGGCTGGGGGTGAGGGTCGATTGTTTCTCTAGTGTTCAGTCAGCCATATTTTCCTCTGGTAAAAGCCAGCGGTGCATGTTTTATTATTTTTACTTTCTTCTGGATTTAATTTGCTGTATATTTTTTCACCTCTATTAATTAGAGGTGGTCATGGTGGTGGTTTCATTGCTAAGTTGTGTCTGACTCTTTGTGACCCCATGGACTGTAGCCCACTAGGCTCCTCTGTCCATGGGATTTCCCAGGCAAGAATACTGGAAGTGGATTGCCATATCCTTCTCCAGGGGATCTTCCCAAACTAGAGACCGAACCCAGGTCTCCTTCATTGCAGACAGTCTCTTTACTGACTGAGCCACCAGGGAATAGTTCTGTAATTATTTTGTGTACTCGTTACATTTTTGTATCAGTTAGGCTCATCTCTTAAAGTGAGTTGAAAAGCATTCGTTCCTCTTATTTTCTGAAAAGACATGTTATTGTGGTATTATTTATCCTTTAAATGTTTTGTAGAATTTGCCAGTGAAACTATTTAGGTCCTTAATATTTCTCAGTGGTGTATGATGATTTTTTTTTATTGTTTTTGAACATATTTTTATTGTTTATTTCTAAATACATCATATTTTGATGCTATTATAAAAGATTTAATTTTTTTAAAATTTCCAAACGGTCATTGCTAGTATCAGAAACAAGTCATTTTTGTATATTGGCCTTTTATCCTGTGACCTCGCTAAACTCAATCATTCTCAATCATTTAATCTAGTAGCTTTTTAGTGAATGAGTTGTAATTTTCAACATAATCGTGTCTTACTTGAATAGAAGTTTTGGTTCTACCTTTACAATCTTTTTTAAAAAATATTTTTTATTTGGCTCCACCGGTTCTTAGTTGCAGCATGTGAACTATTAGTTGCAGCATGTAGGATCTAGTTCTCTGACCAGGAATTGAATCCTGGCCTTCCACTTTGGGAGCACAGAATCTTAGCCACTGGACCACGAGGAAGTCCCTACCTTTACAATCTTTAGACCATTCCTCCCCCCCCCCCCCCTTATGTTACTAACACAGATCTCTAGTACCAATACAATGTTAGGTAGAAGTGACGAGCATAGACACATTTGCATTATTCCCAATATCAGGGCAAAAGCATTAGGCTTTCAACATCAAATGTGTTAGCTGTGTTTGTTTTTTTTTTTCCCCATAGATGTAATATATCAGGAAGTTCCCATCTAATCCTAATTTGCTGAGAATTTTTATCATTTACTGGTTTTTGAATTCTGTGAAATGCTTCCACTACATCTTTGAGATGATTATTTTTTAGTCTATTAATATAGATAACAGGTTCAACTGTTAAATCATCTTTGTATTTTTGATAAACAGCACTAGGTTATGGTTTATGTGTTCACATATGTATATGGCTGGATTCAGTTTGCTGTGTTCGTGTGGGTGCTAGTCCCCTTTTTTTTTTAACTTTTTATTTTATATTGAAGTATTAACTGATTATTGAAGTATTGGCTTCCCAGGTGGTGCTAGTGGTAAAGAACCTGCCTGCCAATGCAGGATACATAAGAGAAATGGGTTCGATCCCTGAGTTGGGAAGATCTCCTGGAGGAGGAAATGGCAACCCACTCCAGTATCTTTGCCTGGAGAATCTCATGGACAGAGAAGCCTAGAGAGCTACAGTCCATGGGATAACACTGAGTTGGACACAACTGAAGCCACTTAGCACACACATTAGCTGATTAACAGTTATGACATTCACTTAATGATTAATAGTTGGGAAGTGTTTGAATTCTCTTTTAGAAGAATTTATCTATACAATTGGTAGTTTCATCTTTAAGAAAACAAGAGTATCAGTCCCACAACCACAAATGTGTTCCACTGGAGAAGGGAATGGCAAGCCACTTCAGTATTCTTGCCTTGAGAACCCCATGAACAGTATGAAAAGGCAAAAAGATAGGACACTGAAAGATGAACTCCCCAGGTCGGTAGGTGCCCATTATGCTACTGGAGATCAGTAGAGAAATAACTCCAGAAAGACTGAAAAGACAGAGCCAAAGCAAAAGTAACACCTAGTTGTGGATTTGACTGGTGACAGAAGCAAAGTTCGCTGCTGTAAAGAGCAATATTGCATAGGAACCTGGAATGTTAGTTAGGTCCGTGAATCAAGGCAAATTGGAAGTGGTCAAACAGGAGATGGCAAGAGTGAACATCAACGTTTTAGGAATCAGCAAACTAAAATGGACTGGAATGGGTGAATTTAACTCAGCTGACCATTATATATGCTACTGTGGGAAAGAATCCCTTAGAAGAAATGGAGTAGCCATCATAGTCAACAAGAGTCTGAAATGCAGTACTTGGATGCAATCTCAAAAATGACAGAATGATCTCTGTTAGTTTCCAAGGCAAACCACTCAATAGCACAGTAATCCAAGTCTATGCCCCGATCAGTAATGCTGAAGAAGCTGAAGTTGACCAGTTCTATGAAGACCTACAAGAGCGTCTAGAACTGACACCCAAAAAAACATGTCCTTTTCATTATAGGGGACTAGAATGCAAAAGTAGGAAGTCAGGAAACACCTGGAGTAACAGGCAAATTTGGCTTTGGAGTACAGAATGAAGCAGGGCAAAGGCTAGTAGAGTTTTGCCAAGAGAATGCACTGGTCAGAGCAAACACTCTCTCCCAATAACACAAGAGAAGACGCTATACATGGACGTCACCAGATGGTCAATACCGAAATCAGATCGATTATATTCTTTGCAGCCAAAGATGGAGAAGCTCTATACAGTCAGCAAAAACAAGACTGGAAGCTGACTGTGGCTCAGATCAAGAACTTCTTATTGCCAAATTCAGAGTTAAATTGAAGAAAGTAGGGAAAACCACTAGGCCATTCAGGTATGACCTACATTAAATCCCTTATGATTATACAGTGGAAGTGACAAATAAGAGTCAAGGGATTAGATGTGATAGAGTGCCTGAAGAACTATGGACGGAAGTTCGTGACATTGTACAGGAGACAGGAATCAAGAACATCTCCAAGAAAAAGAAATGCAAAAGCAAAATGATTGTCTGAGGAGGCCTTACAAATAGCTGTGAAAAGAAGAGAAGCAAAAAGTAAAGGAGAAAAGGAAAGATATGTCCATTTGAATGCAGAGTTCCAAAGAATAGCAAGGAGAGATAAAGCCTTCCTCAGTGATCAGTGCAAAGAAATAGAGGAAAACAATAGAATGGGAAAGACTAGAGATCTCTTCAAGAAAATTAGAGATACCAAGAGAACATTTCATGCAAAGATGGGCTCAATAAAGGACAGAAATTGTATGGACCTAACAGAAGCAGAAGATATTAAGAAGAGGTGGCAAGAATACACAGAAGAAATATACAAAAAAGATCTTCACAACCCAGATAATCACGATGATGTGACCACTCACCTAGAGCCAGACATCCTGGAATGTGGAGTCAAGTGGGCCTTAGGCAGCGTCAGTACAAACAAAGCTAGTGGAGGTGATGGAATTCCAGTTGAGCTATTTCAAATCCTAAAAGGTGATGCTGTGAAAATGCCCCACTCAATACACCAGCAAATTTGGAAAACTCAGCAGTGGCCACAGGACTGGAAAAGTTCAGTTTTCATTCCAGTCCCAAAGAAAGACAATGCCAAAGAATGCTCAAACTGCCGCACAATTGCACTCATCTCACATGCTAGTAAGTTAATGCTCAAAATTCTCCAAACCAGGCTTCAACAGTATGTGAACTGTGAACTTCCAGATGTTCAAGCTGGATTTAGAAAAGGCAGAGGAACTAGAGATCAAATTGCCAATATCCATTGGATCATTGAAAAAGCAAGAGAGTTCCAGAAAAATATCTACTTCTTTGAAAAAGCAAGAGAGTTCCAGAAAAATATCTACTTCTTTGAAAAAGCAAGAGAGTTCCAGAAAAATATCTACTTCTTTATTGACTATGCCAAAAACTTTGACTGTGTGGACCACAGTAAACTGTGGAAAATCCTTAAAAAGATGGGAATACCAGACCACCTGACCTGCCTCTTGAGAAATCTGTATGCAGGTAAGAAAGCAACAGTTAGAACTGGACATGGAACAACAGAATGGTTCCAAATAGGGAAAGGAGTACGTCAAGGCTGTATATTGTCACCCTGCTTATTTAACTTATATGCAGAGTACATTATGAGAAACGCTGGGCTGGATGAAGCACAAGCTGGAATCAAGATTGCCAGGAGAAATATCAATAACCTCAGATATGCAGATGACACCACCCTTATGGCAGAAAGTGAAGAAGAACTAAAGAGCCTCTTGAAAGAGAAGAGTGAAAAAGTTGGCTTAAAACTCAACATTCAGAAACCTAAGGTCATGGCATCTGGTTCCATCTCTTCATGGCAAATAGATGGGGAAACAGTGGAAACAGACGTTATTTTGGGGGGCTCCAAAATCACTGCAGATGGTGACTGCAGCCATGAAATTAAAAGATGCTTCCTCTTTGGAAGGAAAGTTATGACCAACCTAGACAGCATATTAAAAAGCAGAGACATAACTTGGCCGACAAAGGTCCGTCTAGTCAAAGCTATGGTTTTTCCAGTGGTCATGTATGGATGTGAGAGTTGGACTATAAAGTAAGTTGAGTGCCTAAGAATTGATGCTTTTGAATTGTGGTGTTGGAGAAGACTTTTGAGAGTCCCTTGGACTGTAAGGAGATCCAACCAGTCCACCCTAAAGGAAATCAGTCCTGAATATTCACTGGAAGGACTGATGCTGAAGCTGAAACTCCAATACTTTGGGCACCTGATGTGAAGAATTGACTCATCTGAAAAGACCCTGATGCTGGGAAAGATTGAAGCAGGAGGAGAAGGGGATGACAGAGGATGAGATGGTTGGATGGCATCACCGACTCAATGGACAACTCTGGGAGATGGTGATAAACAGGGAGGCCTGGCATGCTGCAGTCCATGGGGTCACAAAGAGTTGAACATTACTGAGTGACTGACTGAACTGAATTGAACCACAAAGAACTGAGATTGTCCAACAACTCAAATGAGCAGGAAACAATTGTCTTTAAACACTCCAGGAAAAAAAAAAAACAGAACACAACCTTGGTAACAACTTGAGTTTAGCCCAGTCAGACCCATCCCTTTCTTACTGGTCGTATGATCTACAGAACCAAATTATAATAAACTGGTGTTGTTTAAGCCATTGGTTTGTGGTTATTTGTCAGTACAGCAATAGAAAGATACTGCATCATTATTCTTTGACTATTTACTTTTTTGGGGGCTGTGCTGCACAGCATGCAGGATTCCTAGTTCCCCAAACAAGGATCAAACCCTGTCCCATGCATTGGGAATGCAGAGTCTTAACCACTGGACCACAAGGGAAGTCCTAAGTACTTCTTTACTTTCTAAGGCAAGGATATTTCCTTGGCTTATGTAAACTTTTCCAGCTCTAACCTACAAGTGGCCTCTTATGTAAGGTGTTCTGATTCTTTTTACTGAAATACTGTATTCATAAGCCAATAATTGGACATTAAATATGCTAACAGCTGCTGAAATACCTCCGCATTCTAGGCTGTCACTGAATAGGTAGGGGATATGTTCATACATAAACATTTCTACATACATTGAACTTCTTTGTATTTAAATTAACAAAAATTTCACAAGACTGGATATTTAAAAGGGCTCTTAGGGCTCCAATAGCATACCCAGATAAGGTGTTTTTTTTTTTTTTTTTTAAAAAGGCAATGATAAAGTACCATAAGAGAAAAGGAGCACAATACCAAAAGTATAATCAATAAAAGAACAAATGGATAAGTTGTATTTCAAAAAAATTAAATTCTACTCTAGGGAAGATACTGTTAAGAAATGGAAACCAAAGCCACAGACTTAGAGGAAATATTGGTAAAGTATATATCAAATGAGTCATTTGCATCCCGAACATACTAAGAAATTGCAAGACAGTTCTTTTAATAGTAGGCAAAAAACTTTGATCAGGTAATTCACTGATGGCAATACAATATGATGGCAAATACAAAGGGAGAAATACTGAACACCAAGTCATTAGGGAAATGCAAATTTAAACCACAATGAAATACTACTAGACATCTACTAGAATTGCTAAAAGTATATGGCCAATATTTTACATGCAAAACTCAGCAAAGATATGAATAAACTGGAAAGCAAAAACACTCCAGGAAATGTGAAATGGCATAACAATTTAGAATATAAGCTGTCACATTTTTTAAAAGTTAAATATTTGCATCAGCTTCCAGCATGACAGTGTGAGGAGCTTTGCAGGCCGGCTTCCCAGGGAAATGGGTGAAAATTATAAAAACATCATTTAAAGCCTCTGGAAGTGCTCTGAAGCACTTAAACATTTATTTAAGAAAATCTAATACTCAGGTAGAAAATCAAGGGTCAGTCACATTTGAACCTTGCAAGACTTTTCTCCACTGTGAACTTTCTGGTGCTGTATAAGGTTGAAACGCTGGCTAAATGACTTCCCACAACTGCTGCACTCATAAGGCATTTCTCCAGTGTGAATCCTCCGATGCTTAACAAGGCTGGAGCTGTGGCGGAAAAATTTCCCACATTCCCTGCACCCATAAGGTCTTGCTCCAGTGTGAACTCTCTGGTGTTTAACAAGGCTAGAGTTCTCACTAAAGAATCTTCCACATTCATTGCACTTAAAAGGCTTTTCTCCAGTGTGAACTTTTCGGTGTTGCACAAGGCTGGAGCTTTGGCTAAAAAATTTCCCACATTCGCTGCATTCATAAGGCCTTTCTCCAGTGTGAACTCGCCAATGATTAATAAGGCTTGACTTGTGGCTGTAGAATTTCCCACATTCGCTGCACTTATAAGGTCTTTCTCCAGTGTGAACTCTCTGATGCTTCATGAGGCTTGAGTTAAAGCTAAAGAACTTCCCACATTCACTGCACTCATAAGGCCTTACTCCAGTGTGGATTCTGTGATGCTGAACAAGTGTGGAATTGTGCCTGAAGGCTTTTCCACATTCACTGCATTTAAAAGGCTTTTCTCCAGTGTGGACTCTCCGGTGTTGAATGAGGTCAGCATTGCGGCTAAAGGATTTTCCACATTCACTACACCCATAAGGCCTTTCACCAGTGTGAACTATTTGGTGTATAAAAAGGTTGGATTTATGGCTGAATAATTTCCCACATTCACTGCATTCATAAGGCTTTTCTCCTGTGTGTAGTCTCTGGTGCTGAACAAGTAAGTATTTCTGACCAAAGGCTTTCCCACACTCACTACACCTGTAATACCTTTTTCCAGGGGGAACGCCTTCCCCACTTTTGGTGCTCCTGCATGGCTCCCCTCCACTAGGAGCCACCTGAGGCTTGGGAAGACCAGAGCTTCCTGGGGAGATCTTCCCACTCGCCTCATGCTCTTCTCTTGTTGAGGGTTTCTCTCCAGAGTTCAAGTCCTGGTGTTGGTGAAGGTTTGCTCTGTCCACTTCTACACAACCACTCTGCTCAGAAGGTGCCTTGTCAACCTCTGCTCCACACCAACAACCTGCAAACACAGAAATGCTGAAGAAGTGTCTGTGGAGTACGTAGACTTTGGCGGGATGGGTCAGCACCCTCACACATGTCTGACACAGGCAGTAAGGGGTTCCTGGGACCCTTCTTAGTTGTCACCTTTGTCGCAACTTGCCTTCAGTGGCAAAACCCAAATCTTTCAGTGACCTTTAGCATCACCACAACTTAGGTGGAAAGTGTCACCCATCACAGTGAGCATTGCTAAGGGTGTTGAGATACCACAGCATTAACTGTACCATAACCTGTGAAGCTCCCTATTTCCGGCTGCGTTCAGCATCCCAACACACAGGCTGGAGCACCCTGCCCAGGCACACTGGTGTGAGGAGGCTGGTCCCCCGCACAAGCAGACCTTGTCCTCACCTGAGTGTGACCTAGTTATGTTCAAATGCACCCATAAAATCCCACTGTGCCTTTTCTTGTACTCCCCCTACCAACAAAGGCACCTGCTGACAGGTCCTCACCCTCTGCTTTCCCCTGCTTGTTGGAGCCCACTCCCTCCAGTGTGACGCCCGCTCCTCCCCTTGGTGGGTAGGGACTACCTCTTTGGGGCTGTGAGCACAATCAACTTTGTTTTTTTTTCCTTAGGCTCTCCTGTGTTTCCTCTCATGGCCACAGCAGACTAGTCATGTCATAAAACACTAGCCATGTCATAAAACACTTCATTTTCTAAATGAAGCCACTGTTGGCGAGCACTGCAGAGTGGAACAGAGGGTAGGGGACAGCCCTGGCAGCTGAGAAGTGGGCAGCTGAGGGAAAAAAGATGGAAATCAGCCTTGGCCCCTTCTCTGACACCAAAACATCAGGGCCCCCTGGGGAGACTCCTGGTGCAAACTCATCCCTGGGTTCACCCCAACCCTCCGCCGCCTCCCTCCAAGTACCTGCTGGTGTGGCTGTGGTTGAGACTCCCTCGGCAGGCACACAGGGCTCCTCCCATTGCTCCAGCTGAGTCATGTCATGGGTCCTGAACGATGTGAGTCCTACAGAAGGAACAAGGCAGGAGGGTCAAAGTGACCCACTCCTCAGCAGCCCACAGGAACTAAGGCTGAGTGTAACCAACAAGAAGGTGGGAAAAAGATGCTGCAGGAACATCCTGATCAAGCAGTGGCCAGGTCAGCACCTCAGTTCCTGACACAGGCAGATCACACATCAGCCAAAAGAGGAGGGCCAAAGTGGGGTGTTGGACTGCCGTGGATCTCTTTGGTGTCACCAGGCCAGGGAGAGGCCAGTAGCGTAGGATCCATCTGACCGCAACACTTGGGGTCCCTAAACCCATTCCTGTACAACCATGGAGCAGCTTGGGGACAGAGGGGGTGGTGCACCCAGGCTTGGCTGTTATACCTACTCTAGGACACAAGAAAGGATGCAGTACCAGACCAGCTTTGGGAGGGACGGACCTGCCCTTGGAGAGGGGAGGAGCTATAGGATGCAAGGACCTTACCGAGAGACGCCATCAGTGAGAAGGTCTCCAGCATCACCCCGTGGTACAGGAGCCTCTGGGCCTCATCAAGGAGCCCCCACTCCTCCCAGGAGAAGTAGACAGCCACGTCCTCAAAGGTCACTCGGCCCTGCCATGATGGGGATGGTTCAGTTTACATGCAGCCTTCTTTCCTGGGACTCTAACCCTCCTCCCGAGCTCCCTGCCTCAGTGGAGATACCAGGCCCTGGTGTTGCTGATGCCCACCCTCCTGGCCACCCCAGCAATCACCATGTTCTGCCCTCAGCAACAACAGGTGGGGGACAGGTGTCATCTGAGCTCTGGTGCTGACCTCCAAAGCCTCACCCTTCTGCGAGACAATTCACCCAGGATCCTTCAGACTGTGGTTCCCAAGAACAACCAAAATTGAGTCCCCTTCTCCTTTCACCCCAGTACAAGGGCCTGGGGCCATCAGCTGGCACTCTCTCCCAACATGCATATTGTTCTTCATACCACACCTCCCTCATGGCCCTCACCCTACTTGGCCCTTACCCTGGCTTCATCCTCAGCATCTTGAAACCTGAAGTAGATCTCTGGTACACTCAGCCCTCTTCCATTCTGTTACAAAGCAGTCCCCTCTGTCTTAGCGTCCTCTGACACTTGTTCAAAGCCCAGGTCCACTTGTCTCACATCATGCCCACCAAGAGTCCCAGGGGACCCCATGTGACTTTGTGCTGACCTCAAGGTTCCTATAGTGATAAGAACAAGAGCCTGGGGAGCCCACAGCTGGATGAATCAACAGTAGCACCAGCTTTGCTCTCATCTCCCTGCCTGGTCTCCACCTACATCTCATGTCCACTCCCCATGGAAACCTGGCCTCCAGCCAGATCCTCCTCCCTGCTACAATGCCTCCCCACCATGACCACTACACTCCCCTCATGTGTTTCTATGAAACCCAGCACCCCACCCAGCAAGAGACCCAGTCCTCAGCCCCACACTCCCCTCCCTTG
Organism: Cervus elaphus; assembly: GCF_910594005.1. Taxonomy (NCBI): domain Eukaryota; kingdom Metazoa; phylum Chordata; class Mammalia; order Artiodactyla; family Cervidae; genus Cervus; species Cervus elaphus. The sequence goes on along the minus strand of NC_057818.1, from coordinate 67,582,832 downwards.
TTACCTAATGCGCTGCCACGGAAACTGAAGGTACTCCCTGCCAAATCTGATCACAGCTCCATCCTGGCCCACGCACCACCCACACTGTGGGTGAATCCAATCTGAACCCTTCACCTGAACTCTAGCCTGTGGGTCCAGGTGCCCAGGAGAGGAATTCACTCGAGGGTTTCTGGGTTCAACAGCCAGAACCTAACTCCTTATTCCCAGTGAGAATTCCTCTTGCCACCGACTTGGATGTGGTGGCACTTCCCTCCTTCTAGCTACTGAGGCCAAACATCTCAGAATCACCTGACTCTTCCTCTTTTCTCTCCTAACCTTCCACATCAGATAGTCTGCTCAGACCTACTTGAAAGAACAAACACACACTCCCAACACGTTGCGCTCCTCCACTGCCACTACTCTGGCCCATCTACCACCACACTCACTTGGGCTACTGTAGTAGCCTCCTCCCTGGTCTCCCTACCACCCAACAGTCTGCTTATTAAGCCTGGCTCAGATCAGTTCCTTCTTTGGCTCTAAACCCCCTGTGGCTCCCACCACCCTCTGAATTGAGGCGCACCTCTGCAGACCACCATTCCAGGTCTAACTTCTCTGCTTCTTGCTGTTTTCACCACACATGAGGGGGACCTAAGTTTGCTGGGCATTCCTAACTCAACCTCACCTCTTCTAATATTTTCTAATGATCACTGTGAATGGACTGTCTTCTAGGCCTCATGCCACTGGCTGCCAGAAATGGGAACCAAACCGTATGATTCCTGGTCTGCACTCAGGAACCTGATCTTGGATGACCACCTTCCAGGGATCTTAGATGGCAGGGTGAGTAGCATAGCAGGTAAAACAAGTCCCAGGATGCTATAATCCTGGAGCCCAGGCAATTGGGAGGTGAAAAGAGTATGGATCTAGGACACTTTATCAGTTACCTCTTCATGGTCTGGAAGCCACTCTGCAGCCACAGCAACCTATGGAAAAGCCAGGCCATGAGAAGCAGGCAATAATATTGGGCCCCAATGGCTCAACCAAGGTACTTCAGTCCTCGGTGATGCATACCTCTCAACAGCTGTGTAATCTTGGACAAATACTCGACCTCCCTGTGCAGTGTTGTGATCTGTCAAATGTGGATAATAATGGTGTCCACCCAAGAGGGCTACTGTTTGCTCATTTCTATGCATCAAGTTCTAACTATTGACTCTCACTGCCCTCATAAGTGATGATTCTGTCAGTATTTCCTGGTTGGTATTAAAAATTTACTTTTTCAACATGCCTTTTAACTAAGAAAATACAATATTGAAGATGTTTGATCTTAATCAAATGCTTAGCAGGATATTGATATTTCAATATCAATTATTATATATCAATTATTATATTATTATATGTTAGCTTGTTAAAGCTGTGTTGTCTTAACTGCCTATGTGTGTATGTATATACATACATATTTATGTACATATGTATTTTCACCAGTTAGTGTTAAATGAGTATTTATTTCATAAACTCACAAGATAAGGAACTGGGGGATTGGGCCTGAGAAAACTGAGTAGCTACTAGTCCAGTTGGCAACTGGCTGCCTAGTATATACACCCTCCTGGAGGGAAGCCTGCTAGAGGCCTTTCCACTGGAGCAGCTACTCATTCTCCTGTCCTAAAAGCTGGGGGAACTTAGGCATCAAAGGAGATGCCCTACTAGCCTGAGTGTTCTTTTTCTCCATGAGGGGAAAAGAGGGCCTGCTGAGCCTGGCATGGCAAATCTACACCACTGACCATCTCAGTCTCCAGCCCAGAACTGGATCTGCTAACCATTCCTCCAAACCAGCCAGAAACACTTTGGAGCACAGGAATCCACCCCTCTGGAGGTGTCCCACCCTGCAGGCTCATCTGAAATAAAAACCTTAACATTCTTCCTTCTAAATATAAGCCCCAGTCCGTGCCGCGGACCAGACCACTCCCCACCATCCCTTGGATATCTCCAGCCCAGATCCTTCCCTGGAACCCCGGAACCCCTCAGGTGAGTGAGCAAGTTGCCCATGCAACACATCCACTCTGGGAAACCCCAGGGTTGCCACGTCCAAAATCCAACTCCCATCTTTTCCCTGAAACCTGCTCCTTGCAAACCAAAAAAACATGTTCATCCTTCACAGCCACAGCTGGCGCAGCAGGAAATCCTGTCTGTCCCCCCGCCCCTTTTTTTTCCCCCTGTCCCACTTCTAAAGCCTGTGAGAGACCTGATCATTTCTCCTCTCTCTGGCCACCAGCATTCCATGGTATTTACTTCCTCACAGGTTAGGGTTAGGGATAGTCTCCACTCACACTCTCATCACCACTACCCCTGTCTCTTTTTCCCTGCGAAGACTTTGGACAATTTTGACACACAGATTGAGCCTCGCCTCTTCACAACCCTCCCTGGCTACTGGCGGCCGCACAATGAAGGTCCAGCTGCTGCGGCTGCCTTGTCCCGTGTGACTCATCCTCTCATGCGGTTGCGTGCAGACTCCAGACAAATTTCAAGTTTAAGACTCTCAGTTCTGTTACTGTTTCAAGGCTTTGATCGTGCCGGTCCCGCGGCCTGTAACCCTCTCCCACGCCTCATCATACTGGCTGACAGAAATACGGCCTCTCACCCACTATCTCCTTACAGACCTGGACCCAGGGTCTTGAGCAGTGGACGATCAAGGGGGCCTTTAGCGTCTAGTGGGGCAACGGCGGTGAGAGACCGGAGGACGAACATTTACCTCAGGCGGGACTGTCAGAGCGGCCGCTGCCATCGGACTCTGTGGGCGGAGCGGGGCCAGGAGCTGTGGACCAGGTCGGGCCCCAGGCATCCCTGTCCCGGTGTAGCAATCAGGTGACTCCCGGGAGCCGCTGCTGAACGTCAGACCCGCATTAGTGCCGAGAAGAGAACGCCGGCCTCCTCTCGCGGCTTCCCTCTCCCGTCACCCCAGTTCAACACCAGCTTCCCGGAGCCTCTCATCAAACACACAGACCCAAGAGACCCCCCAAAACGACAGCCCCTCCCACCACCGAAGGCGGAAGTCCCGCCCCGCAGGTTCCAAAGCGGAAATATCTGCGCTGTCGGCTGAGCCCCGCCCCCGCAGGAAGCAGCGCCTGCTGGGTAATGTAGTTCACGCGCCGCCAAACCTGCAGGAAGTGGACCGATAATAGGGCGGGGCTGGGCGCAGCCGTTCGCTCCCGCCAGTTACCGCATAGTCCTTACCTGGTAACCGTTACCGCGAGACAGCTGTGGGGACTGTTAGCTTCAGACCTAGGTAGGGCGGTTAGAGGTCCCGCTGGGCCAACCGGCCAGGTGCTGGTCCTCTGGTGGAGAGTGTGGCAGAGGGTGGCTTTCTCCCGGGGACCTTCCAGGTCTCACGGCTGCAGGTGAGCTGGGGTCACTGTTGGGGGGAGGCTGGGGCCGTGTCCTACTGAGCTCCAGAGCCCCTGCCACCCTGGCCCACTGGTGGGACCTAGGTCTTGAGGCAACGGGGAACCTCTCTGCCATCTCTGCCTCCATGACCTGGTGGCAGCAGCAGTGTGCATGGGTCGCAGTCCGCAGGACCTGGGACGCACGTGCACTCCACTCCCGTTGGGGCATCAGAGGAGCCTGAGGGCTAGTTGGGTCCTGGGCACCTGGTTCCCTCAATGATGACATCTGCAGGGTCTGGGGACCTGACCTTGAGGGCACTGCCAGCTAAAACCTGCCTCTTTTTGCCAAACCTGGGCACTGGCAGGAGGACCCAGATTGAGCACTGGATGAATGTTCCCTGACAGGATTATGGGCCCAAGCAGGAACTCTCCTCTCATCAGCCAGGACCTAGACCTTGGAGGGTGAAAGTTGTGCCCTGGGCTCTTGCCCTTTCTCCTTATAACAGAGAATAACATTCATTTGCACTAGGCTTATAGAAACATCATTTGACCATGACTTGATCTCAAGAACAAGTGATCTGAAGCCAAAATTTGCAACAACCGTCAGGTTGGTTTATTAGTTTCACACTCCCAAAGCAGTCCTCCTCATCCTCCAGTCAAGCCACCTTGGCTTTCCCCTTTTATACTTCTAGTCTTCTCCTTTTTAGGCATCAGTGAACTAAAATGGACTGGAATGGACAAATTTAATTCAGATGACCGTTATATCTACTACTGTGGGCAAGAAGCCCTTAGAAGAAATGGAGTATCTCTTATAGTCAACAAAAGAGTCTGAAATGAAATACTTGGGTGAAATCTCAAAAATGAAAGAATGATCTTGGTTTGTTTTCAAGGCAAACCAATATCCCAGAATCCAAGTCTATGCCCCAACCACTAATGCCAAAGAAGCTGAAGTTGAACGGTTCTATGAAGGCCTACCTACAACACCTAGAACTAACACCAAAAAAAATATGTCCTTTTCATCATAGGGAACTGGAATGCAAAAGTAGGACGTCAAGAGATACTTGGAGTAACAGGCAAGTTTTGCCTTGGAGTACAAAATGAAGCAGGGCAAGGCTAACAGTTTTCCCAAAGAACGCACCAGTCATAGCAAACACCCTCATCCAACAACACAAGAGAAGACTCTACACATGGATATCACCAGATGGTCAATACTGAAATCAGATTGATTATATTCTTTGCAGCCATAGATGGAGAGGCTCTATACAGTCAGCAAAGACAAGACTGGAAGCTGACTGTGGCTCAGATCAAGAGCCCTTTGTTGCCAAATTCAGAGTTAAATTGAAGAAAGTAGGGAAAACCACTAGGCCATTCACATATGACCTAAGTCAGATCCCTTACCATTATACAGTAGAAGTGACAAATAGATTCAAGGAATTAGATCTGATAGAGTGCCTGAAGAACTAGGGCGGGAGGTTTGTAACACTGTACAGGACGTAGTGATCAAAACCATCCCCAAGAAAAAGAAATGCAAAAAGGCAAAATGATTGCCTGAGGCGGACTTACAAATAGCTGAGAAAAGAAGGTAAGCTGAAGGCAAAGGAGAAAAGGAAAGATATACCCATTTGAATGCAGAATTCTAAAGAATAGCAAGGAGAGATAAGAAAGACTTCCTAAGTGAATAATGCAAAGAAATAGAGGCAAACAACAGAATGGGAAGACTAGAGATCTCTTCAAGAAAATTAGAGATACCAAGGGAACATTTCATGCAAAGAAGGGCACAACGAAGAACATAAACAGTATGAACCTAACAGAAGCAGAAGATATTAAGGAGAGGTGGCAAGAATACACAGAAGAACTATACCAAAAAAAAGGTCTTAATGACCCAGATAACCACGATGGTGTGATCACTCACCTAGAGCCAGACATCCTGGAGTGCGAAGTCAAGTGGGCCTTGGGAAGCATCACTACGAACAAAACTGGTGGAGGTGAAGGAATTCCAGTTAAGTTCAGTTCAGTCACTCAGTCATGTCCGACTCTTTGCAACCCCAAGGACCGCAGCACGCCAGGCTTTCCTGTCCATCACCAACTCCCGGAGTTTACTTAAACTCACATCCTTTGAGTCAGTGATGCCATCCAGCCATCTCATCCTCTGTTATTCCCTTCTCCTCCCACCTTCAATCTTTCCCAGCATCAGGGTCTTTTCAAAGTTGAACTATTTCAAATCCTAAAAGATGGTGCTGTGAAAGTGCTGCACTCAATATGCCAGCAAATTTGGAAAACTCCGCAGTGGCCAAAGGACTGGAACTTCAGTCTTCAGACACAGACTTCAACACTATGTGAAGTGAGAACTCCCAGATGTTCAAGCTGGATTTAATAAAGGCAGAGGAACCAGAGATTAAATTGCCAACATCTGTTGGATCATAGAAAAAGCAAGAGTATTCCAGAAAAAACATGTACTTCTGCTTCACTATGCTAAAGCCTTTGACCATGTGGATCACAAAAAACTGCGGAAAATTCTTAAAAGATGGGAATACCAGACCATCTTACCTGCCTCTTGAGAAACCTGTATGAAGGTGAAGAAGCAACAGACATGGAACATCAGACTGGTTCCAGATTGGGAAAGGAGTACATCAAGGCTGTATATTGTCTCCGCCTCCCCCCCCCCCCTCCATTATTTAATTTATATACAGAGTACATGATGTGAAATGCCAGGCTGGATGAAGCACGAGCTGGAATCAAGATTGACAGGAGAAATATCAATAACCTTAGATATGTAAATGACACCACTCTATGGCAGAAAGCAAAGGGGGAACTGAAGAGCCTCTTGATGAAAGTGAAAGAATAGAGTGAAAAAGCTGGCTTGAAACTCAACATTCAAAAAACTAAGATCATGGCCTCTGGTCCCATCAATTCACGGCAAATAGATGAGGTAACAATGGAAGGACTGATGTTGAAGCTGAAACTCCAATACTTTGGCCACCTGATGCAAAGAGCTGACTCATTTGAAAAGACCCTGATGCTGGGAAAGATTGAAGTCAGGAGGAGAAGGGGATGACAGAGGATGAGATGGTTGGATGGCATCACTGACTCAATGAACGTGAGTTTGGGTAAACTCCAGGAGTTGGAGATGGACGGGGAGGCCTGGCATGCTGCTCCTGGGGTCACAGAGTCAGACATGACCGAACAACTGAACTGAACTGAATAATGGAAACAGTGACAGACTTTATTTTTGGGAGGCTCCAAAATCACTGCAGTTGGTGACAGCAGCCATGAAATTAAACGACACTTGCTCCTTGGAGCAAAGGTTGAGCAATAACAACTTCTCCTTTTGGTTATGTCCTGTACAAAGTAGGGCTTGTACCCACCACGAATCTATGAAAGGGAATACAAATGGGCATACGCTCAAGGCTGATTAACAATTGTAATTTACATAACAGCAGGCTATGTTGTTTATATCTCCCCATAATTCTACCTATGTTAATTAGGTGTAGACTAGTCATAAACCCTTTATCAGCTCCTAACTGCCTAACTGCCCAAGGTTACTTGGAGAAGCTCCTGTGGTCATTTTGTATCCACAGTGTGCCTAGGGCACATGTGTAGTAGTTGAAGTCTCTGCAGTTATTTTGTAGCATATATGTGAGTTCTCCTGGGTATGTCTGGGATGAAGTTTAGAGATCAGCTTGCATCCCTTTCAGGCAGGCCTCCCCTCAACGCTCATGTCTAACTTTCTACCCAATACAACTAACCACCCTCCCTGACTTTTCAGTTTTTCTTAAAACTTTTAGGGAGTTTGGGGTTTGGGGCATGAGACATCCATTTCCTTACCTGTCTCTGCAGTGAACCTTTCACTGCTCCAAAACCCTACATTTTGGTAAAATTTGGCCTCACTGTTGGTGGGCCACACGGACTTGCATTGAGTAACAGCACTGCAGATATTGTGTAGGAGGAGAAATCATAGTGAGAAACTCTGCCAGACTCTCTAAAGACCATCCTTATTGTAGATGGGCTTGTATTTCAATGTCCCTGCGCAGCTGGTGCTCCAGTATTTCATTCTCTTGAAGGACTTAAAGAGGATCTTGAGGGCCATAAGAAAGTGGTTTCCTTAGAGTAAACCAATTATATGTTACCAAGTTTCCTTTGCCAGTGCTATGCCCAATATAAAAAACCTGGTGATGAAGCAAAGACTGAGTTCTGAATGTAGGTGATGACATAGTCAAGAATCCCAAAAAACAAAAGCAAATCAAAAAACACATCTTGGCACCTGGCAAAGGAGTTTTATCATCAAAGGAGTACCAGCTTTGACATCCCACGAAGCGGAGTTGTTTTTATCTTTATCTCAAAAATGGACAGTCGTTACTTCTGGTCAGTGTATTCTTTTCTTTAACAACTAATGCAGATATGCAGTGCATATTTGACAAGCCACAAACAGGCTGTTTTGATTAGCCTAAAGTTCAAGTTAAATTTTTGTATAAGCCAGAATGACTTTCCCATAACTTCAGTCAGTTCAGTTCAGTTGCTCAGTTGTGTCCCTTTGCGACTCCTTGGACTGCAGCATGCCAGGCTTCCCTGTCCATCCCATACCTTAGTGAATGAAAATTTCTCTGGTCACTTTTCTCTTCAGATATTTTTATGATACCTAAAATGAATACATCTGTGTATACAGAGTGAGAAATATTTCTGTAATAGGGGTAGGGCAGGCCCTAGCTAAAGCAGTCCCACTAAGCCATTGGTTTCAGGGGTGCAGTGAACCCCTCCACCTCTTCTGTATAAAAGTAGCCTGAGTCCAGACTGAGGGAAGATTTTTTTTTTTTGAGATGCCAGCCTGCCATCTTCTAGGTCTGCTAGCTTTCTGAATAAAGTCATCATTCCTTGTTCCAACAATGTCTTCATTGTCTTCCAGTTTATTGGCCTGTAATACAGTGAGCAGAGCAAGCTTGGGCCCCATAACATATCTTATAAAAAAGTGTTAATCCCTGGGTTAGACACAAAAACTAATTGTAATGGCAGGACAAATATTTTCTAAAGTAACCAGAGACACCAGAGTTGTCCACCTGTTCGGTAGCACCCCAAATCCCTACTGCACTTTCAGGTCATGGTGGCCATGTCTGGAGTCTCTGTTGCTCTTGTTTCTGACTAAATCCTGAGGCCCACAGAAGCAATCCTAGCGCTTCACAATCCGGGTGTACATTTGATAACAACATACTATATATTAGCTTCCCACTATAGAGGTCTGATTTGTGTTAGCATCTGGTGTGTTCATTTGATTTTTCTGATGAGCATTCTCCATGTTGCTCAGTCGTGCCTGACTTTTTTGTGACCCCATGGACTGCACCATGCCAGGCTTTCCTGTCCATCACCAATTCCCAGAGCTTGCTCAAACCCATGTCCATTGAGTCGGTGGTGCCATCCAACCATCTCATCCTCTGTCATCCCATTCTCCTCCCGCCTTCAATCTTTCCCAGCATTAGGGTCTTTTCCAGTGAGTCAGATCTTCACATCAGGTGGCCAAAGGATTGGAGTTTCAGCTTCAGCATCAGTCCTTCCAATGAATATTCAGGACTGATTTCCTGTACTCCAAAATCACTGCAGATGATGACTGCAGCCATGAAATTAAAAGACGCCTGCTCCTTGGAAGGGAAGTTATGACAAACCTAGACAGCATATTAAAAAGCAGAGATATTACTTTGCCAACGAAGGTCCGTCTAGACAAGGCTATGGTTTTTCCAGTAGTCATGTATGGATGTGAGAGTTGGACTGTAAAGAAAGCTTATCACCAAAGAATTGATGCTTTTGAACTGTGGTGTTGGAGGAGACTCTTGAGAGTCCCTTGGACTGCAAGGAGATCCAACCAGTCCATCCTAAAGGAGATCAGTCCTGGGTGTTCATTGGAAGGACTGATGTTGAAGCTGAAACTCCGGTGCTTTGGCCACTTGATGTGAAGAGCTCGGGTGAAAAGCTGAGAGCTCATTGGAAAAGACCCTGATACTGGGAATGATTGAGGGCAGGAGGAGAAGGGGATGACAGAGGGTGATATGGTTGGATGGCATCACCGACTCAATGACATGAATTTGGGTAAACTCCGGGAGTTGGTGATGGACAGGGAGGCCTGGCATGCTGCAGTCCATAGGGCTGTGAAGAGTCGGGCACTGAGCGACTGAACTGAACTGGTTGGATCTCCTTGCAGTCCAAGGGTCTCCCAAGAGTCTTCTCCAACACCACAGTTTAAAAGCATCAATTCTTCGGCGCTCAGCTTTCTTTTTTTTAAATTTTATTTATTATTTTTTATTAGTTAGAGGCTAATTACTTCACAACATTTCAGTGGGTCTTGTCATACATTGATATGAATCAGCCATAGATTTACACGTAATCCCCATCCCGATCCCCCCTCCCACCTCCCTCTCCACCCGATTTCTCTGGGTCTTCCCAGTGCACCAGGCCCGAGCACTTGTCTCACGCATCCCACCTGGGCTGGTGATCTGTTTCACCATAGATAGTATACATGCTGTTCTTTTGAAACATCCCACCCTCACCTTCTCCCACAGAGTTCAAAAGTCTGTTCTGTATTTCTGTGTCTCTTTTTCTGTTTTGCATATAGGGTTATCGTTACCATCTTTCTAAATTCCATATATATGTGTTAGTATGCTGTAATATTCTTTATCTTTCTGGCTTACTTCACTCTGTATAATGGGCTCCAGTTTCATCCATCTCATTAGGACTGATTCAAATGAATTCTTTTTAACGGCTGAGTAATATTCCATGATGTATGTGTACCACAGCTTCCTTATCCATTCGTCTGCTGATGGGCATCTAGGTTGCTTCCATGTCCTGGCTATTATAAACAGTGCTGCGTCAGCTTTCTTTATAGTTCAATTCTCACATCCATACATGACTACTGAACGTTTCTGTGTTGCGTTATGGAATACACTCCCTGGAAATATAGGAGTGCCTCCTTTAAGAGGATGCAACGCTTTGCCTAATCCTCAAACTGAAAGAAACCTTTTCTACGCGGTGTTAGCTAGGTAGCTCCACTTGTGACCTGGAGGTGGCGCCAATGCCCCACTTGATCGTTGGTGCTGTGGGAACTACATTACCCAGGAGCCTCGGCAGCTCTGGGCCAATGAAGCCCCAAGAAAGAGGAGTTTCTGTTCACAGGGACGATGCCTGGGCGGGACTTCCTATTCTCGTTTTGGGCGGACATATTGTTTGCTTTCGGATTAGTCCGACAGGTCCGGCTCCAGAAGGCTACGTCACACACGAGGTGACGCGAAGCGGAAAACGTGAGCGGCGTTGTTGCTCTAAAGAGAGGCGGACTTGAGGATTGGTAGTGGCAGTGCTCGGGTGACCCGGCCGCCGGAGCCCGGGACCTTGCACCTGTCGCTCTGTAGCTACTCGTCTTCCCCAGTCCTCGGGTGCCGATGGCGGCCGCCGTGCTGACGGACCCGGCGCAGGTGGGTGCTGCGCCCCCGAGTCCTCCCTCGACCTTCGTCTCTGAATCCTGAAGCCTCCAAAGAAGGAAGCCTCAGAGCCCCAACTCTGGGGCCTGTGTCCCGACTGTGGGGGCGCTCTTGGGAGGACATTCCTGACAGCCCGCGTGATGGGATGACAGGACGTTACAGAAGGTGGGGCCGGAATGTGCAGAGCATTTGGGAAACCTGGAGTCTTGAGTCTTTGGTGTCTGAAAAGATCAGAGGGTCTGAGCAGCTGTGCCTTCCTTCTGAAGGTGATGGGAGCACGGAAGGTTCTAAACAAAGAGACCACCAAAGATGGTTTAAAATGTAGACTGTCCGGGTGTGAACAGACTTGACATGAGAGTGAGGACAGTGGAGCCCAGCAATGTTGAGGGATAGTGCAAGGCCACGCAGTTGTTAGATGGCCCTGAGGACTGCGGCACACAGGGCGGACTGTCAGCCCCAGGTCCTTGTGGCAGAGCAGCAGCAGGAGAGAGGCCTGAGGCTCTCTTGGGGCTCTTTTGTGGTTGCTTCTCTCTCACAGTCTCCCTGTACCTACAGGTTCTCCGACCTCAGAAGTAATTATGGGGTTTATACCGGTGAGACAGGATGTCCAGTCTCTTGTCGATTCCAGCTTCACCCTCACCCATCAGGGTTCCAGGATTGTGATGTCATAGAACACTTTACCTCATACTCTCCCAGCTCTTGAGTCCGAAGACCCTTGAGAAACACCAAGTTAAGAGTTTTCTCAGTCCAGTCCAGGGGTTATATGGCAGGGCTCTGACTCCTGGTGACCATTGGAATAAGGTGTGGCAGTTTTTTCAGGCACAGGAACCAGCATACCTGATGGTGAGATTGAATTGGGATTTTTTTTTTTTTTTTTAAATAACTACAGATCCTTACCAAGTCTGGTAGCAGGAGTCAGGCCTGAAATGGCCAACTGAGCAGCTAGGCCTCTGTTCTGAGGGTGCTGTAGCCATGGCAGATGTGGAGCGGAGGAGGGAGGTGATCTGATCTGATCTCGGTTTTCACAGCTCCCCTGTAGATTCCAGTTTGATCCCTGGGTTCGGAAGATCCCTTGGAGAAGGAAATGGCAATCCACTCCAGTGTTTTTGCTTGGGAAATCCCATGGACAGAGGAGCCTGGCAGGCTACAATCCATGCGGTCGTAAAGAGTTGGGCACACTTTAGTGACTATACAGCAACAACGACAATTCTGAATTTCAAGTGGAGAACAGGCTGTGTGGTGAGGGTTGAGGACACTAGGATTGAGGTGAGGAGAAAGACTGGGGAGAAGACTGCTTCTGTATTCCAGGCAAGTTGTGATAATGGTTGGGGCAGAGGGGTCACTGTGTAGATGGAAGCATTTGGGTCAGATTTTCTGTGTAGGAAAGAGATAGCCCCAAGGTGTTAGGCAATATCAGTCAGAAGGGTAGAAACTCCATCAGCTGAGGTGGGCAAGTTAGTGGTAGAAGTAACTCTGCCTATGGGTATCAGTAGTTTATTTGTGGCCATGTGGAGAGTCTGAGATGTGCCAGAGAACCCTTGGGGTATCCAGTGAGCTGCTGGACACAGGGCTGAAGTTATATGGAGGGGTTCAGGAGAAAGACATCCAAAAAGTAGAAGATGGCATGTATATAGGTTGACAAGAGAGAAACTACAGCAACAGAACGGTACCCTCCTGCCACATCCAGCACAGCTGATGAGAAAGACCTGATACAGCAAGCATGTAAGGAAAAAACAGACACATATAATTTGGCAAGTGGGGAGTCAGGGGACCCTCCTGCTCTCCATGACAGGAAGACAAAATGGCTCCTTTCAGCCCACACTTTTATTGGCAGAAATCACATGAGATCATTAGAGAAAAGCTATACTGGGGAGTTTGATCAGCGCACCGTAAAGGGGGAGTAAAGTTATGGCTCTGCTGTTGGTTAGGAACATCTTGGTTTGTTTCCATGGGGATGGACTCGGGCAGGCAGTGAAGCAGAGCAGAGAGCACTTCCCACCCTAAGAATGTCCGTTTGGCATGCTTACTAGGACAGTCAGGAGGGCGCAGTTTGCCGCACCCTGGAGTCGTGGGGCAGGTGCTGGTCTCTGCGCCAGGCCGCAACACCCTCCTGCTGTCTCCCGGGAATGGTTGCCTGGTAACGGATACTCAGTAACGGGTGCCTGCAAATGGCTGCACGCCAGCTCCGCACCTATATTATGCTTCGATTTCCTCAAGGTTTGGTGGCATGTGAACTACATTACCCAGCAGGCTCTGCTCTCTGTGTGGCAGTTAATGAGGTAGGAAGGTGATGGTGGAGGCCAACAACTGGGTAAGGGGCCAGAGCTGTGAGAGAGTGATCCAGAAGAGCAATGTGCATGTGGAAAAGGAGTGTGAATTGATGGCCCTTGGGCCCTGGTTTGGGGGACTTAAGGAAAAAAAGATGAGCCTAACTTTGGTTGCCTGGTAATCATGATTTTAGCAGCTTTCAAAGAACTGGCTGGAAGGAGGTGGGTGGGAGTGCTGTGCCCCATGCCAGGCCCAGAGTTTAGACAGGTCTTTCTGCGCCAACTGCCTGTTGTTGCTGTGGGTGGACACAGTGATCAACGGGACCCTGAGGAGAGAGCAGACATACATGGCACCTGGTGCTGGTGTTTCCTCTGAGTTGAGGAGCTGGGTGAGTAGGAATGGTCAGGGGAGTTCTGTGGGGCAGATGGGATCCTTGGGAAGGAGACTGCTCACAGGCTGCTCTCTCCATTGTGGCAGGGAAATGTGACCTTTGAGGATGTGTTCGTGTCCTTCTCCCAGGAGGAGTGGGGGCTCCTTGATGAGGCTCAGAGGCTCCTGTACCGCGAAGTGATGCTGGAGAACTTTGCACTGATGGCCTCACTGGGTAAGGCCCTCTTGTCCCCTGCAGTGCCTGGACTGGGCTCTCCCCCTTCCCTGTTTCCTGGATCAGAACCACAGGCAGTACTACCACCTGCCCTGGAGTAGATGCCCTGGGTGCCAGGTGTGAACTGTGGGCTCTAGCACCTCCGGTTTCTGAGTAGTCCCACTACCTGCTGCCCTGAAGGCTTGCATGGAGGAGTGCAGGCATGACGTGTCTAGTTGTTACCCAGTGGATCATGTCCGATTTGTCCTCTCCCTGACTGGGTGCCTCTGTCCAGATCCATGGCACTCTTGTGCCCCAGGTTGTGCCCCCTTCCTCTAGCTGACATTTCTCATAGCCTACCTGTATCAGGAATCCCAAGGACCCAGTACAATCACTACTTGTTGAGACCACTAGGTTATTCCTGCAATACAATACTTCAGAGTTATTTTCATGATATTTAGGTTTCTTCTCTGAGGGGTTGGTCACCCACACCTGTGCTGGCCATTTACCTGTCCTGTCTTTTCCTTAGGATACACATCTTCTGTGTCCCATGGGGTTTCCCCACAGGAGCTGGGCAGGGAGCCCTGGGTCTCTGACCAGGCTGACACGACTCCAGCCCTGACCAGAGAGGCTCAGAGTGCAGGTGCCGCTGGTGAGTGGGAGCTGGGGAAGGTGTGATGTCGGGCTGAGTTCTGGCCACTCTCCAGCCTCTTGTGGCCACTGCCCACACTTCACTCCTGTCTTTACTGCCCTGTTTGCACACACCATTTCTGCTGTGACCTTTGGCAGTTCCTCACCTCTGCCCACATCTCAGCTGTTCCTCTCTGCTGCTGCCTCTGTTCTGCTCTCCAACACTGGCTTATATGCTCTGTGTGTCATGAGAGGTGCACATACTTCAAATAATTGTTTAATACCAGCTATTCTGTTCATTTGTGGCTGTTTAGCAAGCACACTGTTCTTCTGCACGTCTCCCCAGCTGCCAAGGCCTTCCTACAAGGCATTTGTGGATAATTTCATTGGGGACCCTGGCTCTTTCTGGGCTGTTCCTCAGATCTGTGTCCTCTCCTCATCAAGGCCGCTTCCAGCCTGTGACCTTTAGATGCCAAAGACTGTGGAGCAGCCCTTTACTCAACTTGCACCCTGGCCTTTTGTCCTGATGGCAGACCTCAGTCTTAGTTTTGATAAACACACATTTGTAATAACTGCCCCTTTCCCACCAGTGTCACTGTGTACTTTACCAGCATTTGTCTGCTTTCAGGTTGTTGGCATGGAATGGAGGAGGCTGAGATCCGTTTTGAGCAGAGCATTTCTGTAAAAAGAGTGTCTCAGGGCATGATTCCTAAGACGATTCCATCTTCCCAGAAGGCCCACCCCTGTGAGACATGTGGCCCGATCTTGAGAGATGTTCTCCACATGGCTAAGCATCAGGAAACATATCCTGGGCAGAAACCATACCTGTGTGTGGCGTGTGGGAAACAGCTGTGGTTCAGTGCAAACTTCACCCTCCACAGTCAGCACAATGGAGAGAGACCCCGCAGAAGGGATATGCACAGGGCCCTTCTTGTGAGCAGCTGCCCTGTCCAGTTGTCGGAGACACCGTTTACCATGGGGGAGGGTTGTGAGGATTTCCCAACCAGCTCAAGCGTGTTTCAGCACCATTACCCTCTTAGCAAGTGGAAGCCACAAAGTGACACCCAGTGTGCAGAGGTGTTTCACAGTGGACAAAAGCATTATGAGTGCAGCGAATGTGGGAAGGCCTTCAGCCGCAAAGACTCACTTGTTCAGCACCAGAGAGTCCACACTGGAGAGAGGCCTTACAAGTGCAGCGAATGTGGGAAAACCTTTAGCCGCAAACCCATTCTCGCGCAGCACCAGAGGATCCACACTGGAGAGATGCCTTACGAGTGTGGCATATGTGGGAAAGTTTTTAATCATAGCTCTAATCTCATTGTACACCAGAGAGTCCACACTGGAGCACGGCCTTACAAGTGCAGCGAATGTGGGAAAGCCTACAGTCACAAATCCACACTTGTTCAGCATGAGAGTATCCACACTGGAGAAAGGCCTTATGAGTGCAGCGAATGTGGGAAATACTTTGGCCACAAATACAGACTCATTAAACACTGGAGTGTTCATACTGGGGCACGGCCATATGAGTGCATTGCATGTGGGAAGTTTTTCAGCCAAAGCTCCGATCTTATTGCCCACCAGAGAGTTCACAATGGTGAGAAGCCGTATGTGTGCAGTGAGTGTGGAAAAGCCTTTAGCCACAAACATGTGCTTATCCAGCACCTTAGAATCCACACTGGAGAAAGGCCGTATAAATGCAGTGAGTGTGGGAAAGCCTTTAGGCAAAGGGCTTCCCTCATCAGACATTGGAAGGTTCACGCTGGAGAAAGGTCTTAGGAGAGCAGGGAATACTCCGTCTTATTCAACATAGTGGGTGACACCAGAGAGAGGCTCCGAGAGGAGCCTTCGTGAGTAGCCATAAGCTGGAAGATGAGCCTCTTGTTTGAACTCCCACCCTGAGGAGATTCTTCTGTGTGCCAGCTCTGTGGGAAGCGTTCTGGGGCAGTATTGCACTTTGTAACATGCCTTGGCCACTGTGAAAGGCCTCTGCATGCTTGCCAGAAGTGTGTCATTGCCAGCGTCTGAAAGAAGCCATACATCTGTGCAACAGCAGGGCCCCACACTGTGCGTATGTCACCCCAGATGCTTTGATGGGCAAGATCTCTTCTCTTCCTGTCTTCCCTAGAGGGCACCATCGGTAGTCTGACCCTATTGATGATCCTCATTCCTTCCTGCTCCCTACTGGTGGAAGCATGGGTGTGACCCAGTTTGGGTCAGAAGAATGCAAGCTTGGTTCTGCTGGTTGCCCACAGAGATGTCCATTTTTCAGACTGTGTTGTTCTCTTGTGACCCCTGTGATGAGTTTGACCAGCCCCCGAGTCACCTGACCTGGAAACTGTCTGCCTCATATTGTTCTGGTTTTGCAACACATGCCTTAGTTTCGAAGCTATCTTTACTCCTGGGAATTTTGTTCACTCTGTGGGTTGAGTTGAGAACAGAATTGGGCTTGCCAGCCTGCAAGAATGAACAACTTGTGCGAGAGCGCCAACTATTGAGTCTCAGTGGTATTTGCAGAATGGTGAAGAAAGAACAGCTCTTATTCTAGTTTCAGCCTAATTTACATCGCTGCTCAAGGCCTCCTGGGAAAGAATACCAGGCTTTGCAGGCTAATTGTGTGTCCTGTATGCTGAGATGATTTGTGTGACCAAGGTCTTCTTGAGCAAGTTGTCAAGGTCTTGACAACCTCTGATGTATGTGGGAGCAGCATGAATTGGATCCCTTGTTCCCAGGGAATGTTTCAGAATTTGATTCCCTGGGACCTGCCGGCATCCCTGACATCTATTATTTGGTAAGCTATTATTTGGTAGGCAGATGTCACTGTCACCTACAAGGACCAGTTAGGAATCATAATTGATACAGAGACACTGATTAATAGGAAGTTGGGAGACCATAGCCAATTACAGGGAATGTAACTCTTTTAAAGGTGTATCCACAAACCTGTCCATCACTGTGACTTTGGTATGAGGGTTTATGGAAATTCTCAGGACTCTCATATTTGTGTCTCATGATCTTACGGCGATGGTTACTGTCTAAAATACAATGAAAATATTCTGCAATTACACATATCTACAGTGTATAATTTGATGTTTTTATGTGTGTGTGACCTCATGGATTATAGTCTTCCAGGCTTCTGCCCTCCTATCCATGGGATTTTCTAGGCCAGAATACTGGAGTGGGTTGTGATTTCCTTCTCCAGGGGATCTTCATGACCCAGGGATCAAATCCCTGAACGCCTGTTGGATTCTTTACCACTGAGTTTTGATACATGTTTGCACCTTTGAAACCAAGTTTCCTGATTCCTTTTGTATTATCTCTTCCCTTCACCCTTGCTAGGCAACCACTCATCTTGCTTTCTGTCACTATAGATTTGCTTTCATTTCTTAGAAGTTTAAATGTGTGTGAGTATAAAATAACTTAAAATGTATTTTTATGTTTCTGGCCTTTTAAACTCTGCATAATTATTTTGTGATTTATCAATGTTCCGTGTATCAGTTCATTCTTTTTCATCCATACTTTTGCTTAAAGTATTCCACTTTAGAGAAATAGTTCCAAAGCAAGTGACCCAGGAGAGAACTCACAAAGACAAAGCTACAGTTTCTGTTATGACCTTAACCTGGAAGTGATGTGCCACCGTTTCTGACTTATTCTATGGATAACACAGACTAATCCTGGTACACAGTGCAAGGGGACTCACAACAGTGAGAATGCAACGTGGTAGGTATTTGTGGGAGCATTTCTTGGATACTGGTGACTACAATCATAGTTGTTTTTCTTTTTTTACCTTTGTGTATAGCCTTTTAATGAGGAATTATATTGACTGATTTCAGAAGTTAAACCAACCTTGCATTTCTGAGGTAAACCCCATTTGATCATGATGCACTACTCTGCATGGTTCAATTTTATACGCTGGTTTTCTTTCTTTTTTGTTGTTGTTGAAGATTTTTGTATCTATGCTCATGAGAGCTGTTAGTCTCTCTCTCTCTGTCTCTCTTTTTTTTTTTGGTTCTGATATTTTTAATTCTTGTGTTTGGTTGCTATCAGTGTAATTTTGGGTTTACAGAATAAGTTGGTTTACTATCTCCTGCTCTTTAATTTTCTGGACAAGTTTGTGAAGAATTGACAGTATTTCTTTCTTGTTTGATAGAATTCACCAGTAAAGTATGTAGGCCTGGAGTCTATTTTGTGGAAAAGTTTCTAACTGTAAAATTCCATAGTAAACCTGTGTTATGCTTAGTCACTCAGTTGTGTCCACCTCTCCTTCTATAGACCACCAGGTTCCTCTGTCCATGGGATTCTGCAGGCAAGAATACTGGAGTGTGTTGCCATTTCCTGCTCCAGAGGATCTTCCCAACCCAGGGATTGAACTTGCCTCTTAGCAGTGTAGTGAAGTTGCTCAGTCATGTCTGACTCTTTGCTACCCGGCTCCTCTGTCCATGGGATTTTCCAGGCAAGAGTACTGGAGTGGGTTGCCATTTTCTTCTCCAGGGGATCTTGCCTCTGTTGCGTCTCCCGACTTGGCAGGCAGATTGCTTACCACTAGCGCCACCTGGGAAGCCATAGTGGACCTAGATTTATAGAATTTACCCTCTCCCCCCCACCCCCCAACACACCTATACACACTGAGTTTTGGTAGTTTGTATCTTTCTCGTGAAGTTTTTTATTTAAGTACTCAAAATTTTTCAAGCTATTCTCTTATTATTTTAGTACCTGTAGAATCTGTAGTGGTGCTTCCTCTCTTATTTTTATACTGATAATGTCTGTATTTTTTTTTCTTTATAGTGATTTATCAGCTTTATTGATCTTCTTGACTTCACTGATTTTTCCGTTTTGTTTTCCCTCATTTTGACTTTACTGTTACCTTTTTCTTTTATTATCTTTCATTTCTCTTCTGCTACTTTTTAGCATAGAAGCTGAGTTCCTTCATTTGAAACCTTTGGGTTTTTTGCTAATATAGGTGCTGAATACTAAGAATCACTGTAACAACTGCTTTAGTTACCTCCCACAAAACTTAATATGTTGTATTTTCATTTAAATTATTTTAAACCTTTTCCAGTTTTGTTTTAAATTTCTTCTGACACACGGTTCTTTTAGAAGTATGTTATTTGGGCCTTTCTTTTTGGAAATTGATTTCTAATTTAATTCATTATAGTCAAAGTATACACATTACGACTTGAATTATTTACATTTATAGGTATTTGCTTTATGGCCCAGAATATGGGTTATCCTGTGTTTCACGTGAACTTGAAATAAATGTACATTGTTTTCTTGTTTGGTGGAGAGTCTCTACAAATGTCATCTCAAGTTAATGTAACTAATAATGTCTAAGTTTTCTGTATCCTTACTGATGGGATGGGCACTGCTCTGTCAGTTATTTGAGTGGGGTTGTTGACTCTCTGACTCTAAAAGTGGATTTTCCTATTTTTCTGTTTAGTTCTATCATGTTTTCTTTGTGCTGTTTATTTTTATTCTATTTTTGTTTTTTTATTTGCTTTGTGTCTTTTTATTAGGTGGATAAACATTTCCTATTGTTATGTCCAATTAATGAGTAGACCTCTTTGGCATTAAGAAAAGGCCCTCTTGGGACTTCCCTGGTGGTCCAGTGGTTAAGACTCTGTATAAATACCGTGTGCTAGCTGATGGCGCCACTGGAGCATTAGACTCTGTACTCCCAATGTAGGGGCCTGGGTTCAGTCCCTGGTCAGGGAACTAGATCCCCCACGCCACAACTAAAGCCTGGGGTCCTCTTTATCTGTAGTGATATTCTTTTACCTAAAATCCACCTTGTCACACACTGTTAACATTGTGTAGTTTTGATTCAGTACTCATTTTGCCTTTTTGAGTGAGTGAAAGTCGCTCAGTCATGCCCGACTCTTTGTGACCCCCATGGACTATACAGTCCATGGAATTCTCCAGGCCAGAATACTGGAGTGGGTAGCCATTCCCTTCTCCAGGGGATCTTCCCAACCCAGGGATTGAACCCAGCTCTTCCGCATTGCAGGCAAATTCTTTACCAGCTGAGCCACAAGGGAAGTCCTTTGCCTTTTCGGGTACTGAAAATATCTGCTTTTCAGTAGATATTCTTTATATATTTTTAAGGTTTTTTTAATGTGGACTGTTTTCTGAAAATCTTTTTTAATTTGTTACAATATTGTTTCTGGTTTTTTGTTGTTTTTTTTTTTTTTTAAACCATGAGGCATGTGGGATCTTAGCTCCCTGACTGGGGATCAAACCTGCACCCCCTTCATTGGAGGGCGAAGTCTTAACCACTGGACTACCAGGGAAGTCCCAGAGATAGTCTCAATATTTTACATGTTTAAGTTCCTTAGAAAGATTATGATCTTTTGGGATCTTGATTCCAAACATTTTTAGGTGGAATTATCACAACATTCATTTTAAGGCTATTTTCTCAGCCTCTGCTGAGACACAAGTCATTCTGTATTTTCTGCCTTATGCTTCCTAAGCTTTCTGACTTAAACTGGTTGGAACGGTGCTATTCTGTTCTCTACATTAGCCTTGGAAATTATTTCATTGAATCCTTTTGGATGTTTCTTACCCAACCTCTGGTCCTTCCCTACCTATACGTACAGATTTGTACTGAGCTGAATACTTGAAGATGACCCTCTGTGTGTGTCTCTCTTGTCCTGTGCTTATTGGACTCCAAACACCTTAGCAGGCCCAGATTGTAAGTTCTTTCTCATATCAGGATGATTTGGGGGGTCTCCCTGGTCTCAGCATTTTTGTATTAGGGCCTGGGAACTTCCTTTCATGGAAACCTGAGATGGCCACAGGGCTCATATTTATTTGCTCTCTCTCATAGGTCACTGGTATTTTTTCCAGTATATTAAGAATCAATTTCATGTACTTTATTTTCTTTTTTTCAAGAAAATCTATGAATCCTCCTAAAACAGATACTTTGAATAAACTGGTAGAATTGATAACACCTTCAATTACATCAGAAAAAAAAGAGAAATTGCATGTTTATAAATGTAAGCAAGGAAAGAAGGTATAGCACTAGATATCTTTGAGACATAATGGATAATGTGTGATTATTTTATCTTTTGACTGCGCCATGTGGCATGTGGGATCTTAGTTCCCTAAGAGCAAAACCAGGTAATTAAATATATCAGTGTGTGAGTGTAGATGCAAAAAAAAAAAAAAAAAAAAATCCTTAAAATTTTAGAGAATTAAATATGTGTGTGTATTTATATATGACATATTTTGAATTGTTAAGCCAGTTTTACATACCTGATGATGATTATAACCTAGTGAGATTGATCATGAATATAAGGTTGGTTTAGGGGCTTCCCCGGTGGCTCAGCTGTAAAGAATCCGCCTGCAATGTAGGGAACACAGGTTTGATCCCTGGGTCATGAAGATCCCCTGGAGGAGGGCATGGCAACCATTATTCTTGCCTGGAGAATCCCATGGACAGAGGAGCCTGGCAGGCTACCGTCCATGGGGTGGCAAAGAGTCAGACCTGACTGAAGCGACTTGGCATGCACGCACACAAGGTTGGCTTAACAATTGAACATATATTAATTTAATCCATATTAACTAGAAGATGTGGTATAATGAATATATCTGGTCTTTGTCCCAGGTTCCTGTCACAGAGCTTGAGAAATCATGAAATTCCTGGTGTGATAGGAGTCTTTCTGGTGATAATGGAGTGACTCTTGATAAGCCCCTAGAAAGTTTCAGGATGAGCACTGGTTACCAGAAAGACCAATTGTATGATTAAAAGTTTGAAACTGACAGACCTGTTGGGAGAGAAAAGGGTCTAGATGTTTTGTTCTGGCATGTGACCATGATCTAATCAGTTGTGTCTCTGTAATCAAATTCCGATCCAAACACTGGATGGACAACAAGACTGGATGGGGTTTCTGGTTGGTAAACACACTGATGTGCAGGAGAGTGGTATGTCTGTACTCCCCAGAGACAGGTCGTGGAAACTTCACACCTGGGACCTGCTCATACCTTGCCCTTGCATTCGTTCCATTGGCTGTTCCTGAGCTGTATTCTTGATAACAAAACTGGAATTATAGGTATAGCACTCTTAGTCCTCTGAGCCATTCTAGCCAATTCTTGAACCTGAGGGGATCATGAGAACTCCTGAAATTATAGCCAGCTGGCCAGAAGTGCAGTTGGGCAATGTGGCTTGAAACTCCTTTCTGAAGAGAGGAGGACTTTCTTGTGGAGGACTGAACCCTTAAAGCTGTGGAGACCGACCCAAACTGGGTAGTTGGTGTCAGAAAATTGATGTCAGAACCAATTTCCTTAACCTAACCTAATGCTAACCTGGTAGCACTGGAAACCGAAAGCTGACATTACACTGAATAGGGAAAGTTTGCATGCTTTCCCCTGATACCAGGAATAAGGAGGAATGTCCACTCTGACAGCTTCTATGTAATGTTGCACTGAGAGTCTGTTCTGGTGACATAAGAAAATTAAAGAGAATAAGTGATGTGCAAATTGTAAAGGAAGAACCAAAGTTGCTGTTATTCACAGATGACATGCTTATCTATTTAGAAAACCCTTTACTGTATATTTTAAAAAAAGATCTAATTGACTAGTCAGGGTTCCAGGATAAAAAGTCAATATACAATAAATGTTTGGAAATTGAAAAGCTATACTGCTTACTGTAGCATCAATATATGAAATATATAGGAATGTATGTAACAAAATACACTCAACAACTACAAAGCAAATTCACAAAACTTCACTGAGACATAACCATGTTTCTGAACCTAAGGACTTAATATTTTAATTTATTCTCCTGTAATTGTGCTGTTGCTTCACACAGCTATCAAATTCCCAGTGACTTTTGTAGAAATTGACAAAAAGATTCTAAAATTCATATGAAAGTTCAAAAAACTAACATACTCAAATTTTGGAAAGAACACAAATTTTAGAGGTTTTAGTTTGATTTTAAGAATCAATTACAGAATTACTATAGAGCTTTACTAACAAAAGTATAATATTGTCGAAAGGATAGACAAAATATATGGAGTACAGAAACAGACCCACACCTGTACTGTCTATTTTCAGTAAAATTGCCAATGTATTTTAAGACTAAAACAATGTTTTCAACAAAATGCTCTAAGATAATATCCATGTGAAAAATAAAGTAACAGAAACCCTCAACATCTCATCATTTAGTAATTAATCTGAAATTCTTAACCTTGAATGTCTGAAACACAAACTATACATCTCATAGGAGATATGGATGAGGAGCACTCATTGAGCATGGGTTAAACAAAGACTTTTTTTTTTAACCAGACATAAAAACCAAAACCCAAATAAAATAATAAATTGAGACTTACTCAAAATTAAAAATCTTTGCTATTAAAAAGACCCATTTGAAGGGAATGCCCTCGTGGTCCAGTGGGTAAGATTCAGTGTTTTCACTGCAGTGGCCTGGGTTCAATCCCTGATTGGGGAACTAAGATCCTACAAGCCACACGGTGGGGCCAGAAAAAGGAAAGAAGAAAGTTTAAAGTATAAACCGAACTTCATCTGATTAATAACAGGTGTCCAGAATTTTAAAATAACCTTTACAAGAATAAGGAAAACGAATTTTTTAAAAATAACTTTTTTGAATACATGTTTCACCAAAGAAGGTAACGTGAATATGGGACTTCCCTGGTGACCCAGTGGTTCAGTTCACATGCTCAGTCGTGTCCGATTCTTTGCGACCCCATGGCCTGCAGCACGCCAGTCTTCCCTGTCCTTCACTATCTCCCAGAGCTTGCTCAAACTCATGTCCATTGAGTCAGTGATGCCATCCAACCATCTCATCCTCTGTCATCCCCTTCTCCCACCTTCAGTCTTTGCCAGCATCAGGGTATTTTCCAGTGAGTTGGTTCTTTGCATCAGGTGGCCAAAGTATTGGAATTTCAGCCTCAGCGTCAGTCCTTCCAATGAATATTCAGGACTGATTTCCTTTAGGATTGACTGGTGTGATCTCCTTGCTGTCCAAGGAACTCTCAAGAGTCTTCTCCAACACCACAATTCAAAAGCATCAATTCTTCAGCACTCAGCTTTCTTTATAGTCCAGTCCAGTGGTTAAAACTCCCCAATTCCAATGCAGGGGGTAAGGGTTCGACCTCTGGTTGGGGAACTAAGATCCCAAATGCTGCACAGTGCAACAACAACAAAAAGTAATAAGTATGTGAAAACATAATATCATTAATCACTAAGAAAAGTGCAAATTATTCACAAGACACCAAAACATACTTCAGTGCAATAGAACTCCCATACATTACTGGTGGAATGAAAAATGTTAAAACCCACTTTAAAAAACTCGCAATTTCTATAAAATGACAGATGTACTTATCATGTGATACAGCCATGTAATCTGTAGGTATATTGCCAAGAGGAAGTAAAAAAAACTGTGTCCACAGAAATGCTTGTAATTTACTGTTCACAGCAATAGCAGCTTTTTTTTATTAGAGCCAATAGCTAGGAAAAAGAGATTCTGCAAATGCGCATGCATAAATCACTTGGTAATAGTACTAGTTTGCTAGGCCTGTCATCATAAAATACCACAAACTGGATGGCCTAAACAATAGATACATATCCTCTCATAGTTCTGGAGGCCAGAAGTCCAAGATCAAGATGCTGTTAGGTGCCCCTGCGGCCTCCTTGGTTTGCAGACGGCCGCTGTCTTGTATCCTTCCTCCGGAGACCTCTGCAGGGAATAGGCTCAGCTGCAGTGCAGGAGGCCAGTGGGGCAGGCAGGAACTCCTTTGACTGTTTTCCTTTATTTCTTCATTTTTTCACTTCTCTGATTAATCTTATTTTTTGGCTAAGGTTTTTGCACAGACAAAATGCAGGTAGAGGACATGGGGCTGGTGGAGGAAGGACCACAGGACACTGCTCTGTTTCACAATCCTTGAGTGTAGACCATCATCTTTCCTAAACCATCGTATTGTGTTCAGGGCTCATTTTCCCAGGGACTTTCTCCCTCTGGGGAGTTTATCTATGGTCCCACGTGTCCTATCTGCATTTCTAGTGATCCACTTTTTTTTTTTTTTTAATGGAAGGGATGAGACTGCTTTTTATTTTTATTTTTTGTCTGTGCTAGGTCTTTGTTGCTGCGTGGGCTTTTTTCTGGTTGTGGCAAACGGGCGACACTCTAGTTGTGGTGTGTGGGCTTCTCACTGTGGTGGCTTCTCCTATTGCAGAGTATGGGCTCTAGAACACGCGGGTTTCAGTAGTTAGAGCACGTGGGCTTACTAGTTGCAGTTCCCGGGGTTTAGACACAAGCTCAATAGTTGTGGTGTTCAGCATGTGGGATCTTCCTGGACCAGAGATCAAACCTGGGTCTACTGCATTGGCAGGCAGGTTCTTCACCACTGAACCATGAAGGAAGCCCTCCAGTGGCATGTCTTGATCTTTGGCTTGTCCCAGATGGGAGTCCCCTGAGGCTCGCTGAATCTAGGATGAGACATCTTCAAACAAGGCCAGATGAGAAGGCAAGGTGGTCTCAGGCTTTGTGTTGTCCCCTGAATATACAATATACAAAAAACTTCTATGTGATGGCAACATAGAAGAAAAATCTTACTAGAGAAAGGGCTTTTGAGTGCACCAAATATCAGAAAACCTCCATTAGAAAGTCCCATCTCATTTATCACCAGAGAATCCACATTGCAGACAGAGTGAGTGCTGTGGGGAACTCTTTAGATATAACCACATTAAACAGAATCCACAGTGGTAAAGACTATATGAAAGGGTCTGTGCTACTGTATGGTACAGGGAACTATATTAAATGTCTTATGCAAAAGCTTTGTGTGGATCACAATTAACTGTGGAAAATTCTGAAAGAGATGAGAATACCAGACCATCTGACCTGCCTCTTGAGAAACCTGTATACAGGTCAGGAAGCAACAGTTAGAACTGGACATGAAACAACAGACTGGTTCCAAATAGGAAAAGGGGTACATCAAGGCTGTATATTGTCACCCTGCTTATTTAACTTATATGCAGAGAACATCATGAGAAATGCTGGACTGGAGGAAGCACAAGGGAGAATCAAGATTGCCAGGAGAAATATCAATAACCTCAGATATGCAGATGACACCACCCTTATGGCAGAAAGTAAAGAGGAACTAAAGGCTCTTGATGAAGGTGAAAGAGGAGAGTGAAAAATTTGGCTTAAAGCTCAACATTCAGAAAACTAAGATCATTGCATCTGGTCCCATCACTTCATGGCAAATAGATGGGGAAACAGTGGAAACAGTGGCTGACTTTATTTTTCTGGGCTCCAAAATCACTGCAGATGGTGATTGCAGCCATGAAATTAAAAGACACTTGCTCCTTGGAAGGGAAGTTATGACCAACCTAGACAGCATATTAAAAAGCAGAGACAATACTTTGCCAACAAAGGTCCGTCTTGTCAAGGCTATGGTTTTTCCAGTGGTCATGTATGGATGTGAGAGTTGGACTATAAAGAAAGCTGAGCACCGAAGAATGGATGCTTTTGAACTGTGGTGTTGGAGAAGACTCTTGAGAGTCCCTTGGACTTCAAGGAGATCCAGCCAGTACATCCTAAAGAGATCAGTCCTGGGTGTTCATTGGAGGGACTGATGCTGAAGCTGAAACGCCAGTACTTTGGCCACCTGATGCGGAGAGCTGACTCATTGGAAAAGACCCTGATACTGGGAAAGATTGAGGGCAGGAGGAGAAGGGGACGACAGATGATGAGATGGTTGGATGGCATCACTGACACAATGGACATGAGTTTGGGTGGACTCTGGGAGTTGGTGATGGACAGAGAGGCCTGGCATGCTGTGGTTCATGGGGTCACAAAGAGTTGGACATGACTGAGCGACTGAACTTAACTGAACTGAATGACATAGAAGGAAAAAAAAATATATATGGAATCGCTTTGCTGTACACCTGAAACATTGTAAATCAATTATAATTTTTTAAGAAAAAAAGACGTTATGAGTTCAGAGGTTATGGTAAATTAGGTACAACAACAAACTCCTAGATTGCTGGGAGAAATACCAACAATCTCAGATACGCAGATGATACCAGTTTAATGGCAAAAAGTGAAGAGAAACTAAGAAACCTCTAGATGAGGGTGAAAGAGGAGAGTGAAAAAGCTGGCTTAAAACTCAACATTCAAAAAACTATGATCACGGCATCTGGTCCCATCACTTGATGGCAAATAGAAGGGGAAAAAGTGGAAGCAGTGACAAGTTTTATTTTCTTAGACTCCAAAATCACTGAGGATGGTGACTGTAGCCATGAAATTAAAAAACACTTTCTCCTTGGAAGGAAAACTATGACAAACCTAGACATCATATTAAAAAGCAGAGACATTAGTTTGCTAACAAAGGTGTGTATGGTCAGAGAGCTATGGCTTTTCAAGTAGTCATATATGGATGTGAGAGATGGACCATAAAGAAGGCTGAGCACCGAAGAATTCATGCTTCCGAACTGTGGTGCTGGAGAAAACTCTTGAGAATTCCTTGGACAGCAAGGAGATCAAACCAGTCAATCCTAAAGGAAATCAATCCTGATTATTCATTGGAAGGACTGATGCTGAAGCTGAAGCTACAATACTTTGGCCAACTGATGGGAAGAGCTAACTCATTGGGAAAGACTCATATTGGGAAAGACTGAAGGCAAAAGGAGAAGCGGCGAGAGGATGAGATGGTTAGATAGCATCACCGACTCAATGGACATAAAGTTGAGCAAACTCCGGGTGATTGTGGAGGACAGAGCCTGGTGTGCTGCAGTCTATAGAGTTGCAAAGAGTCCGACATGACTTGGCAACTGAACAAAAACCACAACCAATTCTTACACTTGAAAAGTTCCTATGAGTTATGTTGGGATGGGCCTTCTGAATACAGTGAACATGGAATGTTGTTTTGGCAGAGCTATCCACAAGGGCTTCTCTTGTGGCTCATTTGGTAAAGAATCTGCCTGCAATGCAGAAGACCCTGGTTCGATTCCTGGGTGGACAAATCTGCTGGAGAAGGGATAGACTATCCACTCCAGTATTCTGGCCTGGAGAATTCCATGGACTGTACAGTCCATGGGGTCGCAAAGAGTTGGGCACGACTGAGTGACTCACTTCTCACTTTCCCACTCATTAGACATTGAGTTCACACCAGAGGATGGCCTTCTGAGTTCAGTGAATGTTAAGATTCTTAACGGATTAGTGTGTTTAAAAGTTCACATATTTGTGCAACTAATCTCCAGAATTAGTTTCAACTTGCAGAAATGGAACTCTGTATGCAATGAACAGCCTCTGAAACGTCAATGTAGTTGTATTTGAAAAGTAACAAGATAGCTGATAGCTAAGAGTGGAGGCAGACTGTCATGCTATGTTGTAACCATTGTGGTGTGAAGGACCGGGAACTTGCTGTGTTCCATAGAGTCTGAAATAATAGGAATGGAATGTGTGTGTGCTCAGTTGTGTTCAAATCTGTGCTACCCCATACATTATAGCCCACAATGTTCTTCTGTCCAAAGGATTCTCCAGGCAAGAATACTGAAGTGGGTTGCCATTTTCTCCTCCAAGGGATCTTCCCAACCCAGCAATCAAACTTGTGCCTCCTCTGTCTCCTGCATTGGCAGGTGGGTTCTTTACCACTGCACCACCTGGGAGTGACAGAAATAACAGGGCCCTAACCAGGAGATCTTCCCTGGTGGCTCAGAGGTTAAAGTGTCTGCCTCCAATGCGGGAGACCCGGGTTCAATCCCTGGGTGGGGAAGATCCTCTGGAGAAGGAAATGGCAACCCACTCCAGTACCCTTGCCTGGAAAATCCCATGGGGGAAGCCTAGTAGGCTACAGTCCATGGGGTTGCAAAGAGTTGGACACGACTGAATGACTTTATTTCAACCAGGAGATGCTAGTAGTGAAGAACCCGCCTGTCAGTACAGGAGGCATAAAAGACATGGGTCTGATCCCTGGGTCAGCAGGATCCCCTGGAGAACAGCATGGAAACCCATTCCAGTATTCTTGCCTGGAGAATCCCATGGAGGGAGGAGTCTGGTGGGCTACAGTTCATAGGGTCACAGAGTTGGGCATGACTGCGGTGACTTAGCGTGCAACCTTTCTCAGCTTTTCCAAGTGCGTGTATATGTGCTAAGTTGCTTCAGTCATGTCCAACTCTTTGCGACCCTATGGACTGGAGGCCACCAGGCTCCTCTAGACTACCAGGCTCCTCTGTCCATGGGATTCTCCAGGAGAGAATAATTTTCCTGACCCAGGGATCAAACCCAGATCTCTTGTGTCCCTCTTGCATTGGCAGACTGGTTCTTTACCACTTGTGCCACCTGGGAGTTCAGTTCAGTTACTCAGTCATGTCAGACTCTTTGTGACCCCATGGACTGCAGCACGCCAGGCCTCCCTGTCCGTCACCAACTCCCCGAGCTTGCTCAAACTCATGTCCATCAAGTCAGTGATACCATCCAACCATCTCATTCTCTGTCAACCCATTCTCCTCCTGCCTTCAATCTTTCCCAGCATCAGGGTCTTTTCCAATGAGTCCGTTCTTCGCATCAGGTGGCCTAAGTATTGTAGCTTCAGCTTCAGCATCAGTTCTTCCAATGAATATTCAGGACTGATTTCCTTTAGGATGGACTGGCTTGATCTCCTTGCTGTCCAAGGGACTCTCAAGAGTCTTCTCCAACACCATAGTTCAAAAGCATCAATTCTTCAGCAACAACTTTCTTTATGTTCCAACTCTCACATCCATACATGACTATTGGAAAAACCATAGCCTTGACTAGATGGACCTTTGTTGGCAAAGTAATGTCTCTGCTTTTTAATATGCTGTCTAGATTGGTCATTACTTTTCTTCCAAGGAGCAAGTGTCTTAATTTCATGGCTGCAGTCACCATCTACAGTGATTTCGGAGCCCAAGAAAATAAAGTCCATCACTGTATCCACTGTTTCCCCATCTACTTGCCATGAAGTAATGGGGCCAGATGCCATGATCTTTGTTTTTTGAATGTTGAGGTTTTTTTTTTTTTTTTTTTTTTATTAGTTGGAGGCTAATTACTTCACAACATTTCAGTGGGTTTTGTCATACATTGATATGAATCAGCCATAGATTTACACGTATTCCCCATCCCGATCCCCCCTCCCACCTCCCTCTCCACCTGATTCCTCTGGGTCTTCCCAGTGCACCAGGCCCGAGCACTTGTCTCACGCATCCCACCTGGGCTGGTGATCTGTTTCACCATAGATAGTATACATGCTGTTCTTTTGAAACATCCCACCCTCACCTTCTCCCACAGAGTTCAAAAGTCTGTTCTGTATTTCTGTGTCTCTTTTTCTGTTTTGCATATAGGGTTATCGTTACCATCTTTTGAATGTTGAGTTTTAAGCCAGCTTTTTTACTCTCCTATTTCAGCTTCATACAGAAGCTCTTTAGTTCCTCTTTACTTTCTGCCATAAGGGTGGTGTCACTTGCATATCTGAGTTTATTGATATTTCTTCCGGCAATGTTGATTTCAGTTTGTGCTTCATCCAGCCTGGCATTTCTCATGATGGACTCTGCATATAAGCTAAATAAACAGGGTTATAATATGCGGCCTTGATGTACTCCTTTCCGCATTTTGAACCAGTCTGTTGGTCCGTGTCTGGTTCTAACTGTTGCTTCTTGACTTGTATACAGATTTCTCAGGAGGCAGGTAAGGTGGTCTGGTATTCCTATCTCTTTCAAGAATTTTCCATAGTCTGTTGTGATCCACACAAAGGCTTTAGTGAAGTCAATGAAGCAGAAGTAGATGTTTTTCAGGAATTCTCTTGATTTTTCTATGATCCAACTGATGTTGGCAATTTGATCTCTGGTTCCTCTGCTTTTTCTAAATCCAGCTTGAACATCTGGAAATTCACGGTTCATGTACTGTTGAAGCCTAGCATGGAGAATTTTGAGCATTACTTTGCTAGCATGTGAAATGAGTGCAGTTTGGGGTAGTTTGAACATTCTTTGGTACTGCCCTTCTTTGTGATTGGAATGAAAACTGACCTTTTCCAGTCCTGTGCCCACTGTTGAGCTTTCCATATTTTCTGGCATATTGAGTACAGCATTTTAACAGTATCCTCTTAGGATTAGAAATAGTTCAGCTGGAATTCCCTCACTCCCACCAGCTTTGTTCTAGCGATGCTTCCTAAAGCCCACTTGACTTCACCCTCCAAGATGTCTGACTCTAGGTGAGAGATCACACCATTATGGTTATTTACGTCATTAAGATCTCCTTTGTATAGTTCCTCTGTGTATTCGTGCCACCTCTTCTTAACATCTTTTCTTAAGAGCCTTGGAACTCCGTTTCCCAGCGCGCCAGAGGGACTCTAGGCAACTCTAGGAGTTGATAGGCGTTGCGGCAGCGGAAACTACATTACCCAGAAGTCTCTACAGTGCGAGGCGGCGTAGGCTGAGCCAAAAAAGCTTAAGAGAGCCTCTCATACGTGCGTACGCATCGCCTGGGGGCGGGACTTCCGGCGTTTGCCTTGTAGTCTTTGAGCTGGCGTCCCGCTGCTCACTTGTTCAGGGGTTCTTAGTCGCTTGGTGGGCACCGAGGAGACGGGACGGGAAGCGAGAGGAGAGGCGTTGGCCCCGCTGCCCAGTGGCGGCTGTGAGGCCCCCTGAACCCGTGGTTGACGGCAGTGCCCTCGGTCCGTCCTCGCTCTTCCCACGGCTGGCGACCGAAGCCGCGGCGATGACGCCAGCTCAGGTGGGTTCTCCGTCTCCCGGCCCCCACCCGGCCTGACTCCAGCCTCCGAGTCCCAGACCCGGACGGAGTGGCGCCCACTCAGGTCTCTCCCTGTCAGCCATAGAGTCCAGAACTGAGGGCGGCCTTGTGAGGGGTCGCCCTTCAGCCAGTGGACAGGGGTGAGGGAGAGAGTTCCCTCGGGGGCGACGGTGCACGGCTTGCAGATGCTCACGAGTCCGGAGCATTGGGGAAATTTGGGGTCACTTTTTTCGGGGACAGAGAGGAACGAGCTGTCTCACCTGAAACGACGTCCTAAGCAGATGGGAATCGTGGTAGGTTGCGAAGGGACTGAGGAAGACAGGACCTGCGATATTGTGATTTAGAAGCAATATAGATGTGTTCTTTCGGATGGTCATAATGTATTTCCCTTGTGTATTTGGTCTTGATCCACAGTTGTAGACTCACAACTGCAAGGACACTTGGAATTTCCTAAGTGTTGAGAGTGATTGTGTCTTGTAATGTGAGTGAGCTTACTTGAGGAAGCACCTCAGAATGGGAGCTGATCACCAGGAGAACCAATTTTAGAATTAGAGGGCTGCCTGTTTCAGTCCCACCTCACGCCCCTTCAGGGAGAGGAGAGGGTCTGGAAGTTGAATCTGGTTCCCATAGCCAAGTATTATTATTATTTTAAAAATAGTTTTATATATTTTTGGCAGTTTTGGGTCTTCCTTGCTGCCCACTGGGCTTTCTCTAGTTGCGGCGGGGGCGGGGTGCGGTGGGCGGGAGCTACTGTTGCGTGCGCAGGCCTCTCAACTGCAGTAGCTTCTTATATTGGGAAGCGCGGGCTCTAGGGCTGTGCAGTACTAGCCACACGTGGGCTCAGTAGTTGTGGTTCCCAGGCTCTAGAGTGCAGGCTCAGTACTTGTACCACACGGCCTTAGTTGCTCCGAGGCCTGTGGGATCTTCCCGGATCAGGGATGGAACCTGCGTTTCCCTGCATTGGCAGGTGGATTCATTACCATTGACCCACCGGGGAAGCCCCCAAAGACAATTATTGAATCAGTCATGCCTGTATAATGAAGCCATTAAAAAACCCCAAAAGGCCAGGGTTCTGAAAGCGTCCGGGTTGGGAAGATAGGGAGGCGCTGTTGAGGTGAAGTTCTCAGAGAATGTGGAAGCTCTCTTCCACCTGGCTGTTCTTGAGCTGCGCCCTTTTATAATCAACCAGTAATCTAGTAAGTAAAGTGTTCTTTTCATTTCTGGAACCTGTACTAAACAGTTTATTCAAGCCCAAGGAAGGGGTCTTAGGAATGTGTAATTTATACCCTGCGGGTCAGA
Source organism: Cervus elaphus (assembly GCF_910594005.1). NCBI lineage: Eukaryota > Metazoa > Chordata > Mammalia > Artiodactyla > Cervidae > Cervus > Cervus elaphus. Next base: position 67,549,529 of record NC_057818.1, on the reverse strand, counting down.
AGCTCAAGTGAGGGCCTGGGCTTGGGACTGAAATCTAAAGTGCTAGGGGCAGTTTTGTGGAGCAGAACCCTTAACCTGTGGAATACTAACTGTTTCCGGGTACATAGTGTCAGAATGAAGTTTAATTTTTGAGCGCCCTGCTGCTGCCTGAGGATTGCTTGGTTTTGTGTGGGATGCCCACCCGCCATTGGCACTGGATCCAGGAACCTAATTTAGGGCCTATCCAGATTTGAAGTATAAAGTTTTTTTTTTTTTTAATGGATGAGGTATAGAGTCAGGGAGGCTGGTGAGGAGGATGTGGTCAAAGAATTCAGGAGAATTGTGACAGGAATTTGGATTGAATTGGCAGAATTTCTTCTTGCAACACAATGGCTGTGAGTAGAGAATAGAAGACCACCCCAATTTTTTTCCCCTGAACATTTAAGGAATGGTGATGAGGAAGTCCATGCAGTGAATGGGATTCAGGAAGGAGATCATTAGTTGTATTTGGATATGGTTATTCTGAGACATTTTGATATGATGTTAGAAGATGGAGACATTTTGTGGGTAGAGGAGTATAAAGGTCTGGAGGACTGGGAAGGTCACTGGTCTGGTCCTTTCCGAGGGGTGTACTGTGTGGACTGGACCAGTTGTAGCCTGGTGGTCAGACTGAAGGAAGAGAGTCGTTATTATTTCAGGTGGTTTCTGTGGTGAGGTGTGCGAGGTCTGAGAATGGAGGTGAGGGCACAAATGGGTGTAGGAGGGAGCAGCCTGCTGTAGGATGGATTCTGGCCTGTGTTTGTAGAAGGGTCCATCCAGGTGGACTCGGGAGCTGACCTGGGAAGGGGGTTGAGTGGTGAATTGGTGTAGATTCTTTCCACTGCAGGCTTCATAGGCCCTCAAAACCACTCCCTGTAGAACACAGCAGAGGTCACCTGGGCTACTGGAGTAGCTGGTCCCAGACCAGGGCACTGCCTCATCTCCTCCAGCCCTCAGAGCAAGAGGGGTGGTGCTCTGTACAGCCCAGGGCTCCCTGCAGCTCCCTCCAGGGTACTGTGTTACAGGCAGGCTCAAAAGGACTAGTAGCTGATCGACTTGCTCAGTGCCTTCCTGCACCTCATTAACTTAAGAGTACATGACACACTTACTGATTTAAACACCAATGAACCGACATCCCTCTAAATATTCACATGTACGTAGGCCATTAGAAATGAACATGTTGAATTAGTTAAATTTATCCAGACACTTAATTGTTGGTTTGCATGATAATGTACATTTACGTATTTGCTTACAATGTGAAATTTTACTTGTCACATCCTCTTAAACCTTAAAAAGTAGGAAAAACACACACCCAAATTTCAAAACTGTACCGATTCATTTGCACTGAAAGTGTACACAAAACCCTTGATTGTGTGAATGGTACCACTGACACATAGTGTGTACTGCTTATGTTTGATACCAGTCTCCGGCCTCTGAATTGAAACCATCCTTATTCTCATTTTGCAGATGGAGACACTGAGGCTCTTGTGCCTTCTAAAATACTGACTTGGTGTGTGAGAGTTTGACCATGGAGGGGTTCCCAGGTGGCTCAGTGTAAAAGAATCCACCTGCCCATGCAGGAGATGCAGGAGATGTGGGTTCAATACCTGGGGTGGGAAAATCCCCTGGAGGTGGGCACGGCAACCCACTCCAGTATTCCTGCCTGGAGAATTCCACGGAGAGCGGAGCCTGGCAGGCTGCAGTCCATGGGTTCACAAAGAGTCGGACACGACTGAGTGACTGAGCGCTCATACATGTCAGACCACAGATTCCAAATGGTAGGGGAGATATAAACACATTTGGTGGTTAGTTTGGCCCTGGAATTGGTGGATGAAGAGTAGACCAATACAAAATGGAAGGAAATATAGCACATGCAGCTGCTTATGGGGTGAACTGTCTTAATTTTTATTACAGGGCTTTGTGGTCTTTGAGGACGTGGCCATATATTTCTCCCAGGAGGAGTGGGGACTTCTTGATGAGGCTCAGAGACTCCTGTACTGTCAAGTGATGCTGCAGAACATTGCACTTTTGTCCTCCGTAGGTAAGGCCCCCCTGCCCACTGCAGCATTCTGGGCTGGGCTCTGCTCTTCGTCACTTTCTAGGGGTGCCTCTGACCTTCCCACAATTGATTCTCATTCTGTAGGTTGTTTTTTTCGTTTCATTTATGGTTTCCTCTGTTGTGCAAAAGCTTGTAAATTTGATTAGGTCCCATTTCTTGATTTTTGTTTTTATTTCTGTCACACTGGGAGACTGACCTAAGAAAACATTGGTCTGATTTACGTCAGAGAATGTTTTGCCTATATTCTCTTATAGGAGTTTTATGGTGTCATGACTTATGTTTAAGTCTTTAACCCATTTTGAGTTAGTTTCATGTCTGGTGAGAGTGTTCGTTCTACTTCATTGATCTACCACTGGATTGTTTAGACCCTCCTTTGACATCCTTGTATTGATCATTTTAGAGTGTGGGATTTCATACAGTGGGCCCCATCCCTCTCCCAGCCTTTCTTCTTTGAGTGGTCTCTTCAGGCCCAGGTGGTTGCTTACCCTGAGCAATAGGAGGGCCCTGGGTGCCTGACAGGGTGGATGTTATTTCCATAAGGTCAGGAAAGGTTCAAGGGCACGTGGCCCTGGTACCTGGGGATGAGGAAATGGTGAGACGTCAGAGCTGGGGTCCTGTCACACCAGGCATGTGTCCTGTATCCAGCAGTGTGTGGTGCCAGAGTCCACACCTCACTTCCTCCTTTTCTTTCCCATTGATTTTTTGGCTCTTCACTTCTGGCCCTGGCTCTCACCTGTTCCTTTCCACTGCTCCTTTTGCAGTGTTCTCAACATAACCTCCATTAAAAGTGGTAGAACATGTGCATGCACCCTTAAATACTCCTTGTAGTCCAGCTGCCATGTTGCATTTAGACATTTGGGGTCTGGATAGAGCCTTCTATTCATTGCTCACCAGTTACCAGTAGCCAGGCCTTGTTCAAGTGAGTTGTAGACCTTCCTCCCCTCCCTGCACCATACCCCTTCCTCCTGTCCTTGTCAGTCATCTGGGCTCTGCCCTCAGATGAGCCTCCCAGGCTCCACTCTGCACCCCAGGCCTTCCTTACATGGGCTCTGCAATCCCACAGACTTATCACTGGGCCGGTCTGAGACACACTGATGGGACTGCCTTTATTGGCATCTCTCCTTTCAGGTTGTCGGCATGGCACCCAGGATGAGGTGGCCCTTTCAGAGCAGCATGATGTGGCTGCAAGGTCACAGGTCAAGACTCCAAAGCCAGGCCCATGCATCCAGAAGCCTCACCTGTGTAAGACGTGCGGCCCACTCTTGAAAGACACTATGTGCCTGTCTGGGCACGGTGGGACACAACCTGAGCAGGAGGTGTCCACATGTGGGGAGAGTCCTTCCCAGCATCCAAAGGAGCCATGTCAAAGGAGACTCCCTGGATGGGGTGAGGGGAAGACTTTCTGTGTGAAGAACGACAGTGCTCACGTGACAGATCAGACCTGGCCTTGTCGGGTGAAAGGGCAGGAGTTCCTAGCCCGATCCAGCATTCTCCAGCACCAGGCCCCTCACACGGAAGGGAAACAGCACAGTGACATGGAGGGAAGGGCAGCCTCTGAAAGTAGACAGAATGATGACAAGCGCAGTGAATGTGGGAAGACGTTTAGCCAAGAACACGCACTTGTTGAGCACCAGAAAAACCTTTGCTGTGAAAGCGGGAAGACCTTAATCAGAAGGTTCCACCTGGTTCAGCAGCAGAAAACCGACACTGAGACAAGATTCTCTGAGCAGCTTGGATGTGGAAGGTTCTCTGCACAAAGGTCTGGCATCACTGCACACCATACAGTTCACACTAGGTCAGTGCCTTATGAGTGCAGCCAGTGTGGGAAGTGTGTTAAGGACAGCTTCACACTCAGTGTTCATCAGCGAGTTCACACAGGAGAAAAGCCATATAAGTGCAGCGAATGTGGAAAATTCTTTAGGTACAGCTTCACACTCAAAAGACATCAGGAAGTTCACATTGGAGAAAAACCATATGAGTGCAGTGTGTGCAAGAAATTTTTTGTAGACAGCTCCAGGCTCATTATTCATCAGAAAGTTCACACTCGGGGAAGGCGTTTTGAATGCAGCAAATGTGGGAAATTCTTTAGGTACCGCTTCACACTTGAGAGGCATCAGAAAGTGCACATTGGAGAAAGGCCTTATGAGTGCAGCGTATGTGGGAAACTCTTTAGGCATAACTCAAATCACATTAGGCATCGGAGAAATCACACTGGAGAAAGACCTTATGAGTGCAGTGTATGTGGTAGACTCTTCAGTCAAAACTCCCACCTCATTCGGCACCAAAACGTCCACACCAGAGAAAAAACTTACGAATGTAGCAAATGTGGGAAATTCTTTATGGACAGCTCCACCCTCATTATTCATCAGAGAGTCCACACTGGAGAAAAGCCTTATGAGTGCAGAGAATGTGGGAAAGTCTTTAGGTACAACTCCAGCCTCATTAAACATCGGAGAGTTCACACTGGGGAAAGGCCTTATGAATGTGTCAGCTGTGGGAGAGGCTTTAGCCAAAACTCCCACCTCCTTCGACATCAAGAAGTTCACACTAAAGAATACTGCAAACAGGGGAAGACTTCAAAGCAAAGTCTGGTCTGATTTAGCACTGGGATGGACTGCTATCTAGGTGTTTAAAATTTTTTTAATTGTGAAGTGTATGTAACAGAATTTACAGTCGACCATATTTAAGTGTAAGTTCAGTAGTAATAATACATTCACATTGTGCACAAATATTCAAAAGTCTTTTCATCTTATAAAACTAAACCCATTAGACAGCAACTCTTCGTCCCCCCTCTTATTGACTGATAACAACTATTCTGCTTTCTGTGTATGAATTTGTTCTCACTGAGGAACTTATATAAGAGTCATCAAGTTATTCTTCTTTTTTGGCTGGCTTATTTAACTGAGCATAACGTTCTTAGGGTTCCTCCGTGTTCTAGCATGTATCAGAATTTCATTCCTTTTTTGAGTAATGCTCCATCTTCTGTACATCCTACTTTTTCTGTTTCCTTTCATCACTGGGCACTTGAGTTGCTTTCCCTATTTGGCTGTTGTATGTAATGCTGTTATAAATATGATGGCATAAATATTTCTTTGAGGCCTTACTTTCAGTCCTTTTAAGGTATATTCCCAGACATAGAGTTTTTGGACCATACAGTAATTCAATATTTACATTTTTTTAGGAACTGAGGGGCTGTTTTCCATGGTAGCTGGACTGTTTTACATTGATGCAGCTCGAGGTTTCCAATTTCTCTACACCCTCAGCAATGTTTTTATTTTCTTCTTGCTTTGTTTTTTATAACACTATCCTAAGGGACACGAGATGATATTTCATTGTGATTTTGATTTGCATTTAATGATGTTGAACAGTTTTTCATCTGCTTGTTGGCTGTTTGTATTAGTCCTTTGAGAAAATGTCTCTTCCAATCCATTGCCCATTTTTTAATGTGGTTATTATGGTCATTGTTATTGTTATTTAGATGTTGGAGTTCTTTATATATTCTGTGTATTAACTTCTTATTAAATAGTTTGCAAATATTTTCTTCCACTCTGAGGGTAGTCTTTTCACTGTGTTGACTTAGTAATTTTTTTTTGCACAGAAATTTTAAATATTAGTGTAGTCTAGTTTATTTCTGTTAATGTTGCCTGTGCCTTTGTTATCATGTCCAAGAAATTATCACAAATCCACTGTCATGAAGCCTTTTTCTTATGTTTTCTGCTCAGAGTACTATGCTTTTAAACCTTAATGTTTAGGTCTTTCATCCATTCTGCATTTCCTTTCTCTTTTTTTGGCCACATCACACAGCTTGCGGTATATCAGCTTCCAACTAGGGACTGAACCCAGGCCACAGCAGTTTTGTTAAAAACCAAGGAGAACAGATTTCTGTGCTCTCTTGCTTTCTCTGCTGCCCTTGTGGCTCAGCTGGTAAAGAATCTGCCTGCAATGTGGCAGCCCAGGGTTCAATCCCTGGGTTGGGACGATCCCCTGGAGAAGAGAAAGGCTACCCACTCCGGTATTCTGGCCTGGAGAATTCCATGGACAGTCCATGGGGTCAAAAAGAGTTGGACACAACTGAGTGACTTTCATTTTCACTTGCTTTATCTGGAGTATCGCCAGCCATTTGAGCCCTTTGTTAAGAATTCGTGCCCCACCCCCTTGGTTGGTTACAGTGTGAACATCACCCAGCTTTGCCAGAGGACTGTATCTGGCTTTGCTGGCAGTTTTCAGAGGTTTCCCTTGTTCAGGGTCATTAGTGATTGTCTCCTGATAGTCTTAACAGATTTTTCCAGCCTCCATTTTACCCACTCCTCAAACTCCAGGCTAACCTTCCTGGTTCTTGCAATAAAGGTCTTTTTTTTTTTTTTTTTTAATTGAAGTATAGTTCATTTACAATGTTGGGTTAATTACTGCTGTACAGCAAAGTGACTAATTATACATATATATTCCTTTTTAAAAATATCCTTTTCCAGTATGGTTTATCATAGGGTATTAAATAGAGTTCCCTGCACTTTACTGTAGGACCTTGTTGTTTATCCGTTCTATGTATAAAAGTTTACATCTGCTAATCCTAACTTCCTATTCCATTCCTCCCCTCGGTCTTATTGTTTAAGCTATCTTTACTCTTTAACTTTGTGTGCCCTAAAGGAAATAGTAGGAGGACAACAAACAGCTCTCAGTGCAAATCTAGACTAGTTGTATTGCTTCCTGAGACTTCCTAGGAAAATCTGAAGGGGCCGCTGCACCAGGATCTCATGCCCTGGACATGAAAATTATTTGTGGATCCATACAGTCACTTGGGGCAAATGGTTTGCAAACAGTGGTATTTGGCAGTAGGCATTTGGCTGGGTATTTGGTTGGGGCCCTTGAATTTAGTGGATGTCCCATGGCAAAATTGAGAGACAGCTGTCTTCTGAGATCCACCATAGGAACTGTGTGTCCTGAAGAAAAAACTCATGTAGGTATATGTCCATGGACTTAAGATCTAAGAAGGCCTAGGGTGGGAACCATATTGTGTACAGAAACAGTGACTGGGTTAATAGGGACTGGGGGAGATTGCAGCAATGTAGAATGGATAAAGTGAAGTCGCTCAGTCATGTCCGACTCTTTGCAACCCCATGGACTGTAGCCTACCAGACTCCTCCGTCCATGGAATTTTCCAGGCAAGAGTACTGGAGTGGGTTGCCATTTCCCTCTCCAGGGGATCTTTCCGACCCAGTGACTGAACCTGAGTCTTCTGCATTGCAGGCAGACACTTTACCATCTGAGCCACCAGGGAAGCCTTTTAGAATGGATAAGCCCCTTCCAAATGGGCATGTGTTCCAGTAACTAGATAAGTGGGAAGAGAGTGTACAGAATGAAGGACCTACAGTCCAGTCCGTGGAAATCTGGGTGCATCCCCTTTAAGAAATCTGAAAGCCACAAGGCTTCCTGTGTAGCTTAGACAGTAAAGAATCTGCCTGCAATGCAGGAGACCTGGGTTTGATTACTGGGTTGGGAAGATCCCCTAGAGAAGAAAATGGCAACCCACTCCTGTATTCTTGCATGGAGAATCCCCATGGACAGAGGAGCCTGGTGGGCTACAGTCCATGGGGTCGCAAGAGTCAGACACGACTTAGAGACTAAACCACCACAGTCCAGTCCATGGAAATCTGGGTGCATCCCCTTTAAGAAACGTGAAACCCCGCCCGGGCCTGGAGCCTAAGGATCCTCCTCTCCAGCAATTCTTCCGTGGTGTGGGGGGAACCTTTTCTGGATCTGGGGAGCATTGCCCTTTACCTGGACCTGGGACCCAGTGAGCTACTTTACCCAGAAGGCACTGCGCCGAACTGTCACAGGATCACTGAAGACTCAGGCACTTCCATTCTGGAGGACAATGTCTGGGCGGGTCTGTTGGTGTGCACCGCGGGTGGCATTTTGTAAATACGGATGTGTTTACTTGGTGGGGAGCTTGGAAACGGTGGACCAGCCCGACATCTGGGAGGTGGGAAGCCTGACCCTTCTGCTTCTCTGGGGCGGGCACGAGGCAATCTCACTCCACGTGCCCATTCTGCAGCAATAAAGATTCAACTGCAGAGTGGTGTTATTAATATAGAGACTCGTTTGGAGGTTTGGAGGCCGTTTTTCTCCGTTCCCCAACTGATCAAAAGGCCAGGCACTGCTACAGTAGAATTTAAGTCTCTTCTTTTTTAACCCTTCGATTTTGAAGAATTTCCAATTCTTAAGGATACACTCCAAGGGCGCTTCTTCTGGCTTAGAAGGGGATCCGCCCATGTTGAATAACCTGCAACTGAGAATTGAGGGGTCACAGTGTTGTCACAGGTCACCATGGAATTAGGGGCGCGTTGCCTTTACCAGGAGGTCTGGCGCTCAGGACACAGTTTCTCCCCGACCTTTCCGCCTCCATCCGCCTCTGCAGCTATCAGGGAGAACCAGAAACGTGCCCTTTCCCTGGTTGGATGGGGTGCACAAACTCCTTAACCTAGAGGTCTCTGCCCAGCGCATCTGCGCTGTGCCAGTGGCCGCCCAGAAGATGGGCGTTTCCGGAAGCCCTTGCAAGCAGAGGGGATTTCTGGCGTCGCGGTTGTGACGTCTTTTGCTGGTGGCCGGGATCCTCGAGTTGCTGTGTAGGCTGGGAGTCCTCACTGGGGTCCGCTTTTGGGGAAGCTCTGGAGAGGCGAACATAGGACAGAAAAAAAGATGGTACTTCCGTCCGCTTGGTTATTACGAACCATGGTCGCTGTCGTGGGACGGCCGCCTATCGCGGAGCTGTCGCCTGGGGCTGCGCTCCTTCGGGGGCCTTCGCAGCCGCCCTCTGTCCTCGTCCGCCTCTGGAGGCAGCATCCTGAGCTTCTGCGCCTTTTGACCAGGAGATCGGGGCTTGGAGCTCGACCGTCCTCTCGGGCCCACCACTCCCAGGGGAGTGTGAGGGTTCCGCCGGCTTTTCAACCCGGTTTTGCTCACAGGACCCCATGGCCGCTGCCGCGCTTATGAACTGGGCTCAGGTGAGTGGAGAGTCCTCAAGCCTTCCCGACTCAGGTGTGGGGGATGGTGTATTCTCGGGCTTTCCAAACTTGGCCTTCGTCGCTCACTTCTCTTGAGTACGAAGGCGGTGAAGGGCGGTCAGTGACGGTGAACATGTGGCAAGGAATCCCTTAGCAGTGTTGACGGGATGAGGTGCGAAATGGTTTCCAGGATTTAGGAGCCCCAGGTACAAACACCTGGAGGTGAGGATGAATTAGGCGCGTTCTGGAAACGGCAGGTCTCTGCGGTTATGTGTGCTGAGAACAGAGAGCAGGCAGTCAGGAGTCCGAACTGGTACGGCAGCCTGGGGAGCTGGACCTCTATTCTGACGGTGATGGGAACCACGGAAGGTTTATAACAGAGAAGGGAGGTGGTCTGACGTCGGTGTTGACAGGCTCCCTCTAAGTAAAGTGGAAAGTTTGGGGAAGCCTGAGGGTGACAAGGAGACCAGGCGGAATCGACTGCAATAGCCCAGGTGTGTTGATGGTGGGGCCAAAAGTGGACGTTAGAGAAGTGTTTGGATTTTGTATGTTTTTAAACTAGGGCCAGTGGAGATTTTGTGATGAGAAGTAGTGATGTTCTGGGACTCTTCACCTGTCCCTCCCTCTGCACTTGAGTCTGGGGCTCTTTCAGAAGGAGTCCTTTCTAGCCCAGCACCCTGAATCTAAGCCGAGAGTTATATGAAGAGGTTCCTGCTTTGGGCAGCCAGTAGGAGGAAGACTGGACAGGTGTATTAGACTCAGGAAGAGCTTGCACAGGTGCTTAAGAGGTTAAGATTGAGTTGGGAGTCATCAAGGAACCACAGGTCTTCATTCTGTCTGTTGAGAAAAGGGCCAGAAGTTGGGCAACAATAGCAGGCTGAGGAGCTGAGCTTCTGTTTTGAAGGTGATGAAAGACATGAGCTTCCTGGATGCCTCAGTGGTAAAGATTCCACTTGCAGTGTAGAAGATGCGAGAGACACGGGTTTGATCCCTGGGTCAGGAAGATCCCCTGGAGGAGGAAATGGCAACCCATTCCCATAGTCTTGCCTGGGAAATCCCATAGACAGAGAAACCGGGTGGGCTGCAATCCTTGGGGTCCCAAAGAGGCAGACATGACTAAGTGAACATGTAGCATGCACAAAAGACATGGAAGATTTGGAAGAGAAGAGAGAATCAAATCAAAATAGGCTCCTCTGGCTGCTGTCTAGTTGAGAATGGAGTGTGGGCGTGAGGGAGGAGGCTACTGCAGTGATCTACAGAAGTGTTGATGTTGGCAAAGAAAGTCCCAACTGGGCACTGAGGACTGGGTGTCTTGCTCAGGCACTGGGGTGGCAGTGGAGCCTGTCAGACACAAAGGAGTTCTTCCTGGATTCTGTGTGCAGAGTGGCTTCAGGGGTGGGGTGAGCCTTGGAAGTGTGGACTGGAAAGTTTTCAGTCTTAATGGAGGGGGACCCCAGATATGAGGAAGGTGTGGTTCAGAGTGAGGTTCATGGTGGGAAGAGCGTAGACTGATGGCCTTAAAAGTTTTGTCTGGGAGGCATGGTCAGGAGGATGCCAGTGGGAGAGATTTGGTGCCCTTCCTGCTGGACCCGTGGCTTACATAGTCTCTGTCTGCCCATCTTCCTGATTTTGCTCTGGGCTGCACGCAGTGGTCAGAGGGACAGGAGAGGGCAGCTAGTAGTGGTGTCATGGCTGAGTATCACCTCTGAGTTGGGAGACTGGGGAGCAGTGGAACCAGGGGGTGGGAGGTGAGTGGAGGGCCTGGGGAGTCCTGTTGTCTGCGGGCTCAGCTGTCCCCATCGTGGCAGGGCGGTGTGACCTTTGAGGATGTGTTCGTGTACTTCTCCTGGGAGGAGTGGGAGGTGCTGGAGGAACCTCAGAGACTCCTGTACTGCAATGTGATGCTGGAGAACTTCGCACACGTGGCCGCCCTGGGTAAGTCCCCGTTTCAGTTACCCATTGGTACATGTCACACTACTCCAGAAGTGAGTGACGTAAAACAATAGAAAGGCCTCATGTAAGCTTCAGTGTGTCACGAGCTCGTCACAGCTCGTTACAGCTGATGCTTTTGGCTCAGGATCTCTCATGAGGCTTTAATCAAGCTCCCAGCCAAACTGTTCTCATCTGAAGGCCATTCTTGGAAGGATCTCATTCACAAACTCACTCATGTTTTGTGTTTCCAAGAGGTCGTTTCTTGTGGATTGTTGGACTGTAAGGCTGTTGGTCAGACGCCCCCTGGCTTCCTTGTCACCATAGCCTTTCTGTAGCACATCTCACAGCAGGGAAGGAACTTTCTCTCTGAGTGGAGAGAATGTTCAGGGTGGTAGCTGGTCTTTTTCTAATCCGACCTGGAAACAGTGATCCCATCATTTTTCCCTGTTTTGTTCTTAGAAATGGGTCAGTCAGTAAAACCTCCGGTCAAGGGAAGTGGCTCACGCAAGGGCAAGAACACTGGGCGACAGGTCTTCCTGGGGCCATCGGAGAGGCTGCCTGCCCCAGGCCCCCCACTGCCACACCTGCTGCAGTGTCCTTGGGTTTTTCCCCTGGTGCCCCAGGGGCAGTTCTTCCTGTCCTGCCAAATCAGGGTCTCTTCCCCGTCCCGTCTTGGTTCCCAGGGTAGGGGCTGTGGATGCCCAGGGCTGTGTGTAGTGTCCCCTCACTGAGCAGTCCCGACACCTGCTGCCCAAAGCCTTTCTGGATGAGGTTAGGAGTTTAGGGCTCTTGAGTTGGCTTCACAGATTCTCCCTAGCTTGGGCACTTCCAGATCCACGATGCGTCTGTGTCTATGTTCTGCCCCCATCCTCTGACTGACAGTTCTCAGGGACTGACTTTGCCAGAAATTGTGGCTATTGACATGTCACTGCTTGTGGAGGGCATAGGGGTGTTCTGCCAAATCCTCCTTTGTGGTTTTTTGCCTTTTTTATTTTAACCTTTTCTTCTCTCTGAGATGGGTCTATCTGGGCCACTCATCTGTGCTATGTTTGTTTGTTTGTTTGTTTTACAACTTCCACCTTCCAGATCCTATGTAGTTGCCTAGTAGCAGAGAGGCAGAAAACCCCGGGTACCTGTGTGTGGACCTGTCTCCAGCCACACTGACAGCACAGAGCAGGTCTGCCTTGCCACACGGGAGCTGAGAGAGAGCCATCTGAGGGTTGGGCTCACATCATACCATCAGCCAACTTTGTGTTCACCACTGTTTTCTTGCCAAGGCCCATAGCAGTACCTCACGTCTCCCTTTCCTCACCTTTCTTGGCACTTGACGTTTTTCTTCTGTCTTCCTTCCCTTGGCTGTTGTCCCACCTCCTGGCCTCCATGTCTGTCATTCATTCTCCTCTGCTCACCCTGCAATGCTCTGCAACATAGGCTGCGTCAGTATGCCATGAGTTGTGCACATATCTGTATGTAGTCCTGAAGAGCCAGCTACTTACTTGCAATTAGATTTTCCTGGGCCTGGACAGAGTCTTGTGACAGGTGAGCTTGACACCAACAGCTGATACCCTGTTTAAACCCTTCTTAAACGAGTGAGTTGGAGACCTCGTCTCTGCTTCCAGTACTGTTCACCATCATTGTGTCTTTACCCATCATTGGAAGTACTCTGTACTGTGACTTTTTGAGGCCCAGGACTGACAGTGGGCCCTTCCTCACTGATCCTGGCCCCCTCATCCTGCCAAAGGTCCGTGGACTCACTCATTGGTGTGTCACAAACTCAGAGGTGATGGACTTGCTGCTTCTTACTGAAGTCAGCATGTCCTTCACTAGCATTTCTTTGCTTTCAGGTTGTTGCTGTGAAGCAGTGAGGAGGCCCCTTCTGAGCGGAGTGTTTTTGTTGAATTAGTGTCAAGAGTTCAGGGCTCTTGGGTCCTGTGCACCTATCCAGAAAGCTCACCCATGTGAGACAGATGACCTGCTCTTGAAAGGCATTTTAACACCTGGATGAACAACAGGGGTCATGCCCTGCACTGAACCTGGACATATGTGACCCCTGTGAGTGAGGATTCCTGTTGAGTGAAAACTTTCATTAGCACCAGAAACCACATAGTGGTAAGAATCCTGTCAGTGAAGATGATGATGTGGCCTCACGTATGAAGAGCTGTGCTGTCCATGAGTTAGGGAGATCTTTTACTTGCGGGGGGCAGTGATGGATGTGCCGGGTAACTCTGGCCCCTTCCAACACCAAAGCACTCACAGTGGACTGAGTCCACAGAGAACAGCTGAGTTCGTGGAATCTTTTCACAGAAGTCCAGTCTTGGGCGACACCAGGGAGACAGTGGTGAACTGATGCTTTTCAATTGCACTGACAATGAGAAAGCCTTCCTGAATGCTTTCACTCTCCTCGACAACCAGATAACTCAGGATGAAGTGCGAGCCTTTAGGTACCTACCGTGTGGAAATCTGTCCAAGGAGAAATCCGCTCTTATTCATCACAGAAAACTTCCCGGTGGGGAAACATCACATGTGTGTAAGAAGTGTGGACAGGCCTTCATTCACCTGTCTCACCTAAAAACCCACCAGAAATTTCAAACTGGCAAAAGACAATATATGTGCAGTGAATGTGGAGAAGCTTACAACAGAAGCTTGCACCTTGTTCAGAACCAGAGAACTCACACCAGAGAAAGACCTTATGTACAGTGAATGCGGAAAAGCCTTTAGTCATAAAAACACACTTGTTCAGCACCAGCGTTCACACCGGCGAAAGGTCTTATGACTGCACTGAATGTGGAAAAGCCTACAGCAGAAGCTCCCAGCTTGTGCAGCATGAGAATTCACACAGGGTAAAGGCCTTATGAGTGCAGTGAATGTGGAAAATTCTTTAGCCAAAGCTCTCACCTTATTGAGCACTGGAGAAGTCACACCGGGGCGAGGACTTATGAGTGTATTGAATGTGGAAAATTCTTTAGCCATAACTCCAACCGCATTAAACATAGGAGAGTCCCCACAGGAGCAGTCTTATGTGTGCGGCAAATGTGGGGAGACTTTTGGCTGCAAAGACACACTTGATCAGCACCAGATAATGCACACTGGAGCGTGGCCTTATGAGTGCGGTGAGTGTGGGAAGGCCTTCAGCTGTAAACACATGCTTGTGCAGCACTGGAAAATCCACACTGGAGAAAGGCCTTATGAGTGCAATGACTGTGGAAAACTCTTTAGCCATAGCTCCAACCTTATTGTTCACCAGAGAATTCACACTGGAGCGAAGCCTTATGAATGCAGTGAATGTGGGAAATGCTTTAGCCACAATTCCAGCCTCATTCTACAAAAGACACATCACAGTAGAACAAGGCCTTATGTGTGTAGTGAATGCGGAAAAGCTTACATTAGTAGCTCCTACCTTGTTCAACACAAGAAAGTTCACACTAGAGCGAGACCTTATGAGTGCAGTGAATGCAGGAAATTCTTTAGCCGCAACTCTAGCCTCATTTTACACCAGAGAGTTCACACTGGAGAAAAAGCCTTACGTGTGCAGTGAATGTTGGAAGGCCTATAGCAGAAGCTCCCATTTTGTTCGGCTCCAGAAAGCTCACCCCGGAGAAGGACGTCATGAATGCAACAGTTTTGGTGACCCTTTAGCTGCGTCTCTTAAACTTGTTTAACACCGAGAAACTTCAACTGGAGAAAGGCCTTATGAATTCAGTCAATGTGCTGTGTCCTTGTTTAAGATTATAGGACACACCAGCAAAGGTGGGAATCATCGTTGGTACAGAGACACTGAGATAATCGAGTGGGGATGACTGAGGCTCGTGAGAGGATGGGTGTCTGTTCTTAAGACAGTGTCTCTATATGTCCCTGCGATTTTGGCTCTATGGCATGAAAGTATACAGAAATTCTCAGGACCTTCACACCTCTGAGTCTCCTGTGGCCGACACACTGTCTCAGTAAATAAAGGTTTGTGGATTCCTGTACCTCCCTAGGCTGTTTACCTTCTGGCCATCACTGCACAGGCAGGAACCCCAGCAGTGACAGAAGAGAGATCCAGGGCTCAGGCTTCTCGGACCAGCCAACATTCCTAGTGACTGAAGTGGACGTGGACTTCATTGTTCTGCAGTTTTTGCTGATCCCGAGGCAGGGCTTATGCTCCTACGTTGTGTGGAAAGGGATATGGTAGAACCAGAACAGTTGGCAGATGGGACTTTCCAAGAAGAATGGTAAATATGGATATTTATGGGGAATATTTAATTCTTAACATCTTTATTGAGGTATAGTGATATGAAATAAATATATGTAAAATATAAAATGTGTTATGTTTCAGCATGTGTATATACTGATGAGACCAGACATGGAGATAATGGAGATATCCAACACAGCCAAGAGATTCCTTGTGTCTCTTTATAATGTTTCTCGCACAGTCCTTTCTAACCCCCTTTCCCACAATTCACGAGTAATAGCAAGTATTTTGTAGTATTTTATATAAACAAAATCATGTGATATATACTTTCTGGGGAGTGGGAACTCTGACTTTTTTCACGAGCCATAACTATTTTGAGATTGATCCATTTTGCTGCATGTATCAACTATTCATTTGTATTGTTGCGTATTCATCCATTATATAGATATACCACAATTGTCTTTTATCCATTTGCCAGTTAGTGGATATTTAGGTTGTTTCCAGTTTGGGGCTATCACAGATAAAACTACTGTGACAATTTGTGTATAAATTATCACTCAATCACCTTCCATTGTATGGATGTACCACAGTTTATCCATTCACTGAGGGATATCTTGATTGCTTCCAAGTTTTGGCACTATGACTAAACCTGCATTATGCATTGTTTTGTGTGGGTATACATTTTCAGTTCATTTGGGTTCAAGCCTCAGGGCATGATTTGCTGGGTCACATAGTAAGAGAATATTTAGTTTTATTAAAAACTGCCTTCTTGGAGAAGGAAATGGCAACCCACTCCAGTATTCTTGCCTGGAAAAGTCCATGGACAGAGGAGTCTGGTGGGCTGCAGTCCATGGGATTACATGACTGAGCATGTGTGCACGAGGGTGGAGGGAGATGGGTTGGTGGCAATAAAGTGGTAGAACTAAAAAACAAACAAAACAAAAAACTGCCTTCTAAAGTGATTGTATCATATTGCATTCCCACCAACAGTAGGTGAGAGTTCCAGTTGCTCCATGTTCTTATATTTCATGTTGTCAATGTTTTGGTTTTTGCCATTCAAGTCGGTATGTAGTAATAGTATATTGTTGTTTCTTTCATTTGCAATTCTCTAATGAAATATGCTGAATATCTTTATATTCTTCTAACAGTGTCTTTTGCTGAACAGAAATTTTAAACTTTAGTCAAGTCCAAATTACTCAGTGTTTCTTTCATGGATTGTATTTTTGGTGTGTCTAATGCATCATTGCCTAACCCAAGGTCTGTGTCCCCTGTATTATTGGCTACGTGTTTTACTGTTTTGTATTTAGGCTTATTATCCATTTGAGAAAATATTTGTGACAGGTGTGAGGTCTGTGTCTGGATCACTTTTTTTTTTCCCCCCGTGCTGTGCAGCTTGTAGGGTCTTAGTTCCCAAACCAGGGATTTTAACCCATGTTCCCTGCAGTGGAAGCAGGGAGTCCTAACCACTGGATCATGTTTTAAAGCCCCATCTGTTGAAAAGACTATCCTTTCTTCATTCCTTTGCCTTTCCTCCCTTTTCAAAGATCAGTTTACTGTATTAGTGTGGATCTGTTTCTGTGGTTTCTATTCATTTTTTGCACTTAGATAATCATCACGTGGCTGTGTTTTTGTTTTTGTTTTCCTTGTTGTCTTTTTTTTTTTTTTTAGAATAACAAAAAATATTTTACTAAAACATAAGATTTACAGAAGTTTCCAGACAAGCCATACAAAATGGTCACAAGCTTTTTCTTGAAGGGAGGATTCTACACTTGACAGCAAGGTCACAATGTTATTAGTGAGGGCTGTGATGTCTGTTTAATGTTCCCATTTTGGCTCAAACAATCAAGCTTGTCCATCTACAGCATCTAAATAAAGTTAGACTTGGCTAGAGAGCATATTCTAAAGAACTGGTTAGCTGCTTTTAACCAATGCAATTAGATCACCATAAAAAGGGGGAAAGGAGCCCATAAAATTAAAATAAAACTACCTTCCCCCCCACCAAAAAAAAAATAATAATAATAAAATAAAGAAAAACACCCACACCCCTGCAGCTAACCCTGACAACTACCTTCATTCACAGTGCTTTATACTTAAACCATGATGGGGGAAATGAATAAAAGCAGAGAGGCACCACTGCTTTTAAACGTTTCGCAACAATCCAGATGGTACTTCTAGCCTCTGCTCATGCTTTACAACAGTGAATCAGGACAAGACATAGATTTGCTAATGTGCATTTAATCACCAAAGGGTTGAAGATGTCTGGGTTTTTATTCTGTAATGTTTCTAAGACTGTGTCCATTAAATGCAAACAAAAAAGGAAGAAGTCTTGGCAGAACAGGAGAAGTGATGCACACTTGAGGATCGAAGCGATTTAAATATTATTCATGGCATATAGCCTAGTCCATGCTCTAGCTGTTTCTATGGCTTGGGCTTCGTTGGTCTTCCATTGCTCCGCTACATCATTTGCTAATGGATCATCTGGATTGGGAGCACTTAACAAAGCCTGGATCGATAGCAGAACTGTGCGGATCTGCAGTGCTGGGGACCACTTATCTTTCAAAATATCTAAACATATTCTTCCCAACTTGTCTACATTAGGATGATAAATTTTGGTCATGAAACGTACTTTAGGGGCTGCCATTGGGTATTCTTCTGGAAGGAATAGTTCAAGTTTAAAAGTCCCTCCCTCAAAGGGGGAATCCTGAGGGCCGGCAATGACCACATGAAAATAATGGGCGTTGCTCTCATCTGGTTCTGCTTTAATGCCAGGAACTGGTTCTGCCAGCAAACGCTGGGTTTCCTTGATAATCCTGCGGGGCAGCCCGGCCATCTTGTCAGATCCCGAGTTCGGCCTCTGGTCTCGTCTCCGGCTCCGCTCTCCTCACCTTGTTGTCTTTTATTTAAATGGTGCATGTGTGCTAAGTTGCTTCAGTCCTGTCCGACTCTGTACACCTGTGGACTGTAGCCTGCCAGATTCTTCTGTCCATGGGAACTAATCTTGCATTTCCTGCAAGAAATCCCACATGATCATCTTGTATAATCCATTGTATATATTGCTGAGTCATTTTTCTGATATTTTGTTAATGTATTGTATAGATAGATGAATGGTAGTGGGTTTATAGATCTGTTTTTCTCTGACTTTGGCATCAGAGTAATTCTGATGTCAAAGAATAATTGTTTCCTCCTCCTTATTTTCTGGAGGAGTTTTGAAGGATAAATGATACTTCTTTTTTAAATGCTTGCTGAAATTCCTTATGAAGGCACCTAAGCCTGGAATTTTCTTGTGGGAAGACTTTCAATAAAAATACAGTCAAGTAATTTTTTCAGTTTTTTTCTCTTGAAAGGAACGGCTTTGGAGTATAGTTGATTATCAACATTCTGTTAGTTTCAGGTGGACAGCAGAGTGATTTGGTTATACATATACATGTATGTATTCCTTTTCAAATTCTTTTTCCATCTAGGTTATTTCAGTGTTTTGAACAGAGTTCCCTGTACTATATATAGTAGGTCCTTGTAGGTTGTCTATTTTAAATACAGAACTGTGTACATGTCAATCAACTCAATAATCTCTCCCATCCCCCTCCCCCCACCACCACCCAAGTTTGTTCTCTAAGTTTGTGCATCTGTTTGTTTCGTTAAATGTTTGTGTTTTTTTTTAATCATTCCCTTATGATACCTTCAATTTCTCTAGTCAGTAGTGTCTTCACTCTTGGTTTTGTTGTCTTCTTTTCAGTCAACCTACAGTTTTGTCAATTTTGAAAGAACCAACATTTTTCTTCATTGATTTTTAAAAAGTTTTTTTTTCAATATTTTGTTCTAATTTTATCATTTCCTTTCTTATCTTTGCTTTGGGGTTTGGTCTTATTTTCTAGGTTTCTCAACAAGGAAGGTTAGGTTATTGACATCATTCTTCTGTAATGAACTGTAAATAAAGCTATACATTTCCTTTAAAAACTCCCCTTGTAATTAAGATATTGGGCAGTGTATAGTTTAATAAATCTTCCTATTAAATTTGCAGGGATGGTACAAGAGTGGGAAGAATGCTTATGATTTTTCAGTCCAAGTATTTACTGCTGAAATGGGGAAAATCTGGGTTATCTGAAATACCTTCCACTGTCAGGAAGAGATTGAGCTAAGCTGTTGGTGATTAATGTAGGATTAGCCTCCATGTCCACCAGAATTTGATGAGGATGACCACGTACAGTCAACTCATCTTGAGTACTAAAGGGTATGACAGATTATTGGGCACTTTCCTTTCCTCAAGGCACCCTGTTTTGAATTGAGGCATATTCTGTGTGTCAGTTTTTCTCCATAAGATAGGAAAATCTTTCTCCAGTGTTCACTCCATTTATTTACAAGTGTCCTTGCCAATAGGTAGTTGGTTGGGATGTGGGCCCCTTAGCCTCTGCTCATCATCTCCAGGGACACATTTCATTGGATCCTGTCTTATAAATATGCTAGTCTGTCCTGAAAATCTACAACTTAAACATATTTTTGTTTCATTGATTAAACTGCAATCAATTTTTCTTTTTAATACTTCAGGTCTGGATTTTAGGAGCCTTAGACTTCCTTTCCTGACCTTTCTATGATCCCCAGAGTTTTTGTAGAACGAATAACTCCCCATCAATCCCTTCCTGATAAGTTTCCAATCAGCTTTTGTCACCTTTTCACATAAGCTTAGCATCTTATGTTCCAGCCAACAAGGTTGTATAGGTTAGATGACCTTAGTTAGATGTACCCTAAAGAATTCTAAATTTTTTAATAACTACTTGCTGGTTTATTTGGGTTGAGGAGAATCTGTAGTTATATATTTTAATTCAGCTCAGGTCCAAGGTTTAAATTCTACAATTTTCTGCATGTGACTCACAGCTGGGGTCGATCTTCAGAAGTAACTGGTATTTGGAGTTTTAAGAGGAATTGTTGGGAAAAGGTAGTGAAACTGTGTGTGCATGCTAAGTTGCTTCAGTTGTGTCTGACCTTATGGACTGTAGCCCACCAGGCTCCTCTGTCCATGGGAATTTCCCAGGCAAGAATACTGGAGTGGGTTGCCATGCCCTCCTCTAGGGGATCTTCCCAACCCAGGGATCAAACCCATGTCTCTTATATAAGTCTCCTGCTTTGGCAGGCAGGTTCTTTATCACTAGCGCCACCTCAGAAACTGAGTTCCCCTGCTGAGTTTATGAGTAACCTCCCTATCCAAAAATCTATTCCTTTTCTTTTCTCCTCTTACCTAAATCCCGTGCTAAACTCAACATTAATAATACTTGAATATTACAAAAAGTTATTAACAATGATTGTGTAGTTACTCAGTGAAATTGGAAAAAATATATAGTTCTAGAGAAACTTAACTGTTATAGGGGAAATAAAAAGTTAAACTTAAGATCTCAGTGGCTACAGTTTATTACAGTGAAAAGGATACAGATGAAGAGTAGCAAAGGAAGATGGCATAATGTGAAAGACTCCAAGAGGAACCATGTTGGCAGGTTCCAGTTGCCCCATTGCTTAAGTCCTAGTGTCTCAGTTTCTGGCTTGTGCACCTCTGAAAATGTGACCTGGTTTGGTAACAACCTCATTCACAGCTTGAAATTGCCATAGTTTGGAGTATTTGTACCAGGGAAAATGGCAAACACTACAACCAGGGGTCAATTTGCTGTTTTATAAATTTTTGAGACTTTAAAAAGTAGTGCAGAATGAGTTAATAATGAGGACTATATATGGGGAATACCACAAACATTCATTCCACCCAGCCAAGCTGAACTGAAGAAAAGTCAAGTTCTAACACATTTCTTTTATTGTCTTCTTAGTTATTCATAAAAAAGGAAATATCAGCCAAAATTCAGTACCAAATGGTAAATAACTATTATGAACATTTTATCAAAGACATGCATTTGGCACGTGAACACATTAAAAATGTTCAACCAGACAGACCATCAGGCAATAGTGAGGTAACTACACACTTTGAAAATAGGTAATATTTAATATGCTGACCATACCAAACAAGTACAGGTGAGGAATATAGGGGAGTTGGAATGCTCCCAGTACTGTTGATGGGGAATGCAAAAGGGTAGTCATTCACTTTAGAATATGAAACCATATATTCATTTAAGAAAATTTATGTACATGTTCACAGTAAACTTTCTGTGATAGCCAAGCTGGAAACAAAGCACAAAATCCCATTCATCCATTAACAGATAAATGGATAAACAGTCCACAGGTAGTGTATCCAAACAGTGTATTTTTCAGGAATTAAAAAAATTAACCAAAAAAAAAAAAAAAATTAACCATCAGGTAATTCCCCAGTGGTCTCTGTGCTTTCACCACTGAGGGCCTGGGTTCAATCCCTGCTTGGGGAACTAAGATCCCAAAACCTTGTGGCATGGCAAAAACAAACAAAAACACAACCATTCATATCTGCAATATGGATAATTCTCAAGATAATTATGTACCATGAAAGAAAAAGGCAAATACAAGAGTAAACACATTAACATTCCAATGACATTCAAGTTCTAGAAAACATTAACTAATAGAATGTGAAATAAAGAAATTGAATCCCAGTTGCCTGGGAGCCCAGGGAGATTTCAGAAGGTAGATGTGGGAGTAATGGATGTTTGTTATTATGGTGGTTCTGTGATTTTACACATAGTAAAAGTTACCAAGCTATACATTTTAAGTCTATTCAGTCCACGGCATATCAACTATACAGCTCAATTAAGTTTAAATAAAAATTGGCTTCACATAAAAATCCAAATCTCCTTTTTAGAAAAGTAGAACTCTGGAAACCAACACATTAACTACATCACCTCTCCATGTCTCATGCAAGGGGTTGGGTCCCAGTAGTAATGAAGGCAGATGAGCAATGGAAGGTGTTTCCACTTGAGTTCTCCAGGAACTCTGCCTGGGTCCTAAAAAAAAAATCACATACCTGGACTACAGGATTCTACTCTCCCTTTTCTTTTTGCAGCAATGGCCTTGAGATAAAACAATCTGCAGATGCTATGAGGATCCTAAAACCTTTACATTATTCAGTCTGACTCTGACTGGAGGCTCAGGACAAAGTAACTCTGTAGATCCCGAGAATTTCTTTTAAAAATCTAAACAACCAGTCACATTTGTGGATGAAACTTTAGAAAAGGCCCATTCCTTCTTCTCCACTAGTCTCTCGGGACCTATTAATTCCCCGAGTGTCTTCTGTACCAAGTATGGTCCCTGCTCAGTGTCTGTAATCTAACACTTAGCAACATCAGCCTGCCATGTTGTGGACATTATGGTACGTGGCTCTGTTCCAGCTGGACCTAGAGAACTTCTTCCCTTGAACAGTGCTGGGGGGATGATGGGACATCCCGTGTGAAAAGAGAACATTCATGCTGTTCTAAAAATCACTGGTGGTTCTCACGGCTGCCCTCATCTCAGGTGACCTCTGAAACCAAAAATTATGACATTCAGGTCACAACAAAGCCCTGTAGTCTACCCCAGGAGGCCTTGGACAACAATGCAAATTAGACCAAAACTGAAATGAAAACTACTCTCTGCCATGATACTGTCCTCACTGAGGAATAGAGAGTTCCCAAACAGGTGACACACAGCTGGAAAAACCCATTTTGAGCATGACATGAAACAATGCCACTGAAGACGGTAAACAAGCCACCAGCAGAAGGCAGACTGGGTCACCTTGGTCAAAGATGGTTAAGCCAATGTTCTAGTCAGTTAGAAATAAGAGAATAACATCCAAGTGCTCAGGCTACTTAAGCTTTCCTCCATAGAAGAAGGAGCACAAAAGTCTACCAACTCTGATCACAATGAAGTGACCACCAGTTGGTAGAAGTAAGATGATTTTTACCACAGAAACTCACAGTGACATGAAGTCTGGAAAGGCCATGGGCACATTAGAAAGTACAGCATAGCTTCTTAAAAGCTTCCAATGAACCAGGTACCCACAGTTAATCTCCACACTAGGGCTGTGCAGATGGTGGCATTCAACTTCCAGTTGATGAGTCCCTCACAGAGCCTGTTCGGTAAGATGTGTTAGCTAAGGAGACAGTTCATTATTTGCTTCTCTGCTCATCTCATTAGAAGGTCTTTGTCCAGTGTGAACTTTCTGGTGACGAAGAAGGTTAAACCTTCGGCTGAAAGCTTTCTTACACTCACTGCACTCATAGGGTCTATCTGGGCTGTGATGTTTCTGGTGCTCAATCAGAGCAGACCTTTGACTAAAGACTTTTCCACATTTGCTGCACTTGAGAGGCCCTGCTCTGGTGTGAATTCTTCGGTGTTGAGTAAGCTGGGTGCTCTGGCTAAAGAATTCTTTACATTCAGTGCACTTGTATAGTCTTTCTCCAGTATGAATTCTCTGGTGTTGAGTGAGGCCAAAGCTTTGGCTAAAAAGTTTTCCACATTCAGTGCATTTATAAGGCCTTGCTCCAGTGTGAACTCTCTGGTGCTTGATGAGAGTAGAGCTTTGGCTAAAAACTTTTCCACATTCACTACATTCATATGGCCTTTCGCCAGTGTGGATTCTCTGATGTTTAATGAGGCTGGGACTTTGGTTAAAAAATTTCCCACATTCACTGCACTCATAAGGCCTTGTGCCTGTGTGAACCCGCCTGTGTTTAATTAAATTCGAGTTCGATGTAAAGAATTTTCCACATTCATTGCATTTATAAGGCCGTGATCCAGTGTGAATTCTCTGATGTTCACTAAGGCTGGAGCTTTGGCTAAAGAATTTCCCACACTCACTACACTCATAAGGCTTTTCTCCAGTGTGAATTCGCTGGTGCCGAACAAGTGTGGGTTTGTTGCTAAAAGCTTTCCCACATTCCCTGCACTTATAAGGCCTTTCTCCAGTGTGGACTCTCCGGTGCTGAACAAGTATGTGTTTATAGCTGAAGGTTTTCCCACACTCACTGCATTCATAAGGCCTTTCGCCAGTGTGGACTCTCTGGTGCTGAGCAAGTCTGTACTTGCGGCAGAAGGTTTTCCCACATTCACTGCACTTATAGTGCCTCAGTCCATTGTGAGAGGCCTCCACACACTCGGTGACCTCTTGTGGAGTGACCTGGTGCTGGAGAAGATCAGAGCCACCAGGGAAATCCTTCCCAGGCTCCTGGCATGGGAAAGACTTCTTGGTTGCATGAACGGTACGACTCTTCATAAAGGCCTTACCCATGTCTCTTCTAAAGAGTTTCTCTCCACTGTGCTGCTGAAATTTCACACCTGCCCTACACAGTGTCTGGACAGGGTTCACTCCCAGGTCCTCAGCTAGACGCGGACCACCTTCTACATCCAGGTTACCCATCTCCCAGGGATAGGCCTTCTGGATGGACAGGTCTGTCTTTGAAGTAATTATCTGTGGCACTTCTACAGAAGCATTGTGCTCAGAAGTTTTCTCCTTCATCTCTGCTCTCTGCCAACAACCTGAAAGCAAAGAAATGTGGGTGAATTTCATGTACATCTTGGTAGAAGGGGGGAGCCCCATCACAACACATGTCTGACACAGAAAGAATAAATCCATGGGATTACTTTCAGGACAAGGGAGGTGGGAGCAGGTTAGCAAAGGGCTGCTGTGTGGATAGGGCCTCTACACATCACAAAACAGGGACGACTCACCAGGCAAAAGACACAAGGATGGGGTGCAGAACACAGGGAACCAGGGGTCCACAACTCACTCCTCCGGAAACAGTTTTCACCGGGGCCTTGGCTGCTGGGGACACGTGTGTGCTGTGTGCAAAGCTGTATCCAGACCCAGGAAAATCCAATTGTCACTGAGTAGCTGGTGTTCAAGGACCATTTTGAGGATAAGTGCAGGCCTCATGACACATTAGGTGTAGGCCAATATTGAAAAGCAGAGAGGTGAGAATGGAGAGCACCACCGAGGAGTGGAAGGCAGAGAGGTGAGGGATAATCCTGGGCGCAAAGTCAGAGTAGGTATGACGGAAAGAGCAAAGTGTCAGGAGTGGGGAGGAGAGAGAGTAATGAGGTTCACAGTCACTGGCCTTGGCACCAAAATAGTGTTGGGCACAGGACACATTCCTGATATGGTCTGAATCCAGCCATGACATCACTTCCTCCCCCTGATGCCAATCACCAAGGCCAGGCCCACTCTGAGCCCCTCTTGCTGTGCCTGGAGTCATGTCCACTCTGTCCTGTACCCAGGGTTCTCCTCCCAGCTCCAGCGGGACAATAACATGGGACCTAGACGATGCAAGTCCTAAGGGAAAGACAGGACAGGTGAGTGGTCAGTACTGGCCCACGGGGGCAATCAATTCCAAAATAATCTCAGGAAACAGACACTATCACATAAAAAATCTTTGAGGGGGGTATCATAGAAATAGCCAGGTGAACCCCAGAAAAAGTGACTATGTTGGGTCCCAACAATTGCTGGTATAGTGAGGGCCAAGGAAATAAATGTCAGCTGGAAGGGGGAACAGCCTGGAGCGCAAATGTGCAGGGGTCTACAGAGTCATCTCAGCAGGGAGTGGCTGAGAACCCACAGAATGCATTCCAAGTCTTTTGGCTCAGAAAACCTTTACTAAGAAAACTTCAGAGCCCCTGGCACTGGGGCTACCTGTGAAAGGAGTTGGTCCACACACTCCTTCAGCCTTGGCACCCAAAGCACAGAGGACAGGGAAGCAGTAATAGAGAGGTGCCTACTGTCCAGCTGTGAGACGAATAGACTTGCCTTGGAGAAAAGCGGAAAGTCAGAGACCTGCCCAGGACACTGGGACAGGGGTGAGGGCCTTACCCAAGGACGCAACTAATGCAAAGGTCTCCAGCATGACATAGCAGTATAGGCGTCTCTGGGTCTCATCAAGGATCCTCCATTCCTCCTGGGAAAAGTACACAGCCACGTCCTCAAAGGTCACAGGGCCCTGTGATGATGGGAACAGAGTGTGCATAAGCAGCCTGTCTCCCCAGGACCCCATAAGTACCCCCAACCTAGTCCAAACTCACTCCGGCGACCCAACTTAAGAGGGCAGTGGTACCCAAAACTCTTCATGTTTTCTTGAGCACTAGCTCCAACCCCAGTAACAACACGCACGTCTACAGACAGACGCCTTCTATGCTGTGGGCCTGGGATGTAAGGCCTACTCCCTCTCCTGAAAGACAACAATCTGACAGTTCCCAGGGTGATGCACCCCAGATGCCAGCAACTTGGGCTCATCCTCCTCTCTTAACCTCCTGGAATGAGGACACTGGGACTATCTGTTCACACACCTTCCCCACATCTATGTCACCCACATCACTAGCACCTGGACCACAAAATTGTCATGTCTCCTGTCTCCTCATATATCCTTCTGCACATGACACCTGAAAATCCTTTTCAACGCAACAGAATCCCACCAAACCCCAATTCTCCACTGGCAGCTCGCCAGCCCTGTTCTGAAGGCTTCCCCACCAGGTCTTGGTCCTAGTTCCAACCTCAGTCACAACATGCAGACCTAAAACCCCTGGTCAGGGTCCACTTCTATACTGCACATTATGTCTCCTTACCAATTCCAATCTCTGTCCATTCAAAATCCACACCTACTTGACACACCTTACAGAAATTCACACGACATTCTGTCACAAACTCCCCAAGTTCCACCACGAAAGCCTGGTAAGTGCACAGGAAGAAAAGCAAGCACCAGTCTGACTTTGCTATCACTTCATCTCCATTTCTGCTTTCCCTCTGCATCAATTTCACAGCCACTGTCCCATGAAAACCTGGGCCACCTGCTGACCCCCGCCCAACACCTTCCCACTGATGACCTTTGTAACAGCCCTCTTTTTTCCCTTGTCCCATAATTGCATCCTGGCCTTCTAGAGCGGCATGTTCAGCCACCCACTTGTCTCCTGTATTTGTCATTGGAACATCATCTGAGATTCATCAGGGCCAAAACCTAATTCCTAATATTCTCAGTGAAAACAACTGCTACCACTGACTTCCCTGAATCAGTTAATGCAACTTCCACCCTTTCAGATGCAAAGGGAATAAACTCTGGTGTTACGTATGACCCCTCCATTTTAGAAAATCTGGTCAGCCCTACTTGTAAAAGTCCTGAAGTCAAGTATTTCTCCTACCTCCATATCCACCCCTCTGTCCAGTCGCAACAAATGCTCATCTGGATGACTGCAATAGCCTCCTTGATTATCTCCTCGTCTTTCCCTCCCCTAGTCTGTTCTGCACTCTGCACTTAAGAGGGAGCCTCTTAAAACCTAAGTCAGATCATTCTTCTCCTCTATTCCAAATACTCCATGGCTGCCGTCACTCTGAACAGACTTCTGAGAGTACAGCTTCTCAGCAGAGTATCATTCCAGGCCTGACTCTGGCCCTCTTGCTCTCTGTCCTCACCAGACATTAACAGAGACTTACAAGTCCTAAAACACACCCATCTCAGTTGCATCCTCAAGCATTTGTGTGGATTTCCCCCAGTACCTAAAACAAACTTTCACATTTAGGCCACTGGCTGCCAAAAATGTGAATCTCCCCATAGAACCTCTGGCTTGGACTTGGAAACCTGGGCTTAGGGTTTCTCCAGGGTCTCCAGACACCAAGTCCAGAAAGAGTAGCAGCAAAAGACGTCCAGGACACCAGACACTCACCAGTGAAGGGTCCATAAGTGGTTCTTCTGAATGTGGAACCTGTGGGAAGAGAAGGACCATGTAACTTTAATACCCATCAGCAACATAGACAAAAGATTAGAGTGAACCACTTAATACTTCAGACAGACACATAAAGGAAAACTAAAGCCATGTAAAAGAGGGCAGAAAATGTTATGCAGTTGTGCCATAAAGTCATGTGGATAACCTGAGAAAAGGTTTTTCAACAGTGGTATAAACAAGTGCAAAGCCTCCCTATCAGAGTCAAGTCTGGTGTGTCTGAGTGGCATCCTCGAGGCTAGTGTGATTGCAACACAATGAGCCAGAAGAATAAGGGATTGTATTAGTGAGGAAATGCTTGTGGCAGGTCACATAGCACTATTATAACACTGAGCCACAAATATCAAAATTTACTCCATTTTATGTTAGGTCTGTTTCTGACACTCCCATTTGAGTCCCTTTTCTGTTTTTCCCTTGCCAATAATACATTTTTCTCTTCCTATCGCTTGTTGTTGGCTCTAACAGGTGACCAGGAGTTCTTATATGTCCTTTTCAAATTTTTTTCTGGTTATAAGTTATTGTATATAAACTTCCAGTTTACATAATCCAGATTAAATTCTGGTTTGAAATTATTATAACATTAATAGTATAATTCAAGAACATGTACTTTTGCTATTTATCCATATTCTTTGATGTTAAAACTTTTCCATAAATATTCAGAGTATCTGTAATTTTTTACATGCTCTTCTCTCCTGCAGTAGAGAATGGAACCACCATGTACTGACTATGCACGCAAAATGAATCTCTGATAAAGGGGTTGTTCCTTAAATCCGAGTAAAAGTGCTTTGCCTCCAGCAGCTGGGGATAACTGGACCTCATTTTGGACTCTTTAAACTTAAGAGAAAGGATATAAGTGATAGGACCTGAACTCTTGTCCATCCTCATCATAGAAGCATGGAAATATCTTCTTCAGTTCTTAACATCCCGTTAAGGTTTCGAAGCATTATAACTTTTTATCCTTATAATGATATATTTGGCCCACTTAAAATAGGTATTTAATAAAATATCTCAATAATTTTCCCTTACAAGATGACCAGAGGAAAATTATTTAACAGTGAAATAAATATTACTGGAAAAGCACAATCTCTTCAAATACTAAAACAGTCTGTGTGTGTATTGACTGTAAAACAGAAAAGTCTATAGAAGGCATAAGTGTGTATCAAAATATAACTGTGAAACAGTTTAATAATTTCATTCAAAGAACTAAGTTCAAATTAGTAGTATGGAGGAAAAACAAATTCAGTAAGTGGAAATGTTAATTTAAATACAATAAAAATGTTAACATAGAAACTAAACAGATGTATGCTAATGTATCTTCCCAGAACACATGGCAAGTGTGGCTACAGTACCACTGTTTATAGACATATAGGACTAAAAGACCACCCCCATCAACACAGAGAAAAGCCTTTAACAGAAGAAGACATTTACTCATATATTCATATCTATAAAAAACTATACAAAAAGGAAAATGACTGGCTACTCTGCATGAGGGAGGGTATCCAATTCAATGGACATGAATTTGAGCAAACTCCAGTACATAATGAAGGACAGGGAAGCCTGGCATGCTGCAATCCACAAGGTCACAAAGAGTCGGAAACGACTTAGCAACTGAACAACAACCTCGCATGAGAAACATGGGTAAAGTCACATCATATTGTGCAAATGAAGAAAAAGACATCGTAATACTTATATGATTCCATTCACTAAGTTTTAAAACGAAGGAGCGAAACTAAACTACAGCCGTTGGCAAACTATTAAGAAAAGCAAGGAAACCCTTACTTTAAATAACAGACAATACCTTAACTTTGGGGGATGGGTATGTTTTGGGCTTCCCTGGTGGCTCAAATGGTAAAGAATCCGCCAGCAATGTGGGAGACCGGGGTTTGATCCCTGGGTTGAGAAGACCCCCTGCGGGGGGGGCGTGGCAACCCACTCCAGTATTC
The DNA here is from genome assembly GCF_910594005.1 of Cervus elaphus. NCBI lineage: Eukaryota > Metazoa > Chordata > Mammalia > Artiodactyla > Cervidae > Cervus > Cervus elaphus. The sequence goes on along the minus strand of NC_057818.1, from coordinate 67,519,769 downwards.
TTGCCTGGAGAATCCCCAAGAACAGAGGAGACTGGCGGCTCCTCTCAGTCCAAGAGGTCGCAAGGGCACGACTGAAGCGGCTAAGCACACAGGCGGCTTCCTGGGGTCCTGTTGATAACGCATATTTTTTATCTCAGGTGGTTAACGGATACTAATTTTAGATCTGCTTATTCAACTGCACGAGTAAGTTCTCTGGGATTTTTTCCCCCCACGCAGGTCGTATTTTAAAATCGTAAAGTCAAAGTTTGGGGGGCACAAATAAATATACATATAAGACATTAGTAAGAAAACACTAATAAGAACAAAGATAACTCAGGATGAAAAGAACCGGGGGGAGGGCCTGGAGGACGCAGGATTCACCTGAGTCGGAACCATCAATGTGGCTGCCGCCAAAGAAGTCCGTTGGCGAAGGAGGGGTCGGGCTCTGCAGCCCCCGTCCCGACCCCGAGACACAGTCAGGTCGGATGGAGCCCACGCCTAGCCTGAGACTCGCCTCGGAGTAGCAGGCACAGCCGCCTTCCAGCCCCCAGGTCTCAGACCGGCTCAGCGTTAGGAGACACCCCAACCGTGAACTGAACCGAATTTACAATATGTCGCCGGGGACCCACACAGGAAGGTCCGCCCAGAGACCGTTTTCTAGAACGGAAGTGTCTCTGTCCTGAGTCTTCATTGGTCCATTGTCCCTGGCGCCTGGCGCGGTGCCTTTAGGGTAATGTAGTTCATAGCGCTCCCTTCGGGGGCAAGAGGTACTGCTTCTCAAGTCGGGAGAATTGCCCCGCCTCATCAGTAGGGTTGCTGTGAAGTCCCCAGGCTGCGAAGACTGGGCCAGTTACACGCTCTTTAAAGGGGTTGCACCCAGATTTCCATGAAACATAGTCTGTGCTGATCACATAGAAGTATAGTGACAGTAATATTTCAGATGTTTGGCCTCTCTTGCCTTCTGAGATGGCCCACTCTGTCTATGGAGTGTGTCTCTTTCTGATTTAGCCTTCTTTTACTTAAAAAAAAAAGAAAGAAAGAAAGAAATTTTGAGAGGGCCCCCAAAGCTTCCCAAGTGGCGCTAGTGGTGAAAAAAAAAAAAATCTACCTGCCAATATAGGAACCCAGTGTTCTAGCCCTGATCCCATCCAGGAGGGAAATGGCAACCCACTCCAGTATTCTTATCTGGAAAAATCCCATGGACAGAGGAGCCTAGCGGGCTACAGGCCATGAGGTTGCCAAGTCGGAGGTATCTTAGCGACTAAACTTCAACAACAAAACAGGCCAAACTAAGTGGTCACATGATACCAGATTGTCACTCAGACAGAGTGCATCCATCCATAGCTGGAGTCCAATAAATATTGTCTTATTGCTCTTCATATAAATGTACCCTAACTTGCTGGCTACAATTTATGAGTGGCTCTGTGTTAGGTCATAGTCAAACAACCTAAGACTCCAGACAGGGCCATGGTGAACAAGACAGAGGAGGGATGTGGGGCAACTAGAAGCAGATGGACCATGTACTGTGTCTTTGGTTCCCTCAGAAAAAATGTAGACTTAGTGATGGCATGTCCTATTCAGGAACTGATGCATGCTTCAGACTCCACATTTTAATACATATCCAGTTCTTGTCTCGGAGAAGGCAATGGCAACCCCCTCCAGTACTCTTGCCTGGAAACTCCCATGGATGGAGGAGCCTGGTAGGCTGCAGTCCATGGGGTCGTGAAGAGTCAGACACGACTGAGCGACTACACTTTCACTTTTCACTGTCATGCATTAGAGAAGGAAAT